>NC_137666.1:5848327-6253327 GCF_963422515.1 Blennius ocellaris
GGTAACCTTAGTCTGCTGTGAGATATTCTGTCACGGCTCCAGGGAGGGCAATGGCACAGGCTACATTTATTTCACTCTGAAATAAAAAGAATTGTTTCGCTTTAAACCATTTACCCCAAAGTGAGAGGCATATTTTGCATTCGAAATGTCGAATAATTGCAAATGGGTTTGTTCACTTTTCGCCCTTGAGCTTATGTGTCCCTTGCATCGTATATGTGTGAGAACGAGAGAGCAAATGAACAGGGCGGGAAAAAAAAAAAAAAACTCATTTTAAATGTCACTGGGTTGGCTGAGGTTAATGCATTGTCACATTTTATTTAATTTATTTATGAAATTAAGACATCTCTGCCCTTAAGACCAATAAGTGGCCGGAGCACCGCTTCCCTGAAAATTACCCCCTCCCCTTAAAATGCACATGTTTCTGTTAAATGTCACAGGTGGCTTTGAGGTCACTGCATTTTCACGCAAATCAATAGAACGGCTGTTTTAGTCGCAATTGTACAAACAATTTTATGGGACCAAAGTATATAACATGAATAACTGTATTGAATTAATTAAAAATGTATTTCTGGTTGTTCATCCATTTTCTGCAGCTGGGAGTTGTGTGTTGGGTGAAAGCAGTCCCAGCTAATTCTAAAGGCAAATTCTACTACCGGTATATGAGAATCATTTAACTGACTTGGTTATTCCATTTTTTGAGATTAGTATAAAAACTTGAGGCTCACGGTATGGCTGGTCATAACAGACTGATTGTAGGATTCACACATATGCCACTTGGAAATTTAGATAAAAAAAGTCACACCACTAGGGCAAACACACTAAATATCACAGCTGCTGATGTGGTGGTAGGAGGACAAAATTGCATCTGTTGACAGACTTTTTGCTTTTACTCATACAAAAGAACTCCAGGTACTAAGAGGATGAACCCTCTGGCAAGGCTGGAAATTTCATGCCATTGTAGTTGGGCGGCACAACAAAGAGGAAACTTTCCCAGGAATAACCTTTGGAAGAGGTTGAAATTTCACCATGAAGGCTTCAGGAGGCTTGAGCCACACATTCTCTAACTTGATTCAGTGTCTTTGAAAAGGCATGCAATTGGCATAAGAGTTGTATACTTCTAAAACTTGAAGCGATAGCTCATGTTATTTCAGATATTTGCTGAATTTGTTCAAATATCAAGAAGTACAAGTACTTTTTAGGTTATCTATTAGACCACATTTCCATAATCCTTTATCAGATACTAAAATAATCTTAACAGAGCCAAAACTGTTTCTATTAAGTCATTACTTCAGTGTCTTCAGTAGTCTCAGCAGAATCATATACTCATACTTACCAATATTGCTGCAGTCTGTCAAATGCCATTAGATAATCACATTCACTTGCTGAAATGTAATCTGTTGTTTTTCCCCCAAACTTATTTATTGTCCCGGTTTAGTTGCACACAAGCACAATTTCATTGCCAATGGGTGTGTAACAAAATTCCAGCACTTGAATGGCAGGAACAGCGGAATCGGGACAATGTTTGTCCTCAATCATCACTTTCTTTTGTCTTTTACTCCCTTCCCATGTTGCTGCTTATGAAACGTTGATTCTCCTGCGTTCTGTTCAATGTGGCTCTCTAAGAAGGGACGTCGGCGGGAGTATCGTGGTTAAACAAAGCCTTGCATAACGCGTTGATATAAATAATAGATTGGCTTTAAAAAAAATAAGGCAGGAGGAGATGAAACATTAAAATAAAGCCAATGAGTGACTGAGAGGGGGTGGATGAAATGATATGTACACTGTGTATATGGACCTATCACTCCCACTTATTTCAAAAGCAGGAATATTAACTGTAATGCTTAACTTTATTCCACTCGCGACTTCTTAATGACCTCCCCCTCCTGTCTCTCTCTGGTTTAATCCTGTTTTGTCCCTTATAGCCCACTCATTTGATTCTGGTTAAAATGTGTTCAGTGATCCTCATATACCACGGTTCTCGTCTGTCTTTTTCCATTTCTTTTTCGCTTTTACTTTAACTTTTTTTTCCATTTCTTTCCTCCTATAGGGACTATTCCCTTCACCTCTCACTACCAACCTGATTTCTATTTATACCTGACTCTTTGTTCTTTTGCTTTCTTTCATGAAACAAATATGTTATATTTCAAAGCTTTTCAGCAAAAGCAAAGGCAAGTGACATGCATTTGTGTTTCCTGGTTGTAAGTCTAAATAACGTAATGAACTATAAACACCGATAGACAACTGATCTTGGTGGTTGGCCACAGGTCAGTCAGAATGATTTCTTCCTCATTGTTCAATATAAGAGGTGGACATCAAACGTATGAACTGGAATGAAGGATGAGCTGATCACATTTTGGATGTCAAGCTCCATTGGTGTGAATGCTACATGAGGTTCACTTTGTGGAATTGAATTATCTTTATTTTGCATTTTATTCTTAACCTTCAAACATGTTTGAATGGAGTCCAGAGTGAGCACCACTTCTTTTCTTTTTTTTTTTTAAATTCTCATAGATAACGTTTGGATTAAGAATAATCATGTTATTAGGCTGAATGATTCTGTTTTGGTTGAGGTGTCATTCATACTTTTCTTCATGTGTATGTAACACCTTGAAAACTCCCTGTGAGACTGTCTTAAAGTTGTACACTTTCAAAGTCAATATGATCTCTCATCCATATTAAAAAAAAGAAAAACGTTTAAGATCAAAATAGCAGAAACGTTCTTCACATTAGCACATTGTCATTTGGCCATAAGGAAGAAGAAATAATGATTTTCTGTTGTCCATTTATGACGTACAGAATGTCTTCACAAACAAGCCCCCAAATCTTCACACACACTTTAATGCTCAGCAGGGGAGGACGGAAGCTTTCTACAAAATCATCATCATGTTTCCTCAATCTCAAGAGAAACACTGTTCCAGATTCTTAATGTCAGATTCTGGGAAAGTTTCCCCTCTGGTTACACGACCAAACACACACTATTATGCAAATCTCCCCTAAAACATCCACAAGCAGTCATAAGCTGTATGTATCTTCTTTTGTGTCCAGCTGCATTACCCTTCATTTTCATTAGCAGCTGAAGCTTGCTTTGGGATTGTTTTGGTTTTTTTTAGATGTCATTTCCAACATTTGCTTTTTGTCCTTTTTCTTTTTTTTTCTTTTCTCAGTGATCTTTTACATGTGCAAAGCTGTTTTTATTTTGAGCGATATACATTTATACCGTGGCAGGGCAAACCAGTCAAATCCTTGATTCCACTTTTACTCCCTTGCATGTGCAGCTGAAATTGACAATAAAGCTCACTTTGACTTTTGCCATTGACAGCTCAATTCAGAAGGGTGTGTTTTCGTTCTTCATGCTTTCATCGTTAGATGTTTTTTCTTTCTTTTTTTTTTTTTTGGTCTGGTCGCGCTCCGAACCAGAACTGACCTTTGTAAAGGGATAATCCTCTAAATCGGTCAGCCGGCCATAAAGAGCGCTTTTATTTACTGCACACGGTCTCCTGGCATTTTAAACCCCGATCCCTCTGTCTGCAGTTGCCCGCGATCCTCCCACTCTTCCTATCTCCTCATTTCGCTGTTTGCCCCTCTACCCCCCCAGACTGCCTCCTCGCCTCCATTTCCCAAATGGACGTTATATTTTTTCTTATATATTCAATCTATTTACAAATATCTCTACATGTGACGATGCCTCTTTCACCTTTTTAATGGGCTTAAACGTGTGTAATTGTTTTTTTGTGTTTATCTCATTGGTAATTACTTGAAATATCATAAATTAACACTACAAAGGCACAGAAACCCACACACTGTCCAACACACACACACCAATAGAAAAGCCGTGTGACCATTATGTCATGACGAGTCAGACAGAGGCAGACGCACACCCGTACAGGCGTCAACTCACAAACAAGCCCCACCGCAAGCAGTTTTTTATGAAGATGGACAGGAAAGTGAACACAGTCTGAAGACACACATGATTCATACACATACAGTAAGCATTTCACAGTGGAAAATAAGTTTCTTCTCTTTAATTATATGTTTAAAGTGTTTAATTTAGGATTCAATTAATGTCAGTAGGGCCACATAAAAGTGTAGATGCTACCACTTTCACCTCACGGTGTAGTTCAATTCTGGGCTCAAACCCTCTAAGTAATTTACCTTTTTAGTTCCTAGGTTTTCTTTGAGTATTCCAGCACTCTCCTACAATGAAACGACATGCTAATTCTATTATTTGATGACTCTAAAATGTCTATAGTTGTGTGTTTTTGCAACTCTCCACAACACTGGCTTCTCACCACTGTTGGAAAACCTTTGGCTTCAACTTTACTGTTTTCACGTTTTCAATTCGGAAAAGTTTCACATTTACACAGCAACATTTTGAAAATGATGTCAGTTCACACGGAAATGTTAAAGATGCTGAGAATTATGTATTTATCATGTAGAGCCACTCGTATGTATTTTTTGTTTGACTTTCAAAAAGACACCACACACGCAGAAAACAATATGCTATAAACATTACCAGTGGCGAGTACACATACATTCGTATGGAGAGACCAAAATGTTGGGTCGCCATTACTGTGACTCAACTATAAAACTATCAAGTTCCAGGAGAATATGGACCAGGAGTCATACCACACTGGTTGCAAACATTGTTTTTATTGTCAATCTACTTGCGCGTGTGCAGAAGAACTATGTACTCCGGATGTCGTAGCTGATTTTAAAAAGAAATTGCACTTTCCGCCAAATTCACAGAGACGGGTAAAGGGTTTTCTAAATTTCCACCTTGGGATCCGTTTTTCAAAAGGTTTCATTTTCAGTGGCTCCGATCACTGTTGTTGTGTAAGGGAACACTCAAAACACTCCAGAAGTTTTTTTGTTTTCACTCAAACATTGCTGTCGAAAGTTTTTGCTTGTTTACTGCTGCCAATACTTAGCAATCCGTGAATGGTGTCTTTATTTTGTGTTCATTATGATGGTAAGTACTTGAATCTGGGGCTTTGCTGTGTGCTACCTGTATCATGATCAACTTGTTAATCCTGAATATGTTTGTACTCACTGCATCACTGAAACGAGAGATTGTTTGAAAATGCTGACAAAATGAGAACCACAGAAATGCTTCTGTTGCTGTTTTGAGGATTATTTTGACATGTGCCCAGGCACATGTCAAAGCATCTAATCTGGTTTTGTGCATGGTGTATCAACAAACACGCTTTCAACTCGGAATATATATGAAACACATAAATAATTCTTTAATATCACAAATTCTGAACTGTTGTGGGGATAAAGATTTAAATCTTGAGTTGTGAAATATTAGACCACATTTTCCTTTGCATCCCTCGGCTCAGTGATGGTAAATATGCTCATTGTCATGCAGCAACCCTTTTGCAGTTTTGTGAATGCAGTAAACAATAAAGGAGCATGACCATCTCGTCTGACTCATGACATTGATAAGCTTTGACAACAGCAACGCACCATCTGAGTCCACAGGGCCTCAGGAAAGTCCTCTGTGTGCGTTTGCGTGTCTTTGTGCACAGCAGGGTTTTGTCACTGGTGTTATAGGGTTTGTTGCGTTGCATTTTACACACACACACAGACACACAATAAGACATAGGGGGGGAAAAAAACATCGCTGCAGATAGTGCTTGTTGGGAACAGCAGAACAAAATCAGAGTTCACTACGGAGTCATGCATGCATACAAACCTTTATACTAAGTGCATCCTTTGTGGGTCTGCTGGTTTTTCGCTTGCCTGACTGTATATATATATATATATATATATAATCCATAAACTTTCCCACTTGTAACTAAACCCACAACAGATTAAGTAAATCAGTGTAATAATGCAATAAAAGTCAATCATTGACTCAGTATGTTATCCTCTGTAAAGACTGCCTGAAAGGTTTGAACTTGAATTGGCAGTAAAACCTCTTGAACACAACATCCAGGCCAATATTTGCTGTAAATTATATAAAAAGGTTTTTATGAGCATACAAAGTTTGTGTAGTATTGATGCAGGTTGTCGGCAAACTTGTTCAGTTTCCTCACTACTTAAAATGGTGACTAGATGTCATGAAATCTGTGGTTTGTTTTGTTGCAAAATCCTTATTTAGTTTAGGTTTTATTACATTTCACACTGTTTTAATGAGGCTATCTGTCGATACAGAACTAGTCTAAAGACTCGCCCTAAAACAGGATGGACGTTTACGACTATGAAGTTTTGAAGTTTAAGGAATTTATGACTCGTATGATTTGTCTGTATTGAATATTGCTGCCTGAGTCAGAATCGCCTCAAGGTCTTCTGTTTTACTCGCGTCCCTTCACCAAATAAAACACACAGCAAGTACCTGAGTTGTAGGTACATGAATCATTCAAGTTTAAAAACAGTTTTGATAAAATATGTTGTCCTATCTGTGTACTTCCAATTGATAAGGCACAACATAAAATCTAATAAAGGATTACTTCCACATTTTATAAGCTTCTGAAGAATGCATTGTATAGCTGAATGCTAATCAATATTCCGACTCATTTATGTTCACCAATCATTTATATGTGGTTCAAGCTCCACTGCATAGAACCGTCTGGGAGGCATGAATAGCCCAACAATCCTCCTGACAGACCCTTAGTGTTCAAAAACACGCCCACACATACAAAGACTAACACACACACTTGCGCAAACACACCTTGTGACCCTCACAGCCGTCCGTACATGTCGTCTAAAAAAAGGCTTTGGTTCAATACAAACCAGCCTTGCCTTGCATCCCGGTGCACCTGTACAGCGAAAAGCTCCAACATCATTCAGCAGCTGCACTCGTGGGGTTTTGGCATTGTGCTAAAATCACTGAGAGAAGAGTTGAAAAGGAAGTGAGCAGCGGTAGAGAGTGCAGTTATGGTGTCCATACTGAGCAGAGTGGAAAATGAAATCCTTGCATGCAAATGTGAACGCATAATAAGAGAAAAGGGATCTGAAGCTGAGTGGGAACAGCGTTAAAAAAATCGAACACATTAGAATTCTTAAAACATCTGACTTTTAGTTTGACTCAATTCAGCCTCATTTAGAATCTGTGTTGACATAATTAAAAAGAAAAACATTGCATGAAGGAGACTTTAGTCAGGATATGGTTTCTTATGGTGAAATGAAAGGACACGCCAGCTTTTTGAACTACCTGACATAAAGAATGAGTTCAAGGCAAATGGATATGACCTGGATTTATCTGGTTCAGACATACAAGGAATGTATTTTATTTTAATTTTTTGGGAGAGGTCAAGAGCTCCATAATTTTTATACAGCTCTTCAATGGCCTACTTTAAATCTGACCATGATCATGCATGTTGCACTGGCTGTCTTACTTACCTCTTTTCACACTGAATGCGTCTGGTCACCCTGATTGTAATAGCATTGGCCTGCCCTCTTATAACTCAGTTTTATAGGCAAAGTGGTGTCTTATCTTGAAAATGTTGGTTCATGTATAAATTTCAAGTAAAAATAATTATTTACTTTCAGTAGGAATCTAGTTTGTTATGCAGGAAGACTAACAGATGTTTATGTTATACGATGAAATGGGCTTGCTTACCACATCAGGAGTTGCTACTTATGATTAATTTATGTTCACGTTTATTTTTTGACATGAGTGCCACTATCTAAAAAACATTTAATTACAGAGATGTATCGTTATATGTAAAAAATGCAAAGTTGAAAATGGTTAATATAGTGTATGTTAAAGGGATTTTCCGAAATATACAGAGAAAAAAATGTTTATATAGTCAATGAAGTGGAAAACATTTATAAATAAATATTGAAGTTTACAGCTAATAAAAGCTACCAAAGAAGCCTTGTCTTTCATGCATGAATAGAATTTTCAGATTTGTTTGGCTTATTGTGGTCAAATGAGAGCGAGGTGAGCGGAGGACACACAAAGGAGATGGGAGGGGATGCAGAGGAGCCTGAGCAGCTAACAAGAGGATTAGTCTGGGAATAAGATTGCATTTGAAAGCAAGGATGAGCAGGTGAAAGTAACAAGGTGAGAGAAAGAAATGGATGCCAGGGAGAGTGGGAGCGGCGTGTAAAAAGGAGTTGAATGTAGTTCTAAGCAAAGGTGAGAGAGCCCGAGGAAGAGAGGGACAGACAAAGCAAGGTAGGCGAGAAGAAGAAAAAAAAAAGACGGGGACCATAAAAAGAGAAAGGTAGCACCTTCCATCCTGTTAACCACTGCAGAGTGGGAAATGGGATTTTGTGTCACATTGCTCCAGCAAATTGCTGCATAGTCCTGGCTTACTGAGGTTAGCCACTGCTTCTTCTTGACATATAGAGCTTTTCTGAGACGAGTGCGGTACCCAAAGGTGCCCTGCTGCAAAGTTAAAATGGTTGTCTGAATCAATCAGGATAAATTGGTTGAGGTGAATGAAATATGCTTATGCACACTGAATACTCTGATAGCTTTTGTTTTGGAATTAGGGTTCTTTTTCACAAAACAGAACACAGCCTGAAGCCATGGGCCCGATTTGGTACCTACTAAGCCAATGTCCAATTTTCTGTGTGGAATAAACGGTATGGAAATTGATCGGTTGGTATGAATTCTTCATTGGAGAATTCATGTTATGACTTTACTCTTACTTCAATAATTAAGGAGCTTGAAAACCTTCGTACTTTTGACTCGTATAGTGACTTCTTGACTACTGTCAAGAAGTAAAAATAACACTTGCAATAGACACCTCAAATGAAGGGAAGATAAATGTATTTTTTTTCTAAAAAGCAAGCTTGTATGATTTTCTTAATTAATGAGGTACATCAACAAGACAGTCGACGAAACGCTCTCTCTGTTCTTTCGGGATCCACAGAGCGGCATCTCACTACACACTCGCTACGGTCTTTAATAGTTAATTAAATCAACCTCTAAATTATGTTTAATTTTCACATGTCCAGAGTGAGGAGCTTCCTGGTTGCTAATGAGAAATGATCAGCTCTCCTTCTCTTCTTCTTGTGCTTTCCTTCCATTTCCATCATGCTCCACCCTCTGTCTCTCCAGACAGCGAGCCAAGAAAATGTCAATAATTCATGCCACTGAATGACTCTGCTTCATGTCATGTCTATGGCTGCATGCATACACACGCACTGAAGGCAGCAGATGCAACACTCTTGGACTTCACAATGGCATCCTTTCATTAGTGAAGAAAAAGAACAATGTCATTTCCTACCTTACAAATGTGCATTACACTCCAAAAATGAAAGCTGAGCCGGCACATGAATAATGGCCTTCGCAAGTGAAGCAGTCTGGTGGGAGGTGGGCCTGCTCTTCTATTACTATGTGTAAATGTGTTACTAACAGAATAACACTTAAATTTGGTCACTAATCAATTTGAAATATGAAAACCGAATGCTAGTTCAGTCTGCAAAACAAAATGGGTACGGAAAAAAAAAAGGTGAGCCAATCTGTGTGCTTGTCCATTGAAATGATCAAGCCCCCAAAAATTCAAAAAGTGGGTTATGTGTAAAAACATCAGACTGCTGTTTCTGATCAATTATATAACGGAATAGCTAATGATGTCTTTATCACAGGTGCAACTGCTGAGCGTTGAAATCGGACACCCCCTTCATTTCCATTGATCAAGGCATTAGTGATACACCGCCGAGTAATGAATTGGAAAATCAAAGCAGGCTCTCTGTTATCTCGCTGCTCATTTGACATTTTAAACAAGCCAGCAAACAAGCACTGCAAACAAATTATTGACTTACAAGGTAACCTGACCCTCTCCCCTCCCTTCAGTGTACAGGCATATCTCAGGGGATTATCTGTGAGACTGGCGGACGCGGTTCTTTTTAAAGAGTAAATAGTCACATTTTTTAGCTCAAATGACACCAAGAGAGGTGAAAGAGAAGCCCAGTGAAAATACATATTTACTTCACAGCAAAAAACCTTCAGATTTTAACCAGCTGGACAACAGGGTTGACTTCAAAGGGTTTGCAGTATGTTCCTCAGCGTGCGTCACTTTACTTATTTTTAGTTTCATATTCAATAATCCTACTAATTCATAGCCAGGATTTGTGCACATCACGGGACATGTACTGTATGTCTGTGTAAGGAAATGCAGACAAAAAAAATCTATTGTTCTGATACCAATATTCCTCTGTGTAAATTGTTTAAATTGGCTTATGTCTTCAAGCGTTAAAGAATGTTCTGTTATCCCAGATCAAAGTACAAAAACAAGCAGGTGTAGATCAGATCATACAGGAATAATTCAAAGGAAAATGTAAAATTTTTAAATGTAACATATTTCACTCCTCTGAAACTTGTGAAAAGGTATATCATATAGATTGATTTTGATAGTATATACAGCTTTCTAGTGTCACTGAGGGGTTTCTTCGACAGTGGTAATGGACCTACTTCTAATGGGGGAATAACATACAGTAGATATAAATACTCTGCCTTCCTCCAATTCCTTTGTAGTTAGTGCAAGATGCAGATATCAATGATGTGAGTACAGCACAATATCCGTGATATTGACTTCCAAGAGTTGAGAAATAATAATAGTAGTTCTTTGAGGTTGACACATCATAACCACATGGTTACATATTAACCCTTTACACATAATGTAATGTAAAGTAACATAAGTGAGATATATTGGAGACCAGGAAGTCACGAAAGCTAAATTCACTGATTTTCTGTCTATTTTTCTAAATAGATTTTTTTCCAAGACCTCGTCACAAAGTAACAACATATGTTTTCTAATTCTGTTCGACTATTCTAGAGATGAGATGACAGAAACTATGGCCAAAAAAACCTACTACTGAGTAAATGTTGGCTTATTAAGGTTTTTTTTTATTATTAGGGGGGGGGGGGGGGGGGGATTGTAATTCAATCCATTACAGCTGCCATTTCAAATCAGATAAGCTCATCAAAGTACTTATGGGTGGTGTGGGTGATGATGGATTTTTTTCTTTCTTTCTGATATACAGTATGCCTTTTTATCAAACCGCTTTTAATAAAGCCTTTTGAAATGTTGGAGCCTAAATGGAATATATCCAGACAAAAAAAACAAACCTCTCCTGCCTTAAAAGTAAAGGGATATTTAGACTGCAGTTTTTCTTTAGATTTTCCACTTTGGTGGATCTTTGGATGGACTTTGTAGTCTTAACTGATTTAATTTTATGAAAGAAGATACTGCATGATACAAAGCACCAACCAAACTAATCATTTTGAATTTGAGGACAAAATTAACAATATACAAAAAGTGTAATATCTTAGCTGTTCCTAAGACTGTGTTCTTCTGGTCTGTGGCTTCAGATGCTCCAGAGATCTGCTGCAGCTACTCTCCTAGTATGGAGGTCACTGTGCCCATGTACTTATACTACTAAGAGAATCACGTCCGATTAAACCCTCCAGATCTGTTCCAGCTGTTCCTTCAACCCTTGGTACTTCTCAGCCTTTTCGCATTCTAGTACTTCTACATTTATTCCTATTTCCCTCTTCAGTTGTTTGTCAACGACCACAATGTTCAGCTGGTTAGCTAGCAGCTGTTTGTCAGTCTGGAAGTTGAAGTCCCACAGGGTCTCCACCTTTTTAGGAGGGGGGTTTCTTACTGGGATTTGGGTACTTTGTGTCATTACAGTGCACAGATGTTTTGGCACATTATCTCAACCACTTGGTTCTATCTCTCCATGAACCTGCCTGTATCCCGCACCCTGTATCCTACACCCTGCTACTATACGCTAGACTATCTTTGGGGCTCCTTTGCATAGCCTGAAGCTTGGGTCTGATCTGTTCTGTTGTTTAACTTATGGTCAGTGTGAACAAGAAACAAAAAACACCTTCTTTGACCCATATATCAGGGTTTTCCCAACACTTTGCACTGCAACACTCGAGAGCTCAGTATCTCTCAAGCTCTTGGGTTCTCTTAATGTCAATCGAGTTGAGTAATTGGCAGCAATCCAGCAGAGTGGAACCTCTTGCTGTTGGGGGAAAACCAGTGTGTTGGTCTGTTTATGTGTGTGTTTTAGTGCCTGTTTATGGTGTGTGTTGGGTGGTTGCATGTGCCTGTACCTGGGGACTGATATAATTTGATGCTTCAGTAAGCTGGGAGGGAGAAGAGATAGATAAAAGTGTGTGTGTGTGTGTGTGTTTGTGTGTGTTTGTGTGTGTGTGTGTGTGTGTGTGTGTGTGTGTGTGTGTGTGTGTGTGTGTGTGTGTGTGTGTGTGTGTGTGTGTGTGTGTGTGTGTGTGCGTGTGTGTGTGCGTGCGTGCGTGCGTGCGCGCCAGTTTACAAGGACTATTTTTGAAATATGAGGACAAACAGTTGACATGATATAAATAACCAGATTTGGAGGAGAAGTTTTATGGTTTTGACAAAGGTTAGGGTAAGGGGTTAGTTCCGTGGGCTTAATGGTCGGGATTACTGTGGGGGATGATTGTGAGTCAATGGAATTTACCTTGAAGTGATAGAAACCGGTCTCTTGCTTTTCTATATTGGTGGGATATCGGCCTGGTTGCTCACTCACCAATGAAGACTCGTGGCAAAAAATTGAGATTTGCTCCAACCATTAACTAAAGTCAGAGTATTTGTTACGACTGAGTAACTTGTAGTAAGTCTGAGGGAAGGTTAATGTATATTCTTTTAAAACCTTAGAAACTTAACCATGGTCATGATAAAATACCTATTAGATGTCAGGGTTAGGATTCAGCACACATTTGTAAAAGTTAGGTCTAAGTTGATGAGTTCACAATGTCTACAATACAGATATTAGTGGACCAATGTACATTAATCTCTTTTCCTATATCTTTGTGTCTGACAGCCCAATAACGTCTGGGAACCACCTCTGTTGACATTCGGAGACAAGGATTTAAATCAAGGGGAGAGTCCAGGTCAGGTTTATACATTTAGTTTAGTGATATTACCCTTTATCCAAAGCTCTGAGTAATGAATTGTGACAATGAGTAGGCCACATAAATAAGGCTGTGTGTGAGCGGGAGTGACACACAGGCAAAGAAGTGAGCAGGGTCTTTCTCATCACTGATTGGGTAAGTCGTGGACACCTCATGCTGAAACGGGTTGAGGCCAATCGAAACACACACAGACACACCACAGGGTGTTTGGTAGGCAGCTGTAATCAGTCTACTGCAGCAGCCAGCGACGGCAGCAGATTGATTCTATTCCCTCTTACTGCTTTTTCAGACTCTCTGTTAACCCTCCTTTTTGTGCTTTTTCTCTCTGACTGGCGGACTTGTGCTTTGTCTCTGCCTTTCCATTAATTTTTGTTTCTCTCCCACTGCTCTTTTCTCTATCCCCCTAACCTCTGCCTGTCACTTCCCCTTCCCGCTGTGTTCACCGCCTGCTCCCTACTTTTCTTCACATCCCATTCCCACAGGTTTCTCTTCTGCGTCTTGTGCAGTTACTCTCTCCATTGTTCCGTCTTGTCTTTATCACTTTGCCAGAGTTAAATATAGATAACAAAATAAAACCCTCTGCTCTGCTTCAAGCTCCTTGTTAGTGTTATCAAGATGAGATGAGGATGCAAATCCATCCTGCATAAGTTCTTAGAAACCGAGAATTGGTTGCAACCACTTCCAATGAATGTGAGAACTGTTTTCCAGTTGCAAGCTAAAGTATGAGAAGATACCTGGAAGTAATAACATCCTGTAGACATTGCATAAAAACATTAGATTTTTAAAGGGGAACATTGCTATATAGATTTGTAGAACAGCATCTATTGTAACGTTATGTCCTTTTGAAATCAATGGATATAAACAAAAATGTATCTCACCTCTAGGTATAAAATAGAGGTGCATATACTTTCCAGGCAATCTATGCTTTCAAATACTGATTTCTATCCATGCATGACTTATATATATATCCTTGCACAATTAAGTATGTTTTAATGCAGAGATGGAAGTTGCACTTGTCTGTTCAAACCCTCGCTTTTACTTTGTGATAGCCTGTTACTATTTGCAGTGACATGACCCAGTTTCTCCAATGGCATCATTAAAACTTTAACAGTGTGTTTATTCAAATTGTCACCTGAGAGGAATGCTGATATTCATTTTATATTTTCACCACAGCAGAGTCCTGCCGCATCTGTTCCAGTGAAATACCAGCCATCCATCAACCACACGACACCTGTCATACACATCCATCATCTTTCACCAATGCAGAGTCACACAAACCAAATATACACAAGGACACACGTGCACAAATACACACAATCCAGCCAGATGGAAATGTATCCTTCATCTTCAGACAACTACAGTCACACACTGTGAGAGAAGAAGAAGAAACAAAAAAATACAACACACGACATATAAAATGACGCACATGCACACACGGGAGTCATTCAGTCAGACAGCTGTATCCATCATTCAGCTGAGTACAGTCGCAGCAGCAGTCACATTCTCCTGCGTGAATTTCATATTAGCATAGACTGTGAAGAACGGTTCTGTGGTTTTTTTTTACGGGCAGGTAGAACAAGTTTATCAGTACAGCTGTTCCCATTGATAGTACGTCACACACACATACACTCATGCTGTTCCAAAGGGCACAGAGATAAGATCATTGCTGGGTTGAAGTGTAAACCCCCTGAAAAAACCCCCAACAAAAATGGAAAGAAAACAAATGCCCAGCACAAAACAAAAGCTGTCATTTTCCAGTCCAGCACCGATGCTCTTTAAATGCCGGTCGTAATATATTTGTTTTGAACTATACAGTCTCATGATAACATTCAGCCAGGCAGTTTTATGTTTGTTTGTTTGTTTGTTTTTTTAGGAAAATTTTAATTAGGCACTGCTTTTCTTTCAGAGTTCAAAACGTGAGGTTGTATTTGCTGCTGGCAGCTGTTTTTGCCGTCTTATCTTAGTTTATCTTATCAAAACACTTGTAGGATCTTGGTGTCCAAAATTTTGCAGCAAACATTTACGGCAGTTGCAGGACAGGATGGGTTTGGGTTGAACGTCAATGTTTTTGTTCATGTAAGGCACCATCGATTGTTTTTCCACAAAGTTTTCCCTTCCAGTTAACAATATTTTATTACTGCTAGTTGGTCAATATACACTGCAATTTAATTCCTCTGATACTAGTAATAAAACCAAACTGGAGTGCTTTGTAGGTCTTTGAACCCCCTTGAGGTTACTTTTTAGGAATTCTAGGACCTGTAAGGTCAGTTAGTCGTTAGTCGCTTATCCTCTGTTGATTTTAAAGTTGACTTTAAGTGATACTTGAAAAGACCTTGAGTATCTAAAAAGGAAGAAAAAAAAGTTTAACATTTGTTCATAATTTACCCCTTATATATGACACAACATGTTTGATCTGTCATTTCCTTCAGTGCCAATTAAATGAAAAGCTCTTATCAAACAAGTCCTATTCAAAATATTTTTTGTCATAGATTAAAAAAAAAAAATCATTGTGGGGACATTGACCTGCATCATACATACAATGCTTTTCTTTTAACACTCATGCATATGTTAAACTACCATTCAGTCTTTTAAAAAAGAAATACCATTTTTTTATATGTAAATTACAATAAAACCTTTTATGAGTAGCAGACGTCTTACTGTAAAAGTAGAAAAGAGAGATGTCTGGACGACATTTGACAAAGGCCTTTTGCTGGATTGAAATCCACAGTAAGACAGTAGCTAAGCCCCAAGGTCACCCTGGAAGAGATTTGTACTCTTTCATTTTCCGCCTGTCACATGCCACTGGGTTTGAATGAAAAACCTGCATACTCCTGGGCTTTGAAGGCACATAGTTTCAAGACCACTCAGCATACAGAATGCCATGTTTACTCTGGGAGGAACCATGTTACAAATCATGCTGACCAGAAGTCCAGATCCTTGACAGCCACTGCGTGCAAGTGCACAATTTTACTGCAGGGATAAGGACAAACTCAATTATTAGATGGAGAAAATAGGTAGTCTAGAAATCCTAACCCAAAGCTCACCTAATCCTTTTACTTTTAACCCTATGACCCGCCCACCACCACCACCACCACCAAACATTGTTTCCATAGACCTCCTCCAGGTGGCTTCAATACATCTATACATTCTCAAATCAATCTAATTTGTTGAGGCATTACACCAGCAGACACATCCACCCTTCTAAATGTCCAAAGCAAAAAAAGATCATGAGCCTGAATCAACATGATAGAGCATACTGAAGTAGGAAAATCAAGCACAAATCAATTATTCCTTGTTTTCTCTTTGTTTCCTTTTGATCTGAACTTTTTTTGTTCCAGAGATTGAGAAAAAAGAAGAGCTACACAGAAACATCTTTGTCTAATCATTGTTATTAGTTGATAAGTTGGTTTCGTTCAAGAAATGCATGTTCCTCCAATTCAGGCGTTTGAGTGACCGACACAATTCACACCACAATAACACAGCTGTCATTAAGACATGCCTAACTGAAAGGAACTTACAGTAACGTCACTTTTTTCCCCATACAACCCCAATTACCTCCTGACTGTATTTAAGAACAGCCTGTTAGTAACTTGCAGGTAAACCATGCATTTTGTTTCCTGTGTATTTGTTAATTAGAAGGCATCAGTTTGTGGATCCTTAACACACACAGATAGTTTCTCAGGGACATGAATAGCCATGCATACATTTGTCTGCATCCCATTCAAGACATTTCTGTGAGACTAGTCAAATCAGCAGAATGTCTTCGATCTGCCATCAGTTTAATGATTTTCATTTGAAAGTCAAATTCAGTGCAAGAAACTAGGCTTAATTGTATTTTATTCCATTTCCATTTTATTCTATTTCCATGAGTGTAAGCAGCTGGAATGTTCACATCAGTATACTGAGCTGACATCATTTGGAAGTCAGGGACTCAATGATGTTTGCAAGGTTGAATGCCAACACAGGGAAAGAAGCACAATGAAAACCAGGTACACTTCACAGATACATGCAATGCTGAACCCAATAATTCAAGATTGTATAACTCCTTTGCTATCAAGGTCATATTACCCTTTTGCCATGTACTGCAGAGATGCAATGGTGTTTGCAAGCATTGCTAGAAGACTGCTACTTCAAAAGCCCATAATATACAAGTAACACTGGAAAAGCCACTATATTGTTCTAATATCAGATGAAACCTAAATTGAGCTTTTTTTTGACAAATAAATCTAAGGGGGGGGATTTTAGATTGTTTTACAGATGTTATTCACCATGTTATGGATCACATTTCTCACTGAAAGAACAAACTGTATATTCCACTGTGTATATCCGACAAAGAGTGAAGGATGATATTTTCCTCTTGAAAAAGGATGTTAGCTTCCAACAGGTCCTGAATGATGAAACTCCGGGTTCACTGCAATGCATCCCCAATAAGCCAATACCTCATAGCTCTACCGAGAACTTCAACTCCTTTAAACTATAGACTGCAGGTCAGCCTTGTGTGATTTCATGAAGCTACAAGAATGACCACTCTGTGAATTAAAAGACCAAATGATACATTTTTGATCAGAAGGTAATGTATTAAAACGACTTTCAACTGTGTATTCAGCCACTGTGTGATAATGTGCAACAATCAGTAACCCATTGATTGGTGCAAATTGATTAGTGGTATTGAACAATATTATGAGTGAAATCGAACATTGTATTGGTGCGTATTGAGTTTTAAAGTGAAAATTATTTAAATATGCCTCATTGTGAGAAAGACATGGTTTCAAATAGCAGCCAAGCCTTTCTAGTTGGAGTTTGCATGTTCCCCGCTGTGTGTGCGTGGGTTTCCTGTGGCTGTCCTGTTTTCTCCCACAGTCCAAAAACATCCATGTGAGGTGAACTGGTGTTCCGAAATTGCCTCTTGGTGTAAATGTGAATGTGTGTGGTTGTGTGACTTTGTGTCTGCCCTGTTATGGACTGGGGATCAGTCCAGGGTGTCGCCTCTCCTCACCCCATAATTAGCTAGGGTTGGCTCTCGCGCCACATGAACCTGAACAGGAAATTAGTGGTATTATAGTTGAATGGATGGATGAATGTTATCTTAAATGGCCCATGTGTGAAAAATATAAGCATTTTAATTAGAAGTGAGACGTATGCCTTGGTGCTTGACCTTAATGTTATTTAGACTTGTAGTACTTAGTGTGTGTATAAGATTGGATAAGTCTTTTCATCCCACATAAAGGAAATAATTGATCCATTAAAACTGACTAGTGGTATCATGCACTGTTAGGAAATGTTTTTCTATGTGAAACACAAGGTTGCCACACTCCACCACAAGCTGAATGTCTGAAGGGGCATTAGAAATCACATCATGTAAATGCAGCTCAAGGGAGTGTTCCAAATGCTTATAATGATGGTGCCAAAATAAGATCCTGAGCCAGAATCCTTATGAACATTTTACAACATGAAGGATTTGTCATTAGTCCCACAACACGTCCAACCAAGAGGTTTTAAATCACTGCAACTCTGCATTTGGCCTCAAGCATGACGCCATATGTTCTCAATAGTTTCTTCTCACTGGCAACTCAAATTGGAAATATTTCCAGCAATCTCTTGCTCGGTTCTGCTGTAAGATGCACAAATGCTCAGCTGTTTACATTCACAATATGCCCGACATTTGTATGTTGGTCACCAATGTTATGGGCATGAACTACCCATGACTTCAACAATCAGAACTGATGTTATTTTCATGGAAATTCATTTTATTTTCACACAGTGAATACATGGTTTAGCGTGGGGTACAAAAAGAAAAGCTCGCTGAAATATCTGTGTGCGGGAATCCTATACAAACTCCCCCTACACACTCTCATGCAAATATTAATAATAACAGGGAATGTGTCATTACACCTGGAGCAAAACTTTTTCTGGATCATGCCAACGGTGGGTATATGTTGAATATAAAAAGGAAGCTATAACTATAAATTCATGAAATACTTTTTGTTGTTGTTTGTGAGTAACAGAAATGTAAAAAAAAAAAAAAAAACATAACTAAAAAAAAATGTGTCACAGAAAATGACTGTACTGCAGTTCTTCTTCACACACAAAGTGACTGATGTCACATCCGGCACCACATTTCAAGCCAGAGTGTGCAGCCACCTCATCAGAGTATGTGCATGATTCACCTCCATTTGAGCTGTTCAGGTTGTACTTCAATTGGGTTGTGATTAATACATTGTGTGCTGTTACAAGCCAAAATATAACAAAAATGTTTTCTCAGGGGGAAAATGCACATCTGAGTTGATCCTTATGTATTTAACTGAACAACTCCAAAGGTATGACTGAGTTTACTTGAATGGGATTTTTTTTTTCTTCCTTGTTCTGCAACTTAGAATTTGCATGAGATAAGAGGATTATTGCACAGCTAAGATGTGACGAGTTCGACTTGTATTTTTTGGAAGAAATTTTTTACTTTAGTTTCTTATCGTAGTCTTAAGGAAAGAGAGGAACATAAATAGAGTTAGATAATGGCATATGTCTCTTAATACAGAGGGGACAGCCTCTAACTGCTGGTGATTAACCTAACATTAGCATAATGGTAGGGATGGAAAAGATTCAGATTTCATTCTCAAATGATGTCACCCTACCTGAGGGACCATTGTTGGCTCTTACCAGTTCCAACACTTAGGTTTAGTTGGTTTGGCAAGATAGCGTTAAGAAGTTTTTGAAGAAAATACCTAAATGCACAGGAAGAACAGGCAATCTCTCTCCAGTTAAACAACAGTTCAAACAGTTTCCAATCAGTCAGGTAACATATCTGACCATTGCATGAGTGGGTTGTGGGTTCCATCTTCTTTCAACTTTTCACTTTGTCTGAGATTTCAATGCCATGCCTTATTCAAGATTTTTGTATATGACTATAAAAAATCTGAAATCATGATCTCTGCCTCCACTTAGGACAGTTGGGGGCCTCCAGTCCCACACCTATGTAACTAAATATATATCAATGCAATAATGTATTTATCTAACATTTATCTCCACTGCTGACATTTTAGGAACACTTGCACGACACTGAATGGAATTGCAAGTATCGACAAGATTACAGTAGCTGTTGCCTCCTTAGGTCAAGTAACTGCAGCATCAATAGAAGGGACAAACCATTTTTTAGATAATAGCAGTTTATGAACTAGACTTTAGGCTGGGAAATTGTTACCCTGGCTGACAACAGTCATGTCATCTAACTTAAGCCCAGAGGAAGTGAGCTGCAGTGATTACTCATTCCTTTTGTGATGAAAGCTTTTTGAGTCTTTCAATTACTAACCATCATTGTTGGTTACTAATGTTTCTTTTTTTTTATGACGATGTGGAATTAATGGAAATGGTAAATGCAGCAGAACCCACTGAATGGACGCCAGATATGGGCAGCCTCGATCCTCAGTTCTCAATAGCAGCATGAGCTCAACCCTTGTCCAATTATTCATCGCCTATTCCGACTCCTTCCTGTTTACGTCCTCTTTATGTCTTCCTGCTTGCTCCATTTTTCTGAAGTTATCAGTACATCACGTCCTCTCAGTTCCTCAGTCACACGCCCCTCCCCCTTTCACTAACTGTCCTTCTGCAGCATGTTGATTGACAAGTGTGATGGTGTTTGCCTCTCCTTTCCCTGACCTTCAACTTTCCGGAGTGCGCACGCTAACATACACACCCATAGCACGGCAAGACTGCTAATGGCTTCTACCTTTGTCAATAGGGAATCCACAGTCCTTATACACCAGAAAGGAAACCCACAGAGACAGAACATTCAATATTCATGACAATAAAGCAAAGAAATAAATGGTTCTGTCCCAAACAGTAAGGTCAGTGGAAAAATGTCAGATTTTGCCTTTGCGTGTTGAATACTTTTTTTCTCACTTTTTTAAAAAGATTTTTCATACTCATTGTTTGTTTGATAGTTACTTTTTTAAACCAGCATTACATTATTTTGCAATGATGAGCTCAAACCTGTCCTTGAAGCTTCTATGGAGATAAATCAGCTTACATTCATTAAAAATTGAGCGTAAAATATATACAAGTTATACTTTCGATAATTTCCTGAACAGTCAACAAACTCAGCAATTCCTCTTCTGATTGAAGTTGGTAAAAGTGTTATATCTTTGTTCATAAAATCACATTGATGATTCTATTAAGAAAAATACCTACATTTGTATTGCAGTCGCACCTTTTCAACATTGATGAATTATTCATGTGTGTGCACCTTTGATCCTGCTTTTGAAAGCTCTTTGAGTAATATACCAGTTTTTCTGTTCATGAAAAGCAATGCCTCCTGTTACACAAGCTCCTCCAAATGCTCCATGACAGCTTTTTAACCTCCGACAGCTACAAACTAACTCAATTACAAGTATTTAATCTTCTCATTCAAATAGATATTTGGCCAATATCTAGGTAAAATATAAACATGGTCAAATAAAAACACTTTGTTACAGAATAGGTAAAATCCAGTTTTCTTTAATTTTCCATCTATGATATAGATTCTTTGTATTTGTAGTCCGTTTATCAAATTGAGAGGTGCGCCTATACTGGTCCGATACTGCACAAACTACTTGTACTCATAAAAATGTCCTCTATACAACCGTGCAAGTATTATGTGACATCACTGGTACTCGAGAGCATGAGCAAAGTCTGCCTTTTGGAGATTCGTTATTAATATTAATGAGAATGACAAAAGTTCTGCCAAAATATCAAGAGAAAGGGCCAAAGCTAGTTTGTATGACACAAGAAACTTAATTCAACATTTGGACCAACAGAGCAGGAAGTTGCTCTATGAATCCAGTAGCACTGAGCCATGCTACATGCTAAAGAGGTCACACACCAGCGACGCTACATATGAATAAAGTGTGTGTGTGTGTGTGTGTGTGTGTGTGTGTGTGTGTGTGTGTGTGTGTGTGTGTGTGTGTGTGGCACACAGCATGCTCTGCCTCCTCTGCCTTGTCTATAGTATCCATATGGAGTAAATTATGCTTTATGGCATTCAATAAGTAGTTGTATCAGTAAAGTAAAAGTAAAGTTTAGTACTCAAACTTGTACACATTTTTTGAGAAAAACAAGTGGTGTCGTTATATCCCTAGTTAAAAAAATATTTTTGACGAGTGGAACCTGGATCAGCATGCAGTTGAGGCCACAGATTTGTTACATTAGCTCAAATGCAAAGAGTGGAAATCTGACTTTACAACCCCTGCTTCCCTTTACGAAGAATTCACAATATGTTTGTTCAATGTGTTTTATATAGCCTCGTGCTTTTAATTCAAAAGCGATTGTCTATCCTCACTTGACCCTTGATAGTAACTTTTGCATGAATGAACACACACACACACACACACACACACACACACACACACACACACACACACACACACACACACACACACACACACACACACACACACACACACACACACACACACACACACACACACACACACACACACACACACACCTTTGGTCTTTCACAAAAGCTTGCTTTGATTCCAGCCTTGCATCTCTTATTTCACTACTTTCCCTATCCTTCCCTTTTATTCCTACATTTCTCTCGGCTTACTTACTTGCTGCTATCTCTTTCTCTCTCTCTTTAATGGTTGTATTATCCTCACTTAGCTATCTGAGTCTCTCTGCCTAAAATCCCTTTCCCTCCGAGCCATGGAATTGACAGAGAGCACAAGAGGGAGTATTAGACTGACAAGAGGTCTGAGTCTGAGCTCTTTTGGGGCTTCAGGAAGAGGAAAGGCTTAGTGAGAGACCAGTCTAACATCTCAGATTATTTGCACTATCTTCAATCCCTGATGAACCTTAAACTGAATTCCTTGATGAAAGTGGCTCACCAGCACCGGCATCAAGTCGACATGAACTGAACTTACAATGTGTATTACATGATGAACATAAAACAGAATTAAGCTCCTGATTGATACAAAAAGTGGCACTGGAAAAAGGTGGTATGGACTGCTTTTTTGTTGTTGTTTTTTATTACATTAAATGGATGGTTGAGTAAGTGTGTTATGATGACTAAGGGAACATAGGTCACCAGCATGCACTCTCACAGAAGACACACCAATGGAGTAAGTGTACTGCTTTGAGAAAAGAGTCTGCGACATGGTCGTATTGTTGTGGTCCGTGATCCGTTCATGGAGCCTCTATGGATCACAGATTGGTCAATGATATAGGTGTTTCCCACCATCGTCCAATTAACACTTGATTCCATTACAAATTTCTCCCAAAATCTAGATTGACAATAGACTGTTTCTTCAAAATGTACAATGTTCAAAATCATACAGGTTTTGCATTCAAATGATTATGAAGGCAAATATGCATGGCCTTTTGGAGCATGAAAGTATTCAGTGCATCCATTGATAATTGTCCTTAACCAGTGAAGTGTAAGTGTCCCTTCCTTATGTTTCCGAAGAGATACGCACATGACAGCTTCGTGAACTGATACCATTCCAGATGGATGCTTTGACATGGCCAACATAAGACAAGTTATACATATTAATGTTGGGGGTGAGACACATAATTTATTGACTTGTATACCAAGTGAAAAATTATTAAAATGAACAGGTTTGTTATGAGCCTTCTTTCAGTCCCCAGCATGCTGTACACTCCTGCTACAGCTGCTAATTTTAGCTTTTGGAGAGAACTAAAACTAAATTTAATTACTAAAATTATTCTGAATCAAAGTGCAAATTCAAGGGCAGTCTCAAACTGGGGCCAAATCTAAAGAGGCAACATTAGAATTAATGGTACAACCAATCTGATGATTTTATGCCTTTTTATCTGGCTCAAATATGCACAACCACAAATTTTCACAGGAGCGACAATTCCTTCTGTGGATCTCAAATAACGTCTCAGCAAAATTGAAGGGAATGCAATGAAAGTAAGTGAAAGGAAACTAAATGGAAACATAAAAAGTAAAATAAAACCATGAGTCCTGCTGTTATACACAGTTACAAAAGCTCCTTTAAAGTAGGAATCCCTCATGGTGAGAGGCGCGAGAGCTGGGAGTGAAAAACACGCAAATAAAAATGGTCAAAATCCTCCTGTGAGACCAAATTTAAATAAATGTGGCAAGAACAATAACCCACTCAATTGCAGTGAGCTTTTTATTTGCAGCCTAATGTAATTTCAGCATCAAAATAAGACACAGAAAGTAAGGAAAAAAAAGAGTGGTGCTGAACATCAGATTATGTCATAATAGTGATAACCTTTATTTATACAAGTCATCATATGTGCTTTTTAATATGGTTAGAAAAGACACTCGTCAAAATGATCAATTCAATGCATCACATATGGAAAACTGAAAAAAAAAGTAAATTTACAAAAGAGAAAACAATCTTATGTTAAAATTAAAGTTAACATAACAATAAACCGACGGTGTCCTTTGAGCCATATGTCATGTTTTTAATAAGAGAAACCCTGTCCAGACAGTGGATGTATTTATCTTTCCCGAAAAACCAAGAGCACTTTTATTTCTACGGAATTTGGACAAAAAACTGTTCTTCGATATTCTGTACTGACGCTACTCCATTATATTATCAGTCTTCGTACTTCATGAATTATGAAGTAATATCTAAGGAGGAGGGGGAGAACAGTCAAAGAATCAACCTGAATATATGTCGACTTTACGTGGTCAAATAAATTCATCATTCTGTCTTTGATATCGGGTACAGAGAGCCGATTTAAAAGCGGCTTCCAGCTATTCCACATCAAACACTTGCACGCTGGAAAACTACAAACAAAAGAGGAGACGCAGAAGGGGACCTTTCGATATGCATAAGCACATGTGATTTAGTTGGTGAGAGAATGCAAGAGCCTCAGTGTGTGGATGTCTATATTGTGTGTGTGTGTGTGTGTGTGTGTGTGTGTGTGTGTGTGTGTGTGTGTGTGTGTGTGTGTGTGTGTGTGTGTGTGTGTGTGTGTGTGTGTGTGTGTGTGTGTGTGTGTGTGTGTGTGTATATTTGCCAATATGTATAACTTTGAGAGATGCACTGAAGACGATTTTCAGTCGGCATAACTCAACGAGCAGACAACACACTCGTGTTGCGTTAAGACAGCCTTGAGAATTGATATGGCGCCTGAGTGTGTGTTTAACGTGGTAAAAAAAGGTATATTTTAATGAGGCTGCTGTCACAGCACGAGTCTTCAAGTGCTAAAAGAGGGACCCTTGAATCTTTTCCCTTCCTTTTCACCTATCTTTTCTATCAGCAGGCTCTGTTTTGTGCTGAAGTCTTCCGGCCTTTCCTGCAAACTTTGGTCATTATAGAAACACATTCAAACCTGCCCACTGGTGCCACATTGTATTTGCATTGTCACATCTCTGTAATGAAAATGAAAAAAAAATAAAAAATCAGCCCCCTGCTGGGAATTCTGATAGAATTGTATGTATCCATTTCATATAGAAATAAACCAACAATACCACATGATTTGCTTGTGGTAAAGTTGCTGATTACATGCAGGTTGCATTGAATTACTCATTGGTGTGTTGTGCAATTGACTGTCTTTATGGTGAATGGACTTGATTGATTGGTCTTTATGTGGTGAACAAGCGATGTCAGCCTGCCTTTCCTTCAGTTGTTACGACTCTACAATGACCCCAGCTTGAATAATGTTGATGTTAAAAATAGATTGATAGAAGGTTTACTCCGCTCATGCATTTATCTTTCATTGATCAGACCTGAATTCAGTATATTTCCCAGAAAGCTCTTGGTTTCAGGAATAGAAAATGTTCAGTTCAGGTTCTGTGGTATACAACATTTTATGAAAATGTATTAATGTGTCTAACTGCTATTTAAATTAACATGCTATATTAGAATTTGGAGGAAACAACTTCCATGCTTGTCTTCTTCAGTACTCATTCCGATGATTTTTTTTTTTTTTTTTTCATTCTGCCACTTGGCAAGGTAATCCTTCTATGTTATGATTCATCTCCAGACTCAGTATAGTTCATCTGCTGTAATTACTAAAGCCATTGGATGTCTCCATGAGTTTTACCTTTCAACTCCAGTTGATAACAATAGCACCAAATAACCTTTACTTATCAACCCAATAATGGCCCGGCAATTGCTCGCGATATTATATTCATTTTACTACTCTCTTGTACTAAAGGAGACCCTCGCCTCTCAAAATAAAGCCCAATTGTATCATACCCTAATCACTTCTTAGCAATAGAAGTGTACCAGGCATGAAGTTGTATTGGCGTATAGCTTGGTCCTTGATAGTGAATCAACCTGTTTTCATTTTCATTTCAACTGATATGAAATGAAGAGTTTGTGGATTCAACGTGACATTTACCATTGGCCATCAACGTATAATAACTACATTGATAAATTAAATCAAAGACACTTGTCAAATTAAAATAAATCCTGGTTTAATGTTCCAGATATATCAGTTGAATGCTAAAATTAGTACATTATATGCCTGTGACAAATGTATACAAAATATCAAGACATACTTTAATAACATCGTTCTTCTGTTTCAGCTGCCATATATGAGCTTATGCGCTTTTCCTTGTCAAAAAGACTGACTACACAGTGTAAGTTTGCATTGAGTACAGCTGAGATGTAGAGTATCCCAGTGGTTAAGTTTGATCCATTTTCCAAGTTCCTTCAAGATATAATTAGATTTCAGGTTAAGAGAGTAAATTGAAACATACTATGTTAATTTCATCCAAGTCAACCCTACTAACTTTCTTTGTAAAATAAACAAATAGCAATTATGCAAAATGAAATTACACATTGCAAAAATCATCCCGATATGAGTCAGACAAGTTGGAAAAAGTCCAAACCAGAACGAGATGGGAGATGTAGCAATAATTTAGCTTTCCTCTCTTTGTTGTCTCTTTTGATAGCCATCACCGCAGCTGCTTGTGTATCGGCTTCCTCCCGCCATCTCGTGTGTTTAGGGAGTTTTGTGTATATTTGCCTCAATGTGCATGTGTGTGGGTGGCTTCCCGGGGTAATGTGTTGTAAAGCAATTTGACAGTGGGACGCAGTTAGAATGAATAGGCTGAAACAGAGGAGGACAAGACACATCAACCGCTGTGGACAGATAATGTGGTCAGGCTGGGGATGCATAACACTGTGGAATAGACAGAAGAAACGCTTGGATGAAAACACAGTGCATGACAGATATACACTCATTTTCTTTGGATTTAAAAGGCAATCCATAGCCCTTTTTTTATAAATTGGATGACAAGTTAGATTTACAAATAACACAATGGACAGAACGTTCCAGTGAGAGTCCGGGTTAAGGTTATGCAAGTTCCCTCTACCTACAGTATGAATACTAGATTTTATTTTCATATCCCATGACCATACTGATTTTTTAGCTTATATCCATGTACTAAGGATAAGCTTTGGCATGACCTGTATTTTTTTTTTTTCGAGATCAAAATGTTGATCTATTACTCTCATAAAATGTTTTCCGTGTCCTTTAGTACCAGATGCAGCAGTTGGAACATTTTTGAAAGCTTTATTGCAAGTGTTCCACGACTGCAGTAAAGTTCTGGTACTGCGGGCTGTGATCTAGAAAAAAAGTGTGCTTGTTACTGTTACTTGTAACATTTTGTCCTTCTTGGATAGGATGAAATGAGGCGAGAAGATGTAAGTTGAGCCACGCCACGCTGTCAGGGTGAGTTTGTGAAAACATGCATAATAAAACAGTTATAGCGAAATTTGTTTTGGACATTTCACCATATTTTCTACCAGGTGTCTTATTAAAAATGGCTTCATGTTGAGATTGGAGTCATTTCAGTAGTATTTGGTTGGTTTTTGCAAAGAATATAGACATTTTCGATTCATATACTTGGCGCCATAAAAAAGAAAAAAAAATTAAAGGTTAATTTTAATTTGAAAATGTATATTTTGTTTCTGATGGTAATAAAATGGCAGACTGAATAGTCTAGTTCCCATGTCTGATCAATCCAACATTTTCTGTTTCCGTTCTTTGAATCACAAATCGTCCAAAGCACAACAGTGCATTATGCAAACTGAGGAAAATTATTTTAAGTTAAAAATAATCATTTATTGGCCCTTGCTTCATAGTCAGTATAATAGTTTCTTATCTTTGAGGCAATCTTGCAATACATATTTACTATGGCCCTCTCTGTAAGGGATAATGTCAAGAAATGTAACCAATATATTTATACAATAAAATACTCATCTGAAATTATATGACTTAAAAACTATGAGTGAAATGTAAACTTTGGGGATAAAAATCACTAAGCAGCACTAAAACAAAATTACATGCTCTCACACAAAGTCACGGACCCATTGATCAAAGTAAACAGTGGGAAGATGCAGAGTGACTTTGTGCAAAGGCAGACCTGGTGTGACGAAACGCCAGGCGGAGGCAGGTCGAGATGAAAACAAAAGAGGAAGAGAGGCTAACGGAGAGAGAAAGACAAAATAGAAGAGATAACAACTGAGGAAGAGAGCGTTGTTTATGTAGCATATTAGATGTGCCTCTCCATGCTGGGCTGAGCACAGTGACTGAGTTGCGCACGCATACACACACTCCTCTCTCTCCGTCTGAATAACAACCAAACTGAGAGAGGCAGAGTGAATTGAGGCCACACTTTTGGAGAGGGATTGCTTGTGTTCGTCTGCATGCAAGGCTACAGAGATACCATCTCTTTGCTGTACAAACAGTGGGCAAGGAATCAATTTTGGCTCATATCACGCATTCAGCGCCCTTCTTCATGCTTGCGAAAGCGAGAGAGACTGAAAACTCTGAAACCAAATGGAATCTAATATTAGAATTGTGATTCAACAGGATAAAAAGTCAATATTGACCGCTGTATTCAATCATTACCGAGTTCATTTGACTGATACACTTTAGATTGTATCAAGGGGAATTGTTGTCCTTCCTTATCCCCTTGTCCTCAGGGATCCATTTTCAGTAACATACATTATATAAAAAAGTAATGACTCAGTATTTTTTAAGTTGGTGAGGCTTCTAAAAAGGTATTTATAAGTAGATTTTCACAAGTAACAATAAATAATGTAAGGCCACATAGTGGTTTTTGGGGTAAATCTTCCAAGCCAAAATGTGTGTCTTAACATGCATATGAACACTCGACCCATCACTTAATTTTTGTTTGGCTGCATGAATTTATTTCTAAAAAGAAAAAAAAGATCATTAAATGATCATAACACTGTGGTTTGGGTACAGTATGTTTTTTCAATAGCTGTTAAAATTGAGTGAAATGTTAAAATACAGGTGCAACTTCTTTCACAATGAGTGTGCTCTGTTTGTGTTTGACCAGTGATCACCTAAGAAAATGAACAAAGTCTCATGTAAACAGTATCCAAATGAGAGTTGTGTTTATTAAGCAAATTTGACATGACAGGCAACTTCTGGAAATTGTCTTGTTTGCGTTCATTGAATGCTTGAGTGTGAACAAAATATAAAATATGATACTCCAGAGTTGGATGCTCTGAGGGAGATATTATCAAACATAGCCAAGTGTTAGAGAAAATGTCTGATTATAGTGACAATTTATCACTAGATTCTTCGCCATATTTAGTGTAAAACTAGCCTCAGCCGGTAAATTACCGAACAAAGAGTCCATGAGTGAGACAGAGTCAGGTTGCATTTTACTATGCAAGATTGATGGAATCACTTTCTCACCAGCTCAATGGAGATGAACCCAAGACTTTATTTTTCATTGAAATGGCCCTTTCCTATCCTGGAATGACCTACTCTTCCCATTCCACTCTACAACAGAACAATCTATCAATTTTAGTACGAGATGGATTGTCTGATGGGTGGGAGCTTGTTCACGGTTGAGGGATTGAGAGCTCTACACCACGGATTGGATGCAATTTATGGCTCAAAAATGTTGATTAGTTTTGTTTTGATGCTTTTGGCAGAGTTTCTTTGTGCCCGTCCTGACCATAAAGCTGATAAAATAGAATGAAATGGATGTGCTGTGTGACAGAGATGAAATGGAGGGTGGAGTGGGGGGTGAGGGTTATCTAATATTTGCATGGTCTGAAGAATGAATTCCTTCACTGATGTTGCTTTTGTCTTTACATACAAATTCATCACTGCACTCTGTGTGATCAATTCTCTTTCCAACTCGCCAATACCTGAGCTTTCTTTCTGCGTCTGAATGCATGGCAACTCAAATCAAGGAGACAGATTAGTATTACTGTACAGGACGTGTTGCAAGAAAAAAAAAAAACTGCAAGGGGCTGAATGTTCCATACAAAATAAAATTAGTGCATGAGAAATAATAAAATTAATCATGTCTGGTAGGATTGGATTGTGTCAGTGATTAAATGGGTGGATACACAGATGCTGCAATAAAACTACTGAGGAATGTGGATCAGTGGATGAATGGAAAGGTGATTACACTTTGTAACTTTTTGTTGTTTTGTGGAATATATTAATTCATTTTAATCCATGTGTGCTTTGGTGTTACAGTTAGCTAATATAATTGTGGAAGGATGAATCTGAAAAAAATTACCATGTATGGCCAGAAGAATGATGATAATGGATGGACGGATTATTTATGAATGAATGGTTGACACCAGGAATGAATGACAGGGGTCGCTGGCTAGACGGGCTAATGCAAAACTCATGAGTGGGTGAATGATTAATGAATGGATGACTGCATTTCTGAATGTGGGACCATCGAGTTAAAAGATAGTTAGAATATATTGATGGTTGAATTAATTATATTATTGAATTATTGCTTGTCAGATAGACAAAATATTGGTGTTGCATAAAAACTGCTGGATTATAAAAAAAACCTAAATGATGGTTTGAATAGATGGCAGATATATGAAGTTTTGTTTTTAATATGAATGAATGAATAGCAAAATGAGTGACAAATTGATGGATGCTGGATGTATATATATATATATAGATGGGTAGAAGGGATAGATGAACAAATTTAAACTGTATGGACAATAAATAAATGGAAGGGTAAATAAAAGACATGAATGGACTGATGGATGGGAACTGGTTGATATGTATGAATTGTTTACTGGCTGGATTTGTTGATGCAGAGGAATAATGTTGATGGATGGATGGACAATCCATGGATCGATTACTCAGCAGAACACCTTCCTTTTGTTTTCATGACCTCAGTCAAAAGTTGCACAGTTTTTGAACTCTGGGGTTCGTTCAACACTTTGAAATCATTTCAGTTCTTGGTTTCAATATAATCACTGAAATAAATACACTGTTTTTCATTTAAATGAAATGACATTTATGGAGGCAGCGTTCCTTTGTAATTTGAATGTTATTTTGCAGCGAATGGTTTTGGCATTGGAACACATCCAATAATGACTAAGATTCCCGAAATAGAATCTCACCTGTAATTGTTACAGGGGCACAATGATGCATTTCATGGCTAATAGTCATTTCAATTTTGTAACGCATTTAATCAGTCTAAGTTCCAGCCAGAAAGAGAGAGAGAGAGAGAGAGAGAGAAAAGCAATCCGTTGAAGCTTCACAGGACTGTGGGCATCCTGATAATTTTCACTCGTGAATAGAAAACATTTAAAACATCCTGTTAATGTTTTCAGCTCATCTTGCTACCCTTGATTCATTACCTTGTGAGTTGCCACATGCACCTCCATCAGCCATTCAGGTTTTGTAGTTCATGAAAGACCCATTTAAATTAAAGATATTTTTACAGTACCTCAGCATTTATGAAAGACCACAACACTGATTTGTAGTGGAAGATTCACTTTCACGTAAGCAATAGGTCCTCATCGAATGGAAAGTTAGGTCAATTTTCCATTAAGATCAAAGCTCCACACACCACAATTCACACTTTTTTTTTTTTTACATGTCAATTGTTTGAATATACAATTGAATTATTAGTCTATACTAACAGGTCTGTGGTCAGTTGAAAAAAACAAGACAGATCGTGTGGTAATGACTTTGGACTGCATCCCGGCGCCGACTCGCTCTCAGTTTAGCAGATTTATTTTTTTTTTTTTTGCAAATTGAGTGTCTTGGCTGACGTTTTTCTCATACTAAAATGGATTGTGATTGAATGCACATTTATTTCCTCTGCAAACTGGCTTCTGGAGCACAGGAAAATTCACAGAAGGGTAATAAGGCATATAGTCACTCCACTGCATACCAGTCCTGAGAAAAGTGTATCAAGACATGTGCTGTGATAAATGCAGTGTATCGTGAAGGCAAAATGAATAAAATCACAGATCTAATGCTCAAATAACAGAACCAGTCTGGGCGGTGGTCCAGGACAGTACGTGGTACCTGCCTATCACAGAAAAATGCCATGATCATTCAAATGTATACTATCTTGTGACTGTATGTATGAAAAGTAAATGGAATTGTGGTTTGTTCAAGAAACACAATATTTTCTTGGAAATAAACTAACCTAAACAAAAAAAAGCATGAAAGCTGCATTAATGTTCATTACCTTCACCATATCAATGAGTAAATTAATGTATATTTCAAGACCTAAAAATTCCACATTTGTGGAGTGCATGTTGTCAATGTTGACAGGCACCATTGTCATCAGTGATGACAGACAAGGGAGCTAACCAAGATGTTACTACTAATGATTATAGAGGCAGGAAATGACAAATGGCATTTAGTAGAGCTGTGCCATTGAAGTGATAGAACTTTGTTGAAAGTGCCACTCTAAACTTAGTACTTTAGCAAATGCTTACTTTAGCATTTCCTGCTATGTGCTACCGACACCATTTTAATACAACATTGTTACATCAATTTAATAACATCCTGACAGCTTCAGCATTAATGAAATGCTTCGAGAGACTATTTAGGTAGATTAACTACTTAAATGACCTGTGTGTCACAGATCCTGCTGCTCCTTTAAGCATTGCCTAAGTTGATGAATGGACAAACTTGGTAAAGAAAATTGCTATTGTCTACTTTCTGGTGTTTTCAGATCAGCAATGTCCTAATTTTTACTGTCATCACACTCAATGTCTGTTCCTCCCACCTTCTTTCTCTTTCCGCCTGCCCTGGCCAAAACTGAACGCAGTTTGTCCTGCAAGGGACCAGAACATTATGCAACATCAGCTCAGGGAGTGAATTGGAATATATACATTTTCTTTCGACCTGTAAAAACACCTGGGGCAGTTTGGGGCCATGTTGTTGAGATAATGTCATGATTTCAGTCGAAACAGTGACCTTTCAAGCTTGTCCCTAGGTGTGAATGTGAGCGTGTGTGGTGTCTGTCTGTGTATTTGTCCTGTGATAAACTGGAGACATGTCCCGGGTGTGACCTTGATAAGTGCTATAGAAAGTGGAGGGATAGACTTTTCATTAGGTTCCCTTATATTTGTCACAGCATTTAAAAGTCAGCACAAGCCAAGTTGCACAAAGTGTTTGTCTTTATGAATGTTCAATTTCAGGTGTATGGACCAGATCATAAAACATACCAGGAGGCTTTATGCCAATAGATTTATTTACGAGACATTGTGATTTACAACATCTGAAACTGTCTTGATTATGATTATTTGACACATTAAAAAATGGGAGATTGTCTTAGCCGTCAGCAGCGTTGCTATTAATTTTTGTTGTGGAACGCTGAATCTCTGGGGTGCTTTCCTTTCCCCCCACCGTTTTTACTTTATATCATCATCTCTCATACTTTACATTGTATTTGCTGTATTTCTATTTATTTATTTTACAAGTCCCTGCAACAAAATGTCCACCTCCAAGGTATTACATATCATTTTGTGCTTGTCACTGTTCAGCACTCCATTCAATCACTCCGGGGCAAAGGTAAGCAATAATGCAAAATCCTCATTTGAACACTCCTGTTTGTTCGTGATGACCCTCATTCGTCTTTGACTGCTTGAAGAATGCATGTAAACAGACATATTGATCAATTTGCATGACCTTTGCAGACTTTCAATCAAAAGCTCCTTTGACATGAATCTGAGAATATTTAAGGGGAAAAAAGCAAGAGAGCCACAAATTACAGCCATGTTCCCATGTCTTTGTAGTAGATACAGTTTCTTATGTTCTGATTAAGAAGGCCATAACATTGTCAAGTGCTCTCTTAACTGTCACTTGATGGGACTCGAGAGCAACTCAGAAGACGTTTGACAGGAATTTACTTAAACGCCAGGATTCTTTCCTCCATTTCTTTTATTTTGTTGTAGCAGGTAGTCTTTTACTTCTTTAATTTCGTTAGGTAAAAAAACCTTGAACACAAACACTTAAGCAACATAACTTTATAACAAACATTTTTAAATTAAATGATTTTTTAATCAAATAGTATTACCTTAATATATTATTAATTTCACAATCTTTTAAAATTTAACTTCTCTATTTTAAGCATTTAAATTATATTTAGATACCGTTTTATTCCAATACGGGTAGAGCACATGTCATAAATGAAAAGTACAGAGCGTCCCTGAATGCACCATAGTACCACTGTTAAATATTGTGAGCGGAGCGCATCCACGGAACTACTTGCTCTTACTGATCTCTTCAGGTGAGTCAGTGTGTTGTAGGAAAGTCTTGTCCTCCAAACTTGCAGTGCCTGTTACTGCCGCCCACGTCCTGTCTGATCTTCCTCTGCTGCTAGCATGCCAAACAGTCAGATACTCCACTGGTTACCTAAACCATGCGCACCTGCTGAGCAATGCACGTATGCAGCAGAGGAGGGAAGGAGCTCACCGACAGCACGCCCATAGTTTGACACAACACATATAATTGTTTCTTTGGGAACTAGTGATACAGTATGTATGGAAGTACCTGACCCTTTTGGATGATTCTCCATATTGATTTGGAAGTCTGTGCGTATTTTAAAACAACCTGCTACCTCAAAGTCACATGTTGCTGGAGCTACTGAGCAAGTTCTGGCCTGTGTTTGCTTAATGATGAACTTTCCAAGTTGAAAATGTTGCAAATGCATTGAATGCACACGTTTTCTATCCATCTAATATATTATAACCATACAAAAGATGCCTAGCAGGGAAAAGCTGAACCAAAGTGTTGTACATTAATAGACATCCAAATCTAAAAACATGGATGTAACAAATATTGAAATTCCTTTGCAATGTCCCCATCAACCTCTGAGTATCATTTCCTTCCTGATCTCACAATTTTATGATGGCTTGCAACTTGAGATAATGCTTTGAAATTAAGGAAGATGTCATAAAATCAGAGTGTGGCACTTGGATATGGTGTTTGAAAATGCAATTTTTATTCAGAATGAAGATTTTATAACTCCCCTGATGGCTCCTTGGATACTTGTAGTTTAATGTATGTTATCCAATTGACTCTACATGAATTTAGTATGAGTTTTATAAATTTACAATTAGTGGTGAGCCAGGCGTTTGGTGTGAGATAAAATCCATATTGGTGACACCATCACATCCATAAATTCACTAAATCTAAGATCCACTGGTTCCAGAGAGGGCCTCAGAGTGGTGGTGGCTTCAAGTACTTCGTGTGGAGTTTGTATATTCCCACCCATAGTAAACTGGGATTGGCTCCAGTGCCTTGAAAGCTTGAACAAGATGAAGCCGTATAGAAATATATGGATTGTATCAAGTACATTTAGTTTAAAGGAAAATCATGGCTCTATAATATTGATATTTAGCTGCTTCTCTTGGCCCTTGGCAGATGGGATTCCCGCTAAACACGCTAAAAAGCAGGACAACAGTGACTGTAATTGAAGCCCATATGGCGGCCATCATGCTGCCTGCTTGCATTTGTTTGAGACCAGTTCTGATTAGCGCTGCAGTGATTTTGATGTCAGCAAGAATGTTGATGATTTATCTTAAACATTGATTGAAAATTTGCCTCTAATGCAGCTGAGGTGATGCAAGACATTTATACACTCCGACGAGATCGGCTACATTCATGGATATGCAAGCACGGTCCACTCAAGTCAGGACAATTATCTGTACATTGCACACTTGCACAATAATAGAACATCCACATTAACTCGAACACATCTAACCTATGTTGCCAGCTCACTAAAGGTCATCAGCATTTTCCATTTTTAGGATTGTTGGTTATTTGCATGGCAAAAAAGAAATAAAATACTTTGAAGTGTCATCAAGTTGGAGCTTTTGGAATCCAAAGGTTTTTATTGGCATTCATTTGTGAAATGTCATGTAAAGTGTATTGGTTCTCAAAATCAACATTTCAGGCACTCCAGTGAAATTTCTAAAGAGAGATGTTTAAAGTGTACTATTCATGCTATTTTCCAGTCAGACACACACACTGATAACTTAGGTGACTTATACCTAAATGTGTTTGTACTTCAAAAACAAATGTATTATGGAGGCAATATCGCAATTACTGTACAGCCGTAACCTCAATGGAAAAGTGCTTGCGTTTGTTTTCCACTGGAATACCCTGAATTACACTGAATTACTGAATTATGTGTCATCTTGCTTAATCTGCTTAGATTTTAATTTAATTCCTTGCACTATGTTGGTCCCACTGTTTAAATCGGTTGTTTATGTATTTTATTGGTTTTAATTTAAAAATGAGTTCATGCTGTTTTTGTCTACAGCTGCTTAATGAATATAAAAGAGAACAGTTTTCAGCTGACAACTGAAATAAATGACTTCCTTTGTGGCCCTTAGGTGGAAGTAGCCTAGAGACAGAAGGACATCAATATGTAATTAGTAGTCAGACAGTTGGATTCGATTCAATGCAGAAGGCACTTCTTCGTGCCAAGGGCAACTGAGACTGTCTATGTGGAAAATCACTCATGCCCAAAACAATATTAGCAGGTGGAGTGTAGATTTAGCTTACCGTACCTTTTCAGCGGGCCGCCGCTAAAAATCCTGATGGTTGCATCTCAGACCGAAAGCATCGGCCTACCTAGTAACAAAAGCTCATGCCACTTGTGTTTGGAATAGTTTGATTGAGTAGTGTTGAGTCCTTCAGAGTGGTTTCTTCAGGTATCTGTGAATGATCATATTTGAAACTCAAGTGGTACAAAATTGCTCCATTGTAAATGTACAACACTGCCCTCTTTCACAAGCAGACAAATAAAGCAGATTCACAATTTAATACACATCCTTAGTTTCTGGCTGGATTTATAAGTGTGCACATATTTCATTGTTATCTTTTTTTTTTTCTTTTCTTTTTTAATGTTTATGTTTTTATGAAAAGTCTTCTGGAGCCATTGTGTCGTGGTGATAACCCATGCTCAATAAATGGGTGAATCATCTTCCCCTTGTCCTCAGACTCTGGGCCTGCTGTTGGGTTGGAGTGATGGTAAAAGAGTACAATCTTCAGCCTGCAAACCCAGCATGCGTAGATGTTGGTTAATTGGTCTTAAATTAACAGACTGTCATAATTTCCAAGCCCATTGGAATAATGGTGTATTCTGCCCAGAGATCAACATACACTTACTGCACTTACCTCTTCTTCTTAGTTTGTCTGTTGGCTTCCAAAATGTTTGATACTCTGATAATCCATCTCATCAGCAGTTTCCAGGTCTGACTGGCAAACAGGAAGAATGATGTCCTCATTTTATGGTGAATCGAGTGGAACGTAGCAAGTGTGACAGAGATTGCATAAATTATCAATCATTGTAAACTCTTTGATTTACTTTATTTTAGAACCTTGGTGAAACTGTAAGATGGTGATGAGTAAATGGCGTGGGTCAATTTGCAGCTAATTGAAAGTATTTGTTGCACCTCAAAGTAAAATATGTATTATCCTTATTTACATTTCATTTTTATTGTCTTTTAATCATGTAGTACAGCCTGCAAAAGCTTGGGTAAAAGAACCGAATCCAGAGACAGCTGAGGACCTGGTTGATGCTTATGTGACTGCTCACAAGGGACCAGAAGTCTACCATTACGCTGGACAGCCCATATCAGCAGGTGGTAAGTCAGAGGGCCTTGGGGAAATGAATCGTAATGAATCATACATTTGATGTTATTTGTAACAGCTGTAATGAGACAGGCCATATTGTATATGTGGTGTGTAACAAACTGAGGTCGGTATGGCTGCAATTCACTTTGATTTAGTCTGCATCGGTGATTTAAGTATGTAGTTTGAGGTGAGTGGCGCTTTTATGCATGGTGTAGTATTTTTGCTGGAGGCATTGCTGAAAAGATTTTTGGTTTCATTCATCAAGATAAGAAAATGGACAGCAACAATATGCAGGTGGACTGCAGGGGTTAAAAAGAAAAAAAACATTAAGCTGGTACTAAGGCACCAAAAGTCTAACAAGAAATTTCCCCTCACGTCCTCGCCCCAGCAGCAGCCTAAACCACTGATGCTTGGTTGGATGCTATGATGTCATTCCCATCAAATTCTGAGTCAACCATCTGAACATGTCGGCAAAAATCAAGAGTCCTCAGAGATGTTCTGTTCTGTCTCAATGGTGTCTTCTGGATTGTGACGGCAGTGACAGCCACTGTTGTCTGCAGTGCGTGCGATGAAGTCCATAGTGTAAAAAAATCACTATTGTGAGTCTCGAGATGATCTTGTGAAGGGGAAACCAACAACTACGACTTCATTTTGTACTCTCTGACCTCAACAAAGCATTTTCACACAGAGGTCTGCTCTTCACTTCATATCTTTTTCTTTTATTAGATATGATTCAATTTGTTTTTTTTGCTGCCAGGTGGTTGACTGATTGCATTTCTATATTGTGAAGCTGTTGCATTCCTATACCTGATGTTTTGGCCAATGGGATTATGTGGTAAGTCAAGGACAAATATAGAGACAGGTCAGGCTGCGCACTGTGTCAAAACTAATGTTATGGTCAGACAGTTGGCTTGTGTGTAGGCCAACTCTGAGAGTATTGCTGTTGTGAGTTTACCAATGCCTGGCAATGTTTAAAATTTTTTTTAATATAAATTGAGTTTTGGAGTGGTTAATAAATAACACACATTTCTAAATAGTGTTTTAGTTTTTATCTAATTTAATTTGCATTTTATAGCTCTTGCGCTATCCAGTGCCCATCATATGGGGATAAAAGATATTGATATAATCTTCTCCAAAGCAGCAGCCGCAGCCATTGACACAAGGCAGCATGAGTGTTTTCATTTTGTTGATACCAACTTCTGAATGTGGCAGCAGCGTGCATGAACGGTAGCTTCAGCTCTGTGTCCTTAGCTGGCAACAGTGATACTTGGTGTGGTCTTCTGCCGCTGTAGACCATCTCATTCAAGGTTCATTGTGGAGTAAAAAAAAATCTGAGAGATGCCCTTCTGCAGATCTTGGTTGTAACCAGTGGTTTGGATATTTTGATGGGATCAGAAGAATCATAACAAATGTCTTGGTAATCCTCATCTGATTTGCCATCTGGCATTCTCAGAGCATTTGTTATGCACATGCAGAGAGAGATGAGTGGGGCTGAACCAAGATCAAGTGGCTCAGCAGAGAAAAGACCTGCACCTGGCCAAACTGTGAGTGTCACAAATATGCAGGGTGAGAGGAGCGAAAACAGTTCCAACTCCTGTGCTAATGTTTTCTAGTATATTCAAGGAAGGTATAGTTTGGTGAATTGTGCACATGGGTATTCACTTTCAAGAGCCAGGGTCAGAGAGCCAGAGTAGTGCATCACACATCCAGTCAGCAAAAGAGCACACACCCATTGGCCAGGTGGGGGAAATAGTCTGCCCTGTCCACACAATAAGGTCTGAGCTTATATATATTATATAGGAGGGCAGGACCACTAACACCACCAAATAGCCTCTTGACTCTGCCAGCCCCCCCTGTACTTGTCCAAACCATCATCAACAGCTCCATGCACCCACAATAATAGTACAAGGGGAGCATCTAATGGGGGAGAGTGGAGCCCGCTAAGAGAGCCAGGCTCCACAAGCTGGGCCAAACTTAACTTCTGCCTTTGTGATTTTCATTGAGATAGCACATAGCATTGTCATTGTATGACACTGCATAAGACACAGTCCATCATTTCACTGTTGCATTGTCTTCAACCACTCTTTTTTTTAAATTAATTAATTTCAATAAAAAAAAAAAAACACAATTCTGATTCAGTGCATTAAATGGCAATGCAGAAGTGTGAGACGCTAAAGTGTGCTCCAAGATTGTATACAGGTTGCTAATACTATGATTTGGTCACTCCGAATAACAAGGAGACCATCAGTCTCAACAGTGGTGGGAACAAACCAGCTCACGCTAACTGAATTGCTTTATTCCATTGAGCATCTATTGTGAAAAAAAAAAAAGATACATAGATAGATAGATAACTCAGGTCTTGCCCTCTTGACAAACTTTTAGATTCAACAGAACTTTAATTGAGAGAGTAAAAGATATTATTATATGTACGTTAATATAAAAGTGCCAAGGACACAGTGTACCCTGCTCATTACAGTATCTGTACCTGCCTCAATGTCTGCAAACAATCTGATTAAAATAATTCGCAACACAATTGGTTTGATTGGAATAATCATTGAAACATTTGAATTGGCAGAACAAACAATCAAGGTAGTGCCTTCTCACCTGATCATGAAAACAAGACTGCACATGCAGGAGTTTCAGATGAGGCTCATGGTAGTGATTTTGTCAACTGTTCCCACATGACAGGATGAGAGAGGAAGAAGTACAGAGCTGCTGATACATGAGTGAACCCCCACCCCAAAAACAACAAAAACCTGAGGAGTCTTGATAATATGTAACCAGAGGGCATGTGTAGGGAAGGCTGTTGGAACAGAAAAATTTTAAATGACCCCCCCTCCAAAATAGCTCCATAAGTGTTAAACAGATTTATGCTAATGTGTCTCATTTTTCAAATGAGTCAAGTGTTGTCATGTCCATGTTTCTAATGTGCATCCAGGCAAAATGAGGTATGGTTAAGCGGAGTGCTGCCGCAGATCTAGAATTGTGAGCAATGGCAACAGATGGGTCCCGATAGTCGTTTAGCAACATCCAAATAAAGGAAGGCAATCAAGCGACTGCCCGTTAAGTCTGTCAGCTTTTAAGATGTCATTTTGCAGTCTGCCAGTCAACATTCAGGAAGGCAACTATGCAACAGATAACAAACATCTGTGAGCATGTAGGGGGGAAAAAAAACCCAACATCTTTATGTAGGCTTGTGCTCTAATTATGCCTAGCAGGTAGGTTGTTGAAATGTCCCTTTTAAAGAATGGCAGATGGGATATTGGTGGGTTCACTTGACATTGGACCTGAAACATCCTCGAAAAGTATTTGTCCTGGGGTGGGGTCCACTGGATCTCAATTATAACCGTCTATATGAATGTCTATAGGCGCCAACGTCAAATGTGTCTTTGTAGGTTGGTGTAGGGATCCAATCACAATACAGTCCATCAGCATCCATTTATGTGCCTGAGATGATGCTTGACCTTGTGTTTAGCCAGTCAGTACACACAACATCTACACTTTTATCCCAAATGTACATTGCTGTTGTGAATATATTACACTGATGATAGTCATTTTGACAGAATCCCCACTGGGGGAATATACTGAGTATATTTAAAATACCCCCCCCCAAAAAAAACCACTGTTCCACAGTGAAAAAGAGGATCGTGAGTAGTTACAACTGATTGCATTGTCTAATAATTTTTTTTCTCTTTTCATTTCAATTCAATTTTCTGATTTTAATCTCACATCTGATTTGAATGTGACCTCTAGACGTAAATGTGGGGATTTTTCTTTCTTTTTTTCACAGAAAAAGATGAGACGGTGACATTTAGCCAAAGCTACGATAATGTAGTCATCTCAGCCCACACGACCCGAGATTCATTCTCTCTGGTCAGAGCAATTATAAACAGTCTCGTGGAGTAAAAGGTTGTTGAGCTACGATTTTTCAGACATAGGGTGTAAAGACACAATGGTATGACTAATGTCAATGTGATGTATTTTTGACTTTTTGACAAATGTCTTATGATCTCTGTTTTCTTTCTGCATTTGCTGTTATTGCTATTCCCCAATGGGAGACTATGTTTTGTTCTGGCAAAAAAAAAGCCCTTGTTTCTGTACATGTGAAAAATAGCAAAGATATTTTTTGTGGAGGATGAAGAAGCATAAAAAAGAAGAAAAACTATTTTACACAAATAAGAATGGGAATTGGGAGGGGAAAAAGTGCTCCCATCAAACCAAAAGAGAGTAACAAAGTAGAATTTCAGAAAAGGGGAAAAGCAAGATAAATGTCTCATGGAAACATTGGCTTGTGGTTTTTTCTTCCCATGCCTGCAATGTTATGGATATAATTGCATGGTTTTATTTTTGCAGCAAGAAAGAAGCATGACTATGATGTGACTCCCAGCTTACTGTTCTCATGACTTCCTGACATGCTGTAGTTTTTCCCAGTCAATGTACCGTCTTGTAGTAGCCTTTTTGCAGGGGTATAAACAATGATACAATGATATCAAATAATTAGTTTGCAGCTGAACATACAATGCAACGTATTACTTTGCATTTTATCCTATTGATATGAAAATACCAAATGGCTAAACTGAGACACTGAGCTGTTTGCCAGTGACTTGTTGCAGCCAGACTGCAACAAGGTCAGACAATTCTCGATATTATGGTTACCTTTAATAAGCACATTTGATTATGTGTAAAAGTGTGAGAGGCCACCATTCTCAGAAAGCTGTCACTACTTTAGTAGTGGTTTCTAGTTTACTCTGCTTTAAACGAAGTCGAGCTGCTTAAATGAGTTCACATTTTAGTAGACCCCTCATTTTAATCTGTACATTTATTTGACTTGCAATTTCAGGAGGATGAATATGTTTTAAATGTCATAGTTCTTCAAATCTCACACTGGCCTGCTCATGCTAAGAAGGAGATGGATTATACTGCTGAATTCAGTTTAGTGTCTTATTCAAGGACCCTGTGTAGTTTATTTGGGATTCAAAAGTCTTGAGCTATTTTTGACTATACTTGGGGTTGTTTCAGGGCTTACAAGGCTTTGGATCTCAACATATAATTTTTTCCCCCTTCTATGAGTGGCCCACTTGAGCCTTGACTTGTTAAAGTCTCGGAAGCTGCTTGTTTTTATGAATCAAATTAGATGACAGCAAATAATTTGTTGCTCAGCGCTGGGCAATATCCCATGATGAGCGAATGTGAGCAAACTTCCCTTGTTGGTACCACTTTCACCGATTATGGCTCATATACAGTATTACACATATCAACAGATCGCATCTATGAAGTAAAGGAACACGTATCTGAATCTTTTATAACTCCAAAAAGTATCTGTATTTATGGCTAAGACAGTGAGAGAAATCAACTTGAAAATCAGACTGTCCAGCCATGTACTTCTCCTTGAATGATTGGTTGGCTGTACTTCAAGATGAGAGCAACATTATAATCAGTTTCGTTCTGTGTAACATCAATTTATATTAATATTTTTTTCATCATTAGGTATTTTGAAGGTGGAAAAATAGATATGGACATAGAGCTTCCATTCAGTGACTGGACACGCATAAACCCGGTCAATGACACAGAGAGAAACGAGCGGGAGGGGAGCCAGAATCGGAAGAGATGGAGAGAAAGCTGTTGCCATAGCAACTGAACAAGAACCACCGTGTGCTCGACAGGATGCAGGAGCTGCAACGTTGCGAGAAACTTAACACTCGCTAAAATAATGATCTCGTCGTGCTGTCAGGTTTGCTTTAAGTGTGACTCTACAGTATGCTATATTTTGCTGTACAAGATGAAAGCCTCTGACTCCAATCAGGTTGTGCTCACAGTAGGATGTTTCACATGTACATGTATGTAGGAAATAAAATAGTTGAGATGTGTCCTTGCAGCAAACGGAAATCAGCAAAAGGGTTCATGGACTTTTCGTCATATTCACTAGTTTTATTAACTCAACCATTCAATGCCATGGTTATGCCATCCAAAAAGGGTGGAACAGGAAAAACATGGTATCCCAGCTGTGGTCAACTCACAGTATGACATACCACAAAAGTGAATATTGTTTTTATTTTCTGTAGTTTATTTTCTTTGTGGTAACATGACCTCATATTATTACTTAGAAGTATTGAAAACTCCTATTTACTTCTGTTTTGAATGTATTTGTGGGATGTGAAGGAGAGATGGGTATTTGGGATGCACCCATGTATAATTTGCCATCTCTCTGCCGAGTACCACCTCTGTTTTTTTATACTGAGGATATCTGTTCCACAGTGAACTGCAGTCTATGAAGTACTTCAACAATGCTGTGCCTTTTTTTCCCCCAGCCTTCTTTATGGTCACAGTTGCCTTTCCCATCATTACCCACCAAAGAAACCAACAATCCTAAATGAGCCTGCCAATTTCCATACATGCTCTTTAGCCTCTACTGCACACTATGCCTGGAAGAGCTGTAGGCACCCACATGACGTTTTTTATCAAACCTGCTTCAGCTTATGGCGCAAAATAAGATAATACAATTTAAGTTGACTCAACTCCAATATTCTTCCATTATGGCCACCCTTTGAGAGCTACTGCCCTACAGCAACTATTGACCACATTATGGCATAATGCTATCTCAGATATGTCTTTGGGTCAATTGGTGGAATGTAGTGGTTTATCCAGAGCCACAGATATGGTCCACCTCAAGTCTTCTTCGCTATCTGAACACAAAGCTGGATGTTCTTAAAAAAAAAAATAGGGCTGAGCAGGACAACACTAACCGAATGCAAAGTCTGATGTGGCACCCACAAACTGCACACGTCTTTAACATGAGCTGCTGTCTCCAGTCCTCTATTTTACCACAGGTCATATGATTTCCAGTATGCTGGCAGTTTTTACGCTTCATACTTCACCTCTCAAACACATTCACACATAAGTGAACCAAACGGCTAAGAGCAGCGACAGCAGCAGCTGGTGTGCGTTTGGTTTGCGCTGTGGGACCTCCCTCCAGGCCCCTGACAGTCACTAATGCTGAACAAGCAGGGAGGGGTATAGAGGAGTGGTCCTGGACACACACACACACACACACACACACACACACACACACACACACACACACACACACACACACACACACACACACACACACACACACACACACACACACACACACACACACACACACACACACACACACACACCCATGTGCACACATGTGCCTCATACTTTTGGATTCCCGATGCATCTCTGGTTCTGTGCATATGCTCACGCAACATGACTCTTTGCCCCATGCAAATGCATTTATTCACACATTTCCCTAATTTCAATCACATCTACATCAAAAGCGAAGTTCACACGTGCACACACATACCGTCTTCCTCCCCTCTGGAGATGTTTCACTGATTTATACGCCTTACATTTTATTCAGATTTATAGTGAACCCAAGCATCAGTACCACTTAACATTTTAACATCGTCTCACCTTAGACTTCAAAACACAATGTAGTGACTGTGCATAGGGCTTGCTTTTTATCCGCACAACATGTAAACCTGCACACCCACATCTTCAGCTTGATGGGAACCAGCACAACACAGAGGTTTTGCATGACTGAGAAGTTGGTGTGTGTATGTGTGTGTGTGTGTTCCTTCCAAGTGGGGAGAAAACCAGTTTCTTTGTTGTCAGTTGCATTTAGTGGGACCAGCGGTGATCTAATTACCCACCAGCTTACCAACTGGGGAACCAGCCAATAAAATCAATGTGGGGTCAAAGGACAATTGCCATTTTCAACAAGGACAAAAAAGCAAGTGGAGGAGGTACCACCAAGAATCGAACATGAGAATATCAGCAGGAAACAGTGAAGTAAAGGAGGCATTTGGTGTAAAGAGTGTATTTGCCTCCAAGTGATCATGAGAAATGAATAGTATTAATTGTGAAATGGTGGTTTGATGTTTCATCTCAAATGATTTGAAAATGTACGAAAACTCCTTTTGAGTAATAAGGGCCTCTTCTATAGTTTTTTTTTTTTTGGTATTTCAATATGATAGATTTTGAGATACATAAGTTGAAAATAAATTCATACATTCCGTGTCAGTGCTTTTTAATTTGTCTCTGTAGATTTGTGGGAACACAGATCTGTGTTTATATAAAAATGTGTACAGATGTAATTAGATGCTAATGAGTGCTTGTGTACCAACAAACTATAAAAACCCATTTACGCTCAATACTAAATACAGACGGATATGGACAGAGTCTTCTGTATTTGGACAACAACAGAAGTGGCATGGATTAATACAAGTAAATCTAGGCGGTGACAAAGTTTGACACTTTTACACCAATTTACCTACATAAAAGGAGCAAAAGTGGACTTAAAATGTCTTCGTCTTCACTTCGGGTCAGTTGTTCTTTGTGTGTCACTGTGATTTTTTTGCCTTTGATTTAAATAGTGCGCTTGTTGATGTCAGGCTGCATGCCTTTTGCGTCTTGATATTCATGCAGCTTCGCGCAGTTGTAATGCTCAGTGATTTCAAATAGAACATCCCTGGTCATAGATGGGAGCAATTCACTTCATATGTGTCCTGAAAGATTAATATTAACTCCAATTGTGCTGGTTGGTGAAGTCAAACAATAAGCAGGTAGGAAGCATGGAGTTTTAGTTTGAAAGTTGCCCACGAAATAGTGCAGTGGTTCAGAGCCTCAAAGGCTTGTGTTCAAAAGTGGGTGTGTCATCCAACTTGGCTTCTTCTATTTCTCCCTTGTCCTGTTTGGCAGCTCAAGCTTATGCTTTTACATAATTGAGAGCCTTTTTTTAGTGTTGAAACAGTTTTTGCTCTTGCAACAGGAGGAGACTTCAGCTTGGCTTCAATGTGATGTTTTTGGAAATCAAAGACGAGGGAGGAGATCCACAGCCATTTGAGGAATGCAACGTTTCCGGGAAACATTGTGACATAGGTATATAGAAGGCAGATGAGCTTATAAACAAATATCAAATCTGTGGGGGGGGGGTATTTTGAGCAAGCGGTTTGCCATGTTTCTCAGGGAGTTTGATAATTCTATCCACTTATTTCAGGTGATACATATTTTTGGAAAAATTAGTTTTCGCTCTGACTTGCTGCAGTAGTGGTCTGCATGTAGGATATGTTCTCCCTTACTAATTTATGTCCTATGATTCTCATAAATATAGATTTGACATTAAATTGGATGTGTTTGTCAACTTCCAACAAATCTGAAGTGATGGCAGCTATATGTCAGGAAACAATGTCATTCTTTCCCCCCGCCAGTGATAGGAGGGAAATGAAGTAAGCAATCCATGAAAGGAACTGTTGTATTCGTGACATTTCCAAGCAGCAGGGGGAAAAAAAAACCCCCATAAGAACGAGACTGTGGACCCAGTCTTTCGACTGCATCTAAAATCATTTTGCATCATTTGGAGTTTCTGCTGCTCACTGATAGATGCATGCTATGTTCCACTGTGTAACAGCTCATCCATTCAGCCCCTGCAAATGTAAATAGAGGGTCCACACAGGAGATTTAGGTTGAGTGACAGACATTATAATATGGGATTTTACATCTGCACATAAACCTGTAAGTAGAGACAAAGGGAGAGTGACAGAGGCTGGAGTGATCGCCTCAGATTTCCTGCAGAGTTTATGAGCCCAGATTAGAGACACCGTGCAGCGATCATAAATCTGTGCTGCTGCCGCCGAGGGTGATGGATGGAAGGAGCACGGTGGTGCCCCTTTCTTTTTTCAGAGAGACTGGGTTGTTAGTTGGCAGGAAACTAACGCTATATGAATGCATGCTACCTTGTTACCTTGACTCGGATGTGTTTGAGCGTTATTAATGTCCCGTGGGCCAAAGTGGAATGTCACTCAATGAAACTGTTAGCAGGTGGGAAAAGATTTTTGCAGCACCAGCACCCGATGAAGAGCAAATTTGATTAAATCGCAGCAAAATAAGCAAATAAATTTGAAAGCATGTGGGAGCCCTTTCTTCAGAAAAATAAATTAGCAGCTCCATGCAGCCGCACACCTCCTGTGGTTGAAATGTTGCCTACATGGAAACTAGACCGTTTTAAAATGTCATTTTCAAACCAAGAAGCATTAGATAAATGCTTAAAAATCTAAATGTAGCTACCGAGCGCTTCCCTTGTGCTACACATGGCAAGATATGAAAACTCCATGTCTAAATGACAGACTGACACCATATGTTGAGTTATTCAGGTTATTTTATTCAGAAAGATTCAACTCAATTAAGTTTTGGGACTGTACTTTTGTAGACTCTGAACTATCTACTGGGACTATAATATTGACTGACATACATTTAGGACAAGATATTGCCTTTCTTCCATGGTATCTGAACTCTGGAGTAACTTGTATTTAATTTCTTGTTTTAACATCATTTTAGCCTCCATGTTAATACCAACGTTTACATGCTGGGACTTTGGACTCATGTGGCCTTACCCCCCATTGCTCCTTATATAATGGCTTTGTAAAGCTTTCATAATTCTCTTAAGGGGGATTTCCTGAAATTCTCAAATATTGTCAGACTGTTGAAATGGTTAAAACTGGTAAATTGTAACAATGTTGGAAACATTAAAAATATAATTTCTTACGAAGCAACGCTGAAGAAGTCAAAGCAGAGGTGACTGAAAGACTGAGGAAGAACTTTTACAAGCTGAACAGATTTATAAAAACTCCTTACTTAAAACAGACTATAACACTATTCTGGAATTAAATTCCGGATATAGAATAATCCTGTGCCAATTGAGTGGCAAAACATAACAAAACTTCAAACAAAAACACTTGGTGATGAATTGCAATGTCTGTTAGCAAGACAAAGTGTGAGAAAAAAGGGCAACTAACAAAATCAAATGGGAATCAGGGTCATTGTTCACAGACACAAAAGCCATCAATGAATTGGCTAAGGACTTCTATTCAAAATTATACACCTCTAGTTCAAAAGCCACTCAAGATGACTCAGTTATTTAGTTCACCCCCCATTTCCATAACCTGATGCAAATTTACAGAGACAAACTGAACTCAGACTTCTGGTTGTTAGAGGTGCAGGGGGCGATTAAAAAAATAAAAAAGGTAAAAACTTCCATCTGCATTTAATGAAACCAATATCTGTTTCTTAAAAAAGTTTAAAAAAAAAAAGATGAAATGGACCCCAACAGCTACAGACCCATCACTGCCCTAAATGTTCACCTTGTAACTATAATAATTAAAAATGTGCTATCAAATAGATTTTGGTAAGCTTCGTTCATCCTGATCAAACAGGATCGTTTTCCTTCTGTAATGTGCGTAAAATCCTTGCCATTCTTTACAACAACCACAATGCTAGCTGTACAATATCAGACAAATAACATTATTTACATTTCATTGTCAAACCCCAAGTAACATGCCAAATTATTCTCATTACAATTAATAAGGGTAATCTTTTTTCTGTTTTGCACCTTTCTGATTTCTAATTTGGTATAATTGTAGAATATCATGAAATGAGGTTAAATAGTCAGTCAAAACATACTTTCATATTCTACCCTGCTCAGCAGATAATAGTAGTTATTAGTGTTGAGGGTTGAAGAGCAGTACAATTGTGTCTTGTTGAATTCCACTTATCACACTTTCCATTAAGGTAATCAGCATGGGAAAGTGAAACAACAATATTCGAATGAGTTGATCTGAAGGAAAATTAGTTCTGGTTGCTCAAAAGGGGATGAAATTTGTGAGAAACAAATGGGGCTGAACAAAGTTGTGGTTGGAATTTATGTGCTGGTGTGGGATAATGACTGGGGCTCAATGACGGAGAAAGATAGTTTAATGCAATGCAAATCATCGTTATGATTTAGAATTTCTCTAAAATTGTCCATATATCATATTTGTTTTATTCACGGTCTCCTCTATAGGAGCAGATTCAAGCTAAATAAATAATAATAATAATAATAAAAAAGAACGTTCAGGTTTATTCAAGTGTTCATATGCTTGTCTCTTAGCACTGCCATATCACAGGCACTATATGCTCTGCTGAAGGGCATCTGTGTGTGTGCATGCTAAACTGATATTAGAGAGACAAGTGGGCGGGACATGTCATTCACTCTGGCCACATTATTGGCCACAGTGGTGGAACAGATTAAAGGTGATGGTCCCCAAGTCATCGATACGGGCTTCTTTGCTGCTTTGGGTCTATAATGATGGCTTTAAACAGCTTTCAGTGATTTTTGATGTGAACAGAAGGATAAAGAACATGTGCGGTGGTTCAAATATTCCATCTGAAATGAGAAAAGCAGCAACACAGAGGAAGTTAAAGGTTCTATTCCCACTGTGGCTGAGATGATAGATGAAGACATTTGTGTCATCAGGGTGCAGTGCTTTATTCTCGCAGCGACTGCAATACTAAATATACATCAGTAAAACACTGCAAAGCATCTGAGAGACATGCCCACGACCTAGCGTACATTACTATTGAAGAACTGATAAAAAAAATCAAATAAAAAATCCAAGGGCAATCAAAAGAATGTTTAATTTTTTATGATCCTACGTGGAATGGCTGAGATGATGCAACCTGAGCAAATTGACTGCAGTACTCTACATTGTCTCGCAGTACTTTGAACACTGTTTTATGTTGAGTACACACACACACACACACACACACACACACACACACACACACACACACACACACACACACACGTTCGCACAAAGAGAGGCAGTTCTAAAGTGAGTGCACTCTTCACTTCATTTATATTCACACCGATATGAAGATTACACCCATTGCACTGACTGTCAAAGCAAAATGTCAAATTCTGATAACGCACAACAAATATCCACAAAATATATCTATATTGTCTATGTATTTATATTGAGATCATTTGGTAATTTATAATAATCATTTGGTAATTAAAAAAATATATGTATATATATATATATATATATTCCTTTAATATTAGAAATCAGTCATATTTCAGAGAATATACGAATCCTTCTGAAGATGGCCTTATTCACACAGCCAATAAAAAAAAGCCAGTAGGATCTGGCATGTGGACATTATGCACATTTCCATAACTGTTAATGACAGATATGATCAAGTTTTGCCATCACAAAAACACATACTGGCATTTAAAAACTGTCCAATTACACAACTAGGAGTATTTCCATCCCATGGATGTGAACTCTTCATTTCTGCGACCCCATTCAAATTCAGGGTCAGAATTGGGTGTGAACAGTTTCACAGTCTGAACACAAACGCTCACCAGCGGCATTAGGTTTGCTTGTGTAATTGTTGTTCTCGTCTACCACATGGTAGCAAACAAAATACCATGATCATGGAATGTTAAAAAAAAAGGGGGCTGGCTGGCTTTTTCTCGGTTTATGACCTTGATCAATATTGTTATCCAGACTTACATGGATCCCAGTTTTAATATGATTAGAGCAATCACTGTCTTCATTTATGATGCATTTATTCTTTCATTCTTTTCAGTGTACTGATCATAAAATACAGTGAATAAAATATCCGGAAAACATGCCACAGGGTGTTGCAGTGACAGAAGAAGAGTGGCAAAAGAAGACGGGGGAGGAAAAACAAAACAAATAACACCCACCAGTGGGGATGGTGGTGAAGGATCTTGACCTCAGCACTGGCGCTCATTCAATTAAGTTTTTGATGTTCCAGTGCAGACACCGTGTGGGTGTTCTGCTATGATTGTAAAAGATATGCAAAAATCATGCAGATAAACACATTGGGGGCAGGCCCCGCTGATTCGTTTACTGTAATAGCATTTTCTCAAATAAGAGCATACATTTCAATTTGGGTGTTTGTTCTTTCAAGTGTATTTGTCAGAGCAATTCATCTGATTGCATGTTGTTCTGTGTCTGTACTGGCATATGGCTAATAGCTGCGGTTTGTTTGCTGGCTCTGCCTGTGCTATCAGTCACAACGACTCTCTTCGGCTCATATGAGAAGGAGCTGCATGGAGTTTTGTCTGCAGGAAGCCACTGGCCAGTGCACATTACCGTCTCGCTCGGTGGCCCGGTGTGTAATTGCGGAGCTGAATCTGTGATAAGCTTGTTCTAATTGTCTGGAGTACGATGAGAGGCAGTTTTACAGGCAAACATTTTCAAACATAGCAGGAGTCCATTGTTAAACTGGAATATGCATGTATTGAAATAGCTCTGCTTTCGTCAGTGATTCGACTCGGTTATCCTCGTATGTTACGTTATATGTAAAACATGTGTTATCATTTTGTCACATCAATGCTTTCACAAGCAGAAGGATGTTTTGTAGTTATCAGACCTACAAGCTTGACAGATGTTTGGAAAATGGAGGCAAAAAGATGATCCCCAGAAAAAAAGATGTCATACTTCCGGCACAATTTTTGGAATCATGGTTGAATTTCAGGTTGAATTTCATGCCTCCAAAGATCAGGTTTACACTTAGTGTTTCTCTGATTCAAGGAAATTACCTCCTGCCAATGGCAATTAACTGACAACACAATGCTGCCCCAAAGCCCCAATTATTCCAAAAACAATATTTCTCCCTGACAAAATCAATAAATTGGGACTTCACACACACACACACACACACACACACACACACACACACACACACACACACACACACACACACACACGTGTGTGTGCAATGTGTGTTAGCTGGGCGGCAGCACAAACTATTTGTGCAAAGCTTGGGTCATCAGTCTTCAAGGGGATTATGGCTGCTGTCCCAGTTATAACCTGACACACACACACACACACACACACACACACACACACACACACACACACACACACACACACACACACACACACACACACACACACACACACACACACACACACACACACACACACACACACACGCGCGCGCGCACACGTATGCAGGGATGGCCACTTTCACTGCAATCCCTCACTCACAGTCACACAAACAAATTACAAGGTGGCGTCTGCACACACTCACACATATCAAACGCAGAGCTGCTGTCACAGTTTCACTACATTAACACTCACAGACACACAGTGAAGACAACCTTGATCAGCATTGCTTCCTTTGCCATGAGCTCTAACATTTTCAAACCCTAAAACACTGAAATCTAGACACATTTTTATTGTGTGTATGTGTGCGCAGTAATATCACTCGCAGTGTTTGAATATGCGTCATCTTGTGGAGGTCTGACTTCCAGAGTCAGCCACCATAATGGGATTCAGGCCTTTTCCCTGTCCAGGCTTGGTTTCAGGATTCTGTGTTGAGGTTTAAAAGTTTTTTTTTTTTTTAATCTTCACAATTAATATGCACACTTTTGTTGAATGAACACAAAGCATTGTTGAAAAATATTCCGCGTTAAATGTGTTTCCATTTAATGTGAGGAAGCGGGGTTAAACTTGGCCATTTCTACAAATTCACAACATCAATCACTGCCTCAACAGCGCTTTCCTGGTCAAGGTGCCCTTTGCATCTATCACTGGCCTCATTTTATTTTCAAAGTGTTGTCTCTGCATCCACACCGTGTACATATCATCATAGCTGATTGTTTATTTATTTATTTTTTTAAATCTTTTTGCATATTCCTGCTTCAGGCTATGCATCCGTAATATGAGAACATCTGAAGCTCTATCACTGCAGTTCAAGCTTTCACTCTGACTCTCTGCTTGCCCTCCTGTCCTGCTGGCTGCGCAGCGCTCTCAGTGGGAAGTGAAAGGCACTTACCAGCTATGCTTCCTTCCGAAATGTCAACCGTGTAGGAAGTAAAATTTGTGAAAAGGCATTTTGGTGTGTTTCAGTTTAGCACCAGCTGCTTATTTATCAATGTTTCATTGGCTTCACTATCCTGCTCGAAAATAACAAATCTGTATCTGTCACTGACATAAAGAATCAAAGAGATCGTTTTTGAACAGCCTGCAAATTTACAAGGTGCCTAGTTTGGCTTTCTGGTGTAGAATATTGCACTCATTTTGGAATTTGACTTCATTATTTGGGCAGACTATATGAAAGGTGCAAAAAAAAATCACACAAGCTGACAATTTGGAAATCAGGTCTCAATTTACAAAAGTTGCTAATGTGATAATACGTAATGCAGAGTACACATTACCCAACTCACGTGCATGAAAGAAATGTGACATCAAAGACAATCAACTAACTGAATAATTGTCTGATCTGAAATTATACTGTAGTTATATAACTGAAATAAAAATAGTTATTTGTTGATTGTTCATTGTGCCAGACAACAGATGACATTGGGGGGCATGTTGTTCATGCTTGAACTGATGTAGAAAACAGCAGTGAAACATCTTCTGGGATAAAGAGCAGACATGACAATCTGCCCATTGTTTTTTTGTTTTTCAGGGGCGTCAGTATATGACAGTTTATATGGCTACAACCAGTTCACTCCACTGTAGATTTTTTTGACAAATACACACGGAGTGTTCTTAGATTAAGATCCACTGTCAAGGTTGGAAGAGCATATAATCTTTTTCATCCTTGGGCAAAAACTTTAAGTTGCTCCCAAAGGTCAATTCCATTACTACTGTTATGCAGTATGTGCTCAGTATTGAGCACAATACCCTGGGACTGCAGAAATGGTAAAAATGCACAAGATAAATCAAGTTAATTTATCTTTTGTTCACACTGCACCTCCCAGCAGGCTGTACCCAACTCTTGGCCAACTCTCTTGTAGAATAGGACTACCGGAAAACTAGAAGAAAACCGTGTCCTTCTCATTGATCCAATTTTCAGGGTTTGCTCTGTAGCCCCGCCCCCAATCTTCTATTACCAAGACGGGAACAGTCCTCATGTGGCTACTTAGAATCTTTCCATTAAATCGAAGCTATTTGGCTTCAAAATGCGCTGATTCATCACTGCCATAGGCCTCCTGTACTTTTGAAATATTCATGGTGCTTCAGATACATTTCCAGGCTTGTTTAATGCCCCGAGCAATGGTGAACCTGTACAGTGAAACATACAAAGCCTGCGCGGGTCTGCTTGCATGTGCTAAAAAAGAAAGATCAAATTATTCCTGCAGGACTCATAACTTTCCACAGAGTTGACCACATGGACAATTTATTCAACAGCACACCCCAGGGCACAGACTTGTGAAAAGACCCCCTACTCAGTCTTGGTACCCTGTCGAAGAGAGACACAAAACAATCTAAACCAAGCAAGAATTGTAGCCTTGATCTCGCATTTTTGTCATTTTGTAACATCGGGCATATTTATTTTGCACCATTTTGCATCTCTGTGAAGCTATTGCACTTCTCTGTTTTTTTGTCACACTTGGGCTCTTTTGGGTTGTTACTAAATAACAAAGCACTATCCTATTATTAAAACAGATCTGGCATATACACTTTGTATGATGGCGCAACTGACGAGTCACAAGTAAATTGTATGTCACAGAGTGCACTCAAATTAGAGCATGCTGAGCAGAATGAGTTCCTCTGTATCAGATCATTTTAAAGAAACTGACATGAGTTGAAGTGAATCTATTGGAATTTAGCACATCCAGTCTGAATCTATCTTTAGAGGCTTGCACCAACTGAGACAGTCCAAAAAACAGAAGCAGCTTCTGCAGCTTATCAATACATGATCAGCTATGAGGAACATTTACACTAGGCTCTACACATGGCAGCTGTGATGCATGATGAGCCTAAAATAAACAGTAGCTTTTCTGACCTACATCTTATTTACATATCTATAATGTTCATCTTCTTTAAAAAAAATTATACTTTAAAAGTGAATCAGTCATGAGATTAAAGCCCCATTGACACGACATTGGATTAAAGTGAATTTGGCTGTCCATTTGTACAACAAAGGTGATCGGAGCCAATGAAAAGACAACTTTTTGAAAATGCTCCGACTCCAATTTCTAAGGAAACTGGGGGGAAACCTACATTTTCTGAAACACTACTACTACAAATGCACCACACTGCTGTTGTAAATAGTTGTGTAATAGATGGCAAATACATGGATGACAACAACAATGGCGGCCTCCAGAACAGAGTATTATTTGTGTTGCCACGCGAACTCGCAAGCGAGTGTTTTATATCTATGTTGTTGGGAACACATGTCGCCACAAGTCGTACAAAGATGACATGACAATGGCCTGTGGCATTTGTCACACTAAATGTTAAAATGTCGTTCTTGAAAGAAAGGGAACATATCTGCTGATCTTTGCCAAAGATTTTCCTGAGCTATAGTTTGGAGCTACAATCATTGTATAAAACGAAAATTGCCATCGATCACATCCCTGAAATTGCTTGATTAAAATGCAAGTCAGATAAGTAGCATTCCATGCCTTGTTTTGGCATTACTTTGTCATCATGTTTTGAATTATTCTTAAAGGTCAGTGTGCTATCAAGCAAGCAGCTAAAATGTCATCTTGTGCTGTGCTAAATTGTTCACACTTCTTGCTAATAAAGACATCTGTTTTAGAACGTAAACTGTCTTTGGTGTGTCTGGTATTTCAAAGACAGTGCTCGTGTTTGAATACAAATGATGTTGGGCTATTTTTAGTGCTCCATAGACCCACACACACACACACACACACACACACACACACACACACACACACACACACACACACACACTTTAACATGAAGACACATATGCAGGCAGCCCAATCTGGCGTGGCCTAACAATGAGAAATGACTACAAGTGTGTGGGAAAGGATTCAGAAATGGAACAAGAGTAAAAGAAGGGGAGAAGGTGATCTTTCTGTAGAGGAAGAGATGTAGTAGCCAATGCACATTATGAAACCTTTCATCAGCAAATTGAACAGCAAGTGTAGAACACATTGGTTGTAAAATACATCTTTAAATTTGTCTATTTGGCCTCTTGTAAACAAAAGATAGAAAAAAGTGATACGTGGCAACTGAAAGAAGTGTTTAGCAATCACATGATGTGGATACATTCGGGATTGTTTAAACATAAATTGAACAGTAATGCAGGTCCAAGTAATGCAGGATTTTAAAGGGTCACAGCTATTATCAACTGACAGTTATTCAAATCAAAACAAAAATCTGTATGTGGCGCTGCAGCCTAAGACACATCTTGAATTCATGCAGCAGAGAAGCTGATCGTTTATCACAAATACCAAATGAAGTTTAGTGAGATTTACAGAACTTATCTCCTGTGTAGTATATATACTGACTGAGAAGGTGATCAAGGGAAAGTCAAACCAGGTCAAATGGTATCTATTAGTACACCCTGTATGGGATTGTTGAGGACTTTCAATTTTTCATGAAACAACTGCAGGTGGATACATGATTTTACCCCACCAAAAGTCACATTTCACCCATAAACATTCAACATTCAGTTCTCAAATCATGCAACCATGTGACATTTAATATAACTTGCAACAGTCATGAAGGTTTAGTTATCTTAATGCAATATATTTGATTAGTCATGCATCAATAAGCCTTTCAAGTACGGCTAAAAAAACCCTAATTGATTTAAGCAGTTAAAATAAAATATCAAGAGTCATCAACTAATTTTGTCATTGATTAGTTGGTCGATAACTTTTTTTTTTTACCGTATATAACAAATATAGAATTCCTTTTAGACACTGTCAATTGGCCTCCAGGTGGTTAAATTGGAAACCAGCTAATGGGTGGTGCTTCCTGAAATTTATTTTACTTCCTTGCTAGGGACCTGCAGAGAATTGTCAAAGGATTAACCTCCTCCCTTTGGCAATCCGAGTCTTTACGACAAACACACAGTTCACCTGTTCAGCTCACAACATACTGATTTATTTCTTAGTCTCCATACTCAAGAGTTCAGTTTAAAGCTCAGAGCCAGACAATACCCTCAAGACAAAAGAGAGAGCACATCGGAAGTAAATATTGCATCAAACCTTCGCGAGGTGAATCCGAGGTTCATTGAAATTCCATCATAGCTCTAAAAAATATGAACTGAAAATTGTGCCAGCTATATGGAAGCATTTTTGATTAACTTTGGTATTTGGTGAGCATTTGACACCAATTTGGATGACTTGACAAATATCTGTCTCGCCAATCTTGACCTTTAAGATAAAGGAGGGCCAGCCAGTAAAAGAAATGGAGAGAGCAATCTCAAATCCTAGTCTGTTTTAAAGAAATATGTCGGCTTGGTATCTTTACAATATAAAGTAGTAAATGGGAATTCTAAGGGGGGGGGGGGGGGGGGTACAAGAACATGGAAAGGACTGATTAACACTGGAAAAATGTTTTTACGTTGAGCTTTAGGCTTACTAAATGCCTAAGGCATGGATGCACACTCCTCATCACAGCTATGAAATACTCCTAAAATACTTGTAAGATCCTCCTAAAATATCCCAATACAAATGTCATGGTCCAATTTAAAGAGCTACAGACACTTGCATTGTTTTTGTACCACTGCGAGCAAGTTGCAAATCTATTGGTATTTAATTGAAATCAATTCATACAATAAAAACATACATCTTAAGAAAGGCTCCTGTTTGTCTTAGACCACACATTCTTTGTCTTGGGGGCAGTAGCACTGACTAGTACTCACCACTTCAAAGGAGACTTCACACTCTCTCACAGTTACTGCAAAGTGATCGTCTCCGACATGGTAAAACATGGAGAACAGAATGCAGAGGGGATAATTCAACATTGTTACTTCATGTAGCTGAATAGTTACATGACATTCATTTAAATCCCAGCACAGGAATATTATAATTTTAGTCGTGGCTCTGATTCTCTACAGGTCAATGTGTGGTGTGATGCTCTGCTGCACCCGACATTGCAGCATTACCTGCTCTATTATCTCTTGTAGTATCTCAATGATTGTGACATCCCTTCAAACGCCTCTCATATTAGCAACTTAATCGACCGCTTGTTGGAGAAATCAAACCATTCCCGCTTTAATGTGCGGTGCCAAACAGCTGCTGTGATGACAGGTGATTTGCGGCTGTTGCCCTGTGTAATAGTTCGGAGACATTTTGAATGCTAATAGCTACAAAACAGAAGTTTGTGGCATTTTTTTTTTTTTTTTTTGACACCATGTCCTTTACTGAACCAAATAATCTTTCATTCCACCACGGCAGATTACATAAAAAGAAGGAAGACCTTTCTAGTTGTTGTGTCCGACCAGCAAAATACATTTGCATAGACTATTGTATGAAAGAGGATTACAGAAGATTACTGATGCTGCAACCATTCAAATTATTTAGATTCAGACCCATTATATTATTACATCATCAGCTCTGATTAAACAATTTGTATATCTGAGAAGAGTGATCCTGGTTGCCCATAATATGCCAATTTAAAAGTAGGCCACAGTATGTAGGGATTACTTAATGCCACACATCTGCTGTGGGTCACAGCAGTGAGTAAATGTTCTTTGGAGTTTCAGCTGCTCGTGCAAAGAGTCAGAGTTATGGTGAGTCAATATCACATCTTATTTTAAAATGTGGTTTCAAGACTGATTGGGTTCTACCCAGCAAGAGGATTTATAAACACGTCAATCTTCTGTCAATGTATTGGTCTTTTATTTTATTTTTTTATTTTAATGCTTCAGGCTACAAATGTTACATACTGTACCTTTTAATCCTGCTCTGTCAAGATCTCGGGTTCAGCCACATTCTGTAGCAAATGACTAGCATCTCTAAATGTTAATGCAGGTGTGCGTGTCTGTGTGCATGAACCCAAATGTGTGCAATGCACTGTGCATCTGCGCCGTTCTTCCTCCTACTTGTTTGATTTCTCATCGTTTCCACTACAAGTCTCAAAGGAGTGGTTGTACAGTTTGCATGTGTGCGTGTGTGCGTGTGTGCGTGTGTGCGTGTGTGTGTGTGTGTGTGTGTGTGTGTGTGTGTGTGTGTGTGTGTGTGTGTGTGTGTGTGTGTGTGTGTGTGTGTGTGTGTGTGTGTGTGTGTGTGTGAATGGCTTTGGGGACTGTCACAAGGTAGCTGATGTGATTTCAGTCAGGAATCCCATCATGAATTCTTCTGGTCTTATCTGTCTATTATTATAAGCTCAGTGTGAGTCTGCGTTCATGTGTACACTAAGTATGCAGCTGCAGTTTGCAGATTTCATGCTGTACGCTCTGAATACACTCCTGAAATGTCAAGAATTCACATTGCTGATACATTTATGACCCCTTGTTTTACGGACCGCTTTTAATGTTTTGAGAGTACCTATTTACCTATATTAAAAAAAAAATAATAATAAAATAAAAACTAAGGCGCACCCAAAAATTGGTGCTAAAGAGTGACATTTCCAACAGAGTAGCTGATAATGAGCAAGCATAATTTCCCGCTCTGCCCTTTAGTTTTTTTCTGCTTCACACTCTATCCAATGCCTTTTGATAGATACAAATGTAAGATAGAACCACCTGGAGGGGATACAAGGAGCATCTAGGATACACATCTGTTATTCAATGTTGTATAGTCATCGAATTTGATTGAAAGTTAATTTCAATCAGAAAACAAGTAAACTCCTATTGCTCATGTCGATATTTGGACCAAAGTTTGTGTGTCCCAAGAGTGGGATTGAAAGACAATTATTTGAAATGATATTTAAGAGAAAAATATTTTATCATTCAACACATTTTTTTCCTAAACAGCCTCATTGCTGTTTTCAATGCAAAAAAACTCTACTAATGGCCATTTTTTTTAAAGACCTGCCATCATCAACATGCATATTAGCCTCTCACTTTAAAATGATTAGTGCAGCATTTATACCAGTAGAGTTCACATTGCTGTGACAGGTGATGACATGGTCGTTGCCAAAACCTATTGAATAGTGCTGGAAATAGTATTGTAACGCTCTTTCTGGATAAACAGTAAAGAGGTTGTTGAGTTGAAGACGCAATGAAAATGGAATAAAAGACATACTGGTATCTCTTCTGCCAGTGGCCATCACGTCAGCGTTGCATTAACAGAGTTAATTATTACCTTAATGTGAATGTCTGGCACACTGGTCTCTGGCTGCCTCAAACCTCACTTACATTATAACAAATGTAAGCTTGGTTATATGTAATTGCCATAGATTCAGTTATTAAATGGTTTTCAGTTATTACAAAAAAAAACTACATTTGGCATATTTGGAGCCAACATCTTTTAAATAAATGTGACTAACTGAAAAATGGCTGTTGGTTTTTATGACTTCTATACTCAAAATATTTCAATTGATTGCTTCTGTTGCAATCAATGTGGTTCACCAGACCTCTGAAGATGCTGTGCTGCAGTTGCTGCCACCAAGATGTCGGCCACTTAACGCGAGCTGGGGCTTCCGTGGTTGGGTCTTGTTTGTCCTGCACATTCCAAAAATGCTCAAACCGATTGAAATCTGGCAAATGTGAGGTTTCTTACTGATCAAGTTCTTAAATAAAGATACTATCCAAGTAACGTATGCACCTCCATTGCTTTGTAAGCTTAGTCTGTAGCTCATATGCATAATTGCTTGTGCTGTCATCAGTGGACAGAGGTCATCGTAGACATTTATGGCTATCAGCATTGTAGAAAAGCCGCTCAAGCCAAGCTTTGCTCTCAACTTGCATCAGTGAGTCTTGGTCCCACGACCTTGTCACTGGTTCATCTTTTCTAGTTGTAGTCTAGCCATCACTGTTTGGTACTTGCAAATTACATTTTTAATAGTTGGACTGTCCCACCCACCTACAAATGTAATGATGGACTGTTACTAAGGTAACCATCGGTGGTCCTAATGTTATGCTTGATTGATGTAAGCTGAAGATAAAGAGAGGCAAAATATCTTGGCAGTTTGGAGAGACCCTTTGTTCTCCAAGGTGTAAGTTAGCGTTCAGGAGCTCTAAAATCTGAAAAAGACTTGTGGAAGTAGACAATAAAACCAGTGAGGATGGGAAGGACAAGGTAAAGAACCGGGAAGACAGAAGAGGAACACATGTTCAGAACACTATGTTAGACCCAAAATAGCACCTCGGTTGTTTGGCTGTGACTTTGGATTTTTTTGAGTACTGAGTACTTCAAATGTTTAAAGGATGCTGCCAGCAGGAGCAGCAGCACAGAGATAAACATTTCTCTGTTATTGTTGTTGTTTACCGGATGCTATGAGAAAGAGCAAGCATTAAAATTCATTGCAGCATCACAAGATAGAGGTGATGTGTTTGAGTGGGCTCGTGTTTACAGAGCCACCATGCAGAATGTAACCTTCACTCCCACTATAAGGCTTTGGATTTACATTTAATGGACAAAAGGGGAATCACATTCCTGATGTCTGTATCCTTCTTGTATGAGTTGTTTCAAACAAAGTAAAACATTTTGAGACGCTTACCATATGTACTGTTTTAAACAAGATGGATGTAGGAACTACACTCGGAGTAGATCCACACTTTGTGTAGATACTATAGATAGTTTAGTGTGGTCTGGTAATAAATGGGTGTTTGAAATGCTGAAATCATATGTGTCCTTTCAATTCATATTCATCCAGTAAAGGTGAATGCTGGGGCTTTTTCATGTCAGTTTGCATTAAAATACTGTTTTGTATATATACGTTGGACCATAGTTTACTACTCTTCAACCGAAGCTTCCAACATATGCAAATGTTAGAATATTTTAAAATGATTTAGAGAGTCAACAATCCACAACTTGTATGTTAAGAGTATCGTGGTTCACGTGCTTTGTGTATTTTGTGAAGGCATGCAGTGAACAAGTGGTTGCATTAGGCTGGAGAGTAGCCTGGATTCAGCGCAGACAAAGTGCCTTGCAGGAGATGTAAAGTGGCTATAAATATTATATATTTATATTATGTTTGCTGTCATCTCATATCACGAACTATGTCTTGGTCAAGGTGAACTAAACTGAAAGAGCGATGGTGAAGCTAGAACTGGTTTCAGACATTAACAGGTAGATTCTTCGGGCTGTATGGGAATAAGGGATGTATGCATTAAACATATGAGGAGGACAGAGCTGCAGGTGTTTAGAAGTTTGTTCATCCACAAATATATCAAATGTCAGCCTCTCAGGTCTAAACGTGTGATTCTATCTATCCTCAATACTATCTTGGAACTCGTCTGACATTTTTGCATGGAGTCAACTGAATTAAGCATTTGGCACATGTTCAATAGAGGGAAAGCTTAAATTGTAACAGTAAACATTCTGATCACATGTTATCCAATGTTTTACAGACACAGCCATCAAGTTTATGTCAGTGCTTCCATTAGCAGAATGAGCAGGCAAGGGTCACACTTTTGCATTTCCCAGAGTAAAAACAAACGAGATGAGAATCTTTTTTTTTTTCTTTACATTTGATCTATGACACAAAAAAATTGCCATTTGTGATGGTGCTAAATCTCTGAAAACATCATTCCTACCTTGTACAACAATGCTTGGCTAAAGCATTTGTTGGGTTATTGTGCTTACGGTTTTTACTGGCTGAGATTTCACCAAGGATATAAAAAATGTATAAAGGAGCCAAAATAGCAGCAGGAATTCTTCAATTGGAACATATGAAGAAAAAAAGAACTGCTGCACAAACACTTGGCTTGTCTTGTGTTGAGACTGTTTAAACCTTGTAGGTCTGTGCTGCGTTCAGTTAAAATCAGATGTCTGGTGCGATCTGTTCACATGGAAATAGACCGTAACCCACTTTGATCCACAGTCGCGTGCTCAGATGACAGCACTCACATTTCCTACAACTCTTCCAACAGAGGGTAGTTCATCATAGTTGAACAATGTTAACAGCAAATGGTGAATCTGACCTTGTCCAAGAAGAAAACAAAAACAAACTACATTTATGGAACTTGCATTGACTAATCAATAATTAATGCGTCTTGACGATAGTATCTTTGAGGTAAAAGGTTAAAGACCACTGAGAGAGGGTGTCTGCTCATTGACGACAGACAATCCATCCATTCCTGTCTGGTCTGAAGAGCTGGTAAAACTATGCTTTGGAATGGAATCAGTGTACAGGCAAGCCAAGCTGTGCATCCTCAGCTCTTTGGAGGAAGCATAAATAACATGCAATATGTAGTTACTAAACCCCAGAAATCACCCAGAATTGAACCTGGGGTTTTATTATGAGCGTGATGAGCCACATTGGTCTTGTGAGTGCCTCTTGTTTTGAAACACTGATTGCTTTTTTGTTTTTTTAAATCTCAACCATAGACATGGGTTCAGTGGCGAGTCAGCCCAAGAGACGACAACTGAGACATCTCAGAACCACGGTGGTTTCAGCCATGGATCTGACCCAAAAGATCCTCACCTCGCTCTCATCAACAAATAGCAACAGATAAGATTAAATCGTATAATTCTACCCAGGTAGCGTTAGATCTTTATTGAAACACTCACTACACAGTGAAGGAGAACACAGCATCCTTTAATTGTGCACTTTTGAAGAAACAGATTTTGCGCCTTCAAATTGAAATTCACGAAAGGACATTTGTATTTTGCTGTTTGGTTTATTAGATTTTTTTTTTGGTAAATTTGAAAGAGTTTTATTTCCATATGTGAAAAAATGTGTTATAATTGTCACTGAGACAATAAATGCCATTGTTGTTCAGCTTCTACTCCTTTTTTTTTGAGTAGACCAAATAACAAACCCAGGTTGTAACAGAAGCTCTCTGTACTACAGAATAACTTTTTCCATGTATCGCTGTAATGTGTTCCTTAATCATTTTACATATTTATCAATTGCACTATTAATATCTTTACATTTTTTGTTGGGAATCCAATGGTCAAAAATGATGAAATATATAAAAAAAAATGACATATTAAAACAAAAAAAAAGTTTCATAAATTGTATGAAATCGCAAAAATATACAGCTTCTTCTTTTAAATGGCAAATTAATATGGTCATTTATCAGTTGAACTAAAATCCCTGCTATTAGTTTGAAATATTGAGTTTGAAATTAAACTGAAATGTTGAATCATGAACAAACTGGATGATATCCCAAAATGACTGGGAGCTCAATGGGGTTTGCTACTGATCCACCCAATATATTCCATATATACTGTATTTGAATATATTATATCATCCTACCTCAATTTATGCAAATCCTTCTGCACATCAGCAGAAGTCTTGTGACCTTATCTCCTGGATCCATTACCACATCACATGCTTTACCACATGGATGAGACCCTTTTTGACTGTATGTGTGCGTGTGCTGGGAGTATATGTTTGATCTTGTAAGAAAATGAGGGCGCCAGCTTGATTTCATGTGCACGTACATACCAGGGCACTCCGAGGTGAGGCAGAGGCAAGCATGTGTAGGCGGAGGACACAAGCAGCTGAGGATTAATGGGTGAAACCCCCCCCCCCCCCCCTAAAAACAACCTTTTATCCTGGACAAATAAATATAGAAGAAAGAATCAACACTTTTTGTAAGACAAGCATTCGGTTAATGGCCCCGCAGGACAATTGAGCTACTAGAGTGAGGTTTTTAGTGTCGTTTCTGCTCTTTTCATTTTCTTCTGCTTTTATCTGGCATAGGAAGTTGTGTTATTTCTTTCTAAGCAAGGTGGTTTAACTTTATTCCTGAATTCAACAACTCGGACATTGAAATGATCCGTTTGTAAGATGCAGAACAATGTATTGAGTCAGACTGATAAACGCTGAGAGTACTTTCACACCGAGATAGTCCAGGCACTTAGTTTGATCGGGCAAACTCGAGCAAGAGCTCCTCATTTGAGCCACTTTTGACAAACACTGGCTGAATGTTGGCAAGGGCACATGGGTTAATTACCATACCAAGCATGTAGTTGCTCATCACATGAGAAAATGGAGGCCTGTTTAATGATCGGAGTTCGCTTGGAAGTGAACCGTAGACTACACTGTTAAGCGGAGTAGAGTTTTCTTGTTGCTTGGGTGAGCTTTCACATCTGCACAAATGAATCTGACAATCAGAGAAAGTAACTAAGATCATACAGCGCTGGTGTGAAAGTGTCCTAAAGACCCTGTCACAAACAATTTACAACAATGCAGCTGTCATTTTCCCGTCCATTGCCCATGTTGGAGAAATGGCCACCGTCAGTACTGAGCTCACTGTTACGGAACATGGCCTCACAATGCTGACGTCCGATCAGACGGCTTTGGGTCAAATGGCTTGCTGGCTAAACTATTTGCAGTGTTATAGATGGACCCACCAAATACGATGAAAGAAAAAATGACGATGATAACACACATCAGGTCGAGGCATAGGAATAGGTTGATTGGTGATGAATAATAAAGCGGGTAGCTGGAAGAATGGATGGTAAAAGTGGCAACTGAGAGCTGCAGCATGAGGATGAATGACAAAAGTCGGGGGGTGATTGACGAGTGACGAATAAGAGTGACGAATAAGTATGAATGAACAAAACGTGACAGGAGAGGGTTGCAGGAGAGGGAATGAATGGTTGGTGTGAGCGATTGAATGAATTGAAGGATGAGAAACTGTCAAATTAATGTTTTATATCAGAAATAACTGAAGTTATTATATTAAAAAAAAGGTAGATAATTGCTTTTTTTAAGCTGGGCTACACTTGTTCCACAAAAACATAATGGAATGGGTTATGATTTTAGGAAGATTTACAATTACTTTCCACTTCTCATAACAGGTATAGCAAATAATGTAATAATTTCTTTGAAAATTGACTTAAGGGCCCCACAGATTAGGTACAGGGGTCCTCAGGCTTGCAGTTGCTCATCCCGATTTTAGAGTATTAAATCAGTTTGCCAAGTATTATTATCATTGTAAGGACTTTTAGCTTAAACAGTCTAAACTTTTCTGTATGATTTTACATAAAAACATTAACCTTTGTTTCATTAACCTTTGCCACACTTCAACATGCCATAATGAAACAGAGATCATCAAAAGACATTTTTAACACACACGCTTATCTACGACTGCTGCATTTTAAACTCCAGTTGTCCCGGGCCTGTTCGGATCCCCTCTTGTATATGTATATGTATATGTATATGTATATGTATATATATATATATATATATATATATATATATATATATATATATATATATATATATATATCTTCCTTCCTTCCATGGAATGTTGGAGATGTTGATTCAATCTTTTCCAGACAACGTTCAACACATAAAGCATGAACATGAACTGTGAGTGAAATACACAACAATGGGAATCACTGTAACCTCGTTTCAGAGGCGACATTTATGCCACACAATCAAGTCACTATTTCTGACTTGTTGAAAAGCTCAAAAACAGGAAATCTCTCACATTGCTGGCATAGTCTTATTGAAACCCAATGAGAGCAATGCACATGGAGTCAAAAATGGCATGAACTTACGTTTTACTTGAAGACTAAATCCGGTAAGCAGCTGTGATCGTCTTAGTCTTAGAGATTCTGAAGCATTTTGTTTACCAGCTGCCAAAGAATAATAAGAGTGTTTTGAGCATGAATGACCACATTTTGATGCCCCAGAGTATGGATGAGAGAAGAGTCCAAAAAAGGAGAAAAAACAAATTTCAGAAGATGGAGAGTGAAAAGTGTTTCTGGGTTTTTAGTGACACTTTTTATTTGATACAAGAAAACTTGATTTGAAGCATTTATAGTGAAAAGTGCAGGTCACACTGAACTATCACATACAGTATTCTTTTCGGTGTAAAAGACATTATCCAAGGGTTCACATTTTTACACAATAAATGACCTACTGTGACTTAAAATAAAATGCTCTTTTGTTTGCTCTGGGAATCTGAGGCTGAATCAGTAGTGTGGGGACCATTTTTACCAGCATCTTTTTGGGAGTAATGAAGATTTCTAGGAACACGATCCATCGTGTGATGAGTTGCCAGTATATAATCATCCAGATGTCTTGTAGGACTGTAATGATGCACTATACCAATAATTGTTTGTTCAGTGGTTATCAACATTCTTCTCTCTGTGAAGTTGTTCTCAGGTTTCATAGTTGCATCTACATTAATGTGTTGGAGTTTGTCGGTTCAATGGATTCAGAATCCCAATCCATGGAGGCAAATGTTTGTAAATATGTTGTTGAGTTCATCCGTGTGTTTAGAGCTAATGGTGCTTGATCAAAGAAAGTAATTCATTAAATATTCCATAAGGGTTAAAGATTAATTTTCCTGACAAAATTGCAGTATTTTAGGGAGATGATTTGCAGAGATTCTCAGCTTGTATCCATCTTGTAGAGACTGACTCAATGAAGCTGAGACCAGGGCTCAGGTGGATCACACCATCTGTTGCCTTGGTCTTGGTTCATTTAGTCTCAAAAGCACTTTTCCAGTTCCAAGCTACATATTTCCAACATTCTAACTTATCAGAACAACCATAGACCTAACCCAACACCTCTTTAGAAAGTAAGACACCTTTTATCTATCTTTGTATTGCAGAGATCATTAGTTCTGACCAACAGCTCAGCTCTGATCAAATGCCCTTGCTTAACAGTCTTTTTTTATTTTTAGTTTTGAATCATCATCATGATGATCTTTGTCATCATCAAAGTACCTGCTGTCATCTTTCAGCAGTCTAGGTGTCGTGTTGCAGTGCCACATAATAGTTCGAAAGCCTTAGTGTACATGTGAAAACATATCTTCTTTCCTGGTTGTCCATAAGCACTGCTTCTCCTGATTCTCAATCAGCACAGTGATCTGATGGTTCTAAACACATAATTTCTGATGAAGCGTCAGCAAGATGGGTTAACCAAATGCATCACAGGTATTGTGTTTCGTTTTTTTTTTTTCTCAATGTCTTGAAGATATGCTCCAACGCGTGACACATTTGCACCACGCTTTCTATTGGGATGTAAGCAGTTGTGTTTCCACTGCAATGTTGCACTTAACTTGGAAATACGTAGGAAAGGAGTACTGTGGCCATATATCTTAAATGCATTGGCAATGCAAATGACAGTACAAGAACAGTATGTCTTTTTCAACTATATGCCAAATGCATCTTACAAGGTATAATCAGAGACCTGCTAAGTGTAAAAGCCATTATAATGCAGAACGGTTATGTTGAAAAATTGAAGACATAGTGAAAACAATTTGTGAAACCATTGATTGAAACATGTTCATTCCACATGCTGTCACTTGTTTAGTGGGATTAAATTGGCTTTTGGTGAACTCTACACTTTTGTGTAGACAATTTATGTTTTGAAAATAAACACTTTGTCATACAAGAATAAACAATTGTTTGTCTTTGCTCCTCTTTTAGATATATATTTAAAAAAAATCTTCTGTTTTTATTTTTTTGGTCCGGCTCAATGTGCTTGTGCATGCGTCTATGTTAAGGTCTCTCAAGCAGAAGATTAAAAAATACAAATACGGCTCCTGCATTCATGCCTGTAAAGCTCCTCTGTGTCCCTGTGTAAATAAACAAAGAGCTGAATGTGCACCAGCATGCCGACCCTCCCTTGTGCTTTGTCACTTCCCGCTTTTTTGGGTCTCCAGCTCCTCACTGTCACCGCATCTTTTCCTTCCACAAGCGACTCGGGCACCACGGCATAAATTAGAAAGTTTCATTAAACATGTATGAGACTGTAGAGATCACAGGAGATTACCGCCGTATGAAGAAGTCAGACAATACATTGAGTTAAGGAATTTATCCAACTTTTTTTTCCTGGATTTTGCATTCACTTGTGTTCCGTGTGAGTTCGCATGACTTGGTTCTGGTGACTCGACCCCATGAAAAGATATTCTGCCTGAGCGGTGTATTCATGTGTATGTTGCTGGGATAGAATTTTTAGTTGAATGCTGCTGATCTGCCTGGTTCTACGTAATAGTAGTTTGTTTTCCTGTTTTGAATCAAAATCTTTGTGCATGCATCTACTTCACAGAGGTTTGCACCAGGACAAGCAGGGAAGCCCAGTCCCATTCTTCATGTTCAATTCAACAACTTTTTTTTTTTTTGTAATGTAAAAACAACCCACATGAAAGTCAAAATGCAGTGTTTATGCAAGAGTCAACAAGCATTTAAAGGATTGCAGTGTGTTCTTGTGGGCACTGAGACATGGCGCAGCTTGGCATTTGGCATTTCCTCCGGCCTCACAATGCCATTGTGTTTGCTTGTGTCCCCGAAACACCCTTTTTGTTTTGCTCCTGTTTATTGTATGCTTCGCTTCCTGTCTGGACAGTGCGGTCCAGCCAGGGCAGCGATGGTAGACTCAATTATTTCCACTGATGTCAGATGTCATTTTGAGGGTTTTCTGAAGTGCTGATTAAACACACATGTTCACACATGCCTGCAGGCATACAAACTCATCCAAAATATGTGTGCTGCCTGGTTGTGATACAGAGGTACAACAGCATGCACCACGAATGACTTAATCTAGCTCTTTGGGTTATGGCTATCCTTAACCTATCCTGTTTTTTTTCTGTATTTATATTCATTTTCTCTGCAAACACAATAATGAATATGACTATGCCATGACAACGACAACTTCTTTGTTGAAGCTTGATTTGATAAAATAGTCAGTATTCAGTTAGTCGGTTAAATGATGATCAGCTTGATGATGCTGGAAGTTGTCCATGAGATCCTATAAAATCAGCCGGCTCGGAGATGGTGTAGTCGTTCAAAATCAGCTGATGGTCCTGTGAAGTAATCAATATCAAGTTTTCAGAACTTCAATTCCATTCAACGTTATTTATATAGCGCCACATACAACACAGTCATTTCTAGGTGCTTTTAACAGAGAGAAACCCAACAAATGAACTTGAAGGGATAATTCAACTTGAAGGAACAACTCAAGTTCAAATATTACAGTAGAATCAGTATCACAGAGCCCTTACCCAATTTAGAAACCTTTATTTGACAAACCTATTTCTTTGGACTGGTGGGGTGTCGTATAACCACAGGAAATCACGCCAGCTACTCAAAATGTAGAATTGAGCCAGGGGACTTCACGCAGATAGGCAGGTGCGATAGCCATTACATAGGAGGAAGTGAATAGCAAGAACAGAGATGGAATGGTCACAATGACTTTGGATTTACACTCCCAGACTACGGAAAAAAAAATAGAACCTTCTGAAGACCAAGACAACATTTCAAGTGAAAAAGCATTGATTTTGCTTCAGGAAAGTTCGCACGGCAACATTTTGAAAATGATTTCCATTTTACATGGAAATGACAGAGATGATGAAAACAATCCGAGGCCACAAGCAGGTGCTGCTGTTTATTTATGTAACGCAAACACAAGCACGCAGAGGACAATATGTCATTTTGAACACCCACAATGCAACAAAAGCTTTCCTTGTTCACTTGAAATCATTGTGTAAATTGGGCCTTAAATTCTTTCTGTGGAAGAACAAAACTGAGTGAATTGAACTTGAATAGAATTGCATGACAACGCTTGGGTGTGGCAATATCACTTATTTACTGATGTTAGTCTTTAAACCTTACATAAATACATCCACATAAATACTTTTAAGGCCAACATCATTTCCTCTCACTGAATATACCCGTAGAACTAAGTTCAAAAGCATCACAGTTTAATAAATAGATTAACAATGTGAATCACCAACTGACTGGTTGCTGTATTCTTGATTGTGAAGCTAAATATTGGAGGAACAGAAGAAGGCTAAAGATCGGTCTTTTAGCTCTTCTCAGCAGGAACTGTAGATAGTCCATAAATCCCTATCTGTCTCTGAGCAAAGTTAGAAGTAGTACCTAGTTAAAAGTCGATGCTGCAGACCCATTTGCAGAAAGCAGTGAAAAAGCAAACTTTGGCTTTGGTGAGTTGAGTAGCTGACTTAACTTGTGATTGCAACTAACACCAGACAGGATTTCTACCACACTGCTCAGACTATGATATTAGCATCAACCCACTGCTGCATAAAACAATAAAACTGTCTTTTCACATGCGTCTATTGTGAATGATGATTCAATATAATTGACACTGATTTTGTCCTATTGAATCTTCACTTCTTGTAGCCCGATTTCAAACGTGCTGCATTGTGATATCTGCCATTCACTGCTTTCACAGTGAGGCGACTTTAGTCATACAGGGTTTACCTATATCTGGGAGCGTTTTATGTTGTTCAAATAAAGGAGAACATTGTCAGAACCATTGATATATTATGTAATATGATCCATGATGAAGTGGCAATATATTTCAGTTAGACTGAGTTGGGTTGCGGTGACGGCAAACAATAGGTTCACATAAATAGGATAGAATCAAAGCATGTAAAGCCTTTACATGTCCCTTCCATCCTTTAAAGTGAGAATAAAGACGTAATGGATGTGAAATGTGTACAAATATGTAAGCTGTTTCACAGACAATAAAGGCTTTGCTGCACACTCCACATTGCTTTATGCTGTCTATTGCATTCACCACAAAGACTCCTTTTACTATTCTGACCAGCAGCAAAAGGATTTAGCAGTGGAGCTCAGAAATGTCTCTGCCCCAAAGCTGACGAAGGGCTTAAATACTATTCAGATTGTTCAGTGCTTTATGGACATTTTCACATCTAATGATTGATTTAATACTATGCAGCTGTTTATCCTCGTCACTGACATCCGTCTATATTGTGTACGACTTTATCCATCCCGTAGTTGTCGATTTAAGCAAATTATCACCTGTCCATTGCGGGGATGATTCAGAGGAACAATCACTCACACTAACATGCACATCTACGACCAATTTTAGGCCACCAAAAAAAATTTCAATTACATGTTCTTGGACTGAGGTTACATGCAAACTCAGGCAGACAAACTAAGGACAATCTCTCTCTTATGCAAGAGTGCGAACCACTGCACCAATGTGCCTGTAGAGCTGATCTGTTCAAAGTGAAACTTGTCTATTTGTGATTCAGAGAAACTCTGCAGTCATTGTTAAGATTAAGTGTGGGCTAGAATCATGTTGAAGATCACTGGTGCATATTTTAAAACCCTTCCATTTACATATTTCTCATGGGCAGAAATCACAAATTTGCTGAGAAAATATTGTCTTTTTCAGGGGTTTTTTCCTTTTTTTTATTTATCAAATCAACACGTAGTCATGATTTTATAAGCAAGTACTCAGTGGTTGGCTTTTAGTGGAGTCTCTGCTGTGAATTTCCAAATAGCACATTGCTTGTATCTGTTTTGTCTTGGGAGGCTCCACAAATTCAAAGGGGGGGCTGATAAAAGCAAACATCAGAAAGAAGTGGGTAACCAAAGCATAAAAGTGTACATGGTTGGAAGGAATGACACAAGGATGGATAGGGGCATATCCTGCCCTCACAGGTAAACGTTTGCGAACTTAAGTGTTCCAAACACTGTGTGAGTTTAGCAGTCTTATACGATTTTTATCTGTTATGCGACATGACAAAATACAACAACAATGGCCGTCATAGATACACCATACCGTCAGGAAGCAAAGGAACAAACCTGAGAATCAAGCCATTGTTCCAGAACCATTTTTTTTACGGTGGAAAAAGTTTGGTCACGGAATAGAGGGAGAATTTGGACAGGATCCCACTTTTTACCTCCTTATCTGCAAACTATTGTTTTGGTGCAGCGATCAGGTGTGAAATCTCTGACAGTATCAAAAAATAGTCTCAGACTGCCTGAGGTTGTACGACCGTGACATCCGCCATCTGTGAACCTGTCTAACTTTCCAACAGGAGGCAACAGATTTTAAGCCATGATCAAAGATAGTGTCACGGTTGCTCGTTTTTCCATCCGAGACGGCCAGAATCACAGTGTGTGGCCTCCCTAAGAAACTAGTGACAACAAAAAAAATCACAGAGTCACAAACAATTGAAAGTCATCCAGTGGGCTATCTAAGTTACTCAAGCCCAGTGACATTTTTGGATTGTTGGAGGAAGTCAGAAAAATCCACACAGGCACAAGAAGAAAATGTAAAACACACAGAAAGCAAACTGGGAGCATTCCAAGTTCTATTTTGCTCTGAAATCACTGTCACATCAAGGTAAAAACATACCAAAACTACACAAACAAACCGAAATGAAAACCATAATTAGGGATAATTATCAATAAATAGCTGTGTCAAAACCAACATGAACAGTCATTCATAAGCAAGCCCTTTATCTACATTCTCAGTTCACCTCCTGTGGTCGACTGCCTTTTCTGATTGGTCTTCCAGGAAACACTCATTTAAGCGTTTTTAATTTGACACTATCCTCACTGTCTTGCAGACTACTGTTGTACCAAGAGGAGAAGACCATATCTGTAATGGAACACATACAAATGTCCACACCAAATACTATATTTCTTAAAGATCCTGAATTAGCTTCTTTTTTTTTTTTTTTAATAAATTTGCTGTGATTAAAAGCTTTGAAATGTTTACAATCCATTTGTGCTCGGTGTTTATTACACACTCTGCCCACCAGTGGGCTAATAACAACTAAGACTACTGTCTGTGCCAGGGGGAGCTATGATTGCATTTTTAATGGATACACAATAAGGAAGGGTTCCTGGGAGAAAGTTTAATTGTCAGATATTTCTCACCAAGAAGTGATATTTGACATAATTTGAAAACTATTTTGAAACTGGCTAAGATAAATATGGTATATGGTAGACAGGAGTAAAAAAAAAAAAATGGAACTTCAGTGCTGTTATAAAAATATTAAGATAAGTAAAATTATTTACTATTCATTCTAATCAAATTGTTTAGAGTTGTCTGTTAGGAACAAACAACATCGCTGGAAGAAACACATGATTATGAGTCTTTTGATGAATAAATTCCATTTAAGAAAACCCTCACGGTATGCTTTAGGTGGGATCCGAGTTAACTTTTTTGATCATTCTGCTGTTCTTTGAAGTGATTCTGCATCACAAGCTGTGTGGTTATGACCATTCTCCTCTCTCGGCCGAGCATATTGACCCAGCGGGTGAACAACAGCTGCTCCTCCGGCCAGTGTGGGCCACAAAATGCAGCGCTGCTCCCCTCCAGGTTTAATAAAAGCGCAGAGCTTGAAATGTTTCCTTCGCAAACGGGATATCCACCCGATGAAAAAACCCCTGAGGTCCTGCCTGCTGCTTGAAAGGTAAACTCTCAAATGGGTTATTGAGTTTCACTGCAGCATCCGCAGCAGTGAACAAGCACACGACCAAAAACACAGATCTTACTTACTTAGTGTGCTGGTCTCATTTGTCATGAAAATCTTCGTTATAAAACTAGACGGTGACAAAATATGAGAAAAAATGTGGTCGTTGAATACGAAACTGTCGTGTAACCATAAAACGAGGCAATCAAAGATATTGGAATGGCACACATATTCATAGTTTGTGTAGCATTTGTAGGATGAGCAAGAGAGCTGTGTATTCAATCTCATAACGAAAATTGAAGAATTAACATATTTGAGTGGCACTTTTCACCGAATCAGCTTTGCTGCTCATCCCACAAATGCATGTTTCCATCAATGCGCTGCAATTTGAAAGGGGTATAAAAAATATTTTCAATAGTGTAAGATGTCATGCCCTGAAGCAAGAGTTAATCCATCAAAGAAAAATCTGGACTAGTTTATGAAGACGGTATGAAATAAACCGAAGACAAGATTGTGTACAACATGTCAGCACTAGGTATTTCAAAACTTCCTTTATTCTCAGTGTGCTCGAAATAATTTTTGTACTTTATCATCAACATCAAAATTGATTCAGCTTCTTTTTCAGTGAATAAAGGACTTAAAAGAAGAAACTTTATATCTTGTTTTTTGTTAATCACCAGATGGATGATTACCAAAATATAATGCCACTAATTTATTCAGGAAAGATGAAGCCGAATAATATGCACAAATATCTTGTTAAAGCTTTGAGAAGGCAACATCATTCTTTAGTGTTTAACAGTTGAGTTGTAATTAAAAAAATGAGCCTCAGCAGGTGAATAAAAGCTTAATTTGCATTAGTTTGATTCCAAGAATCCACCAGATTTCTCATTTTCGACTGCAACCTCATTTGAATCGATGATGAGCAGTCAGAGAAACCGAAAAAAACCCATCAAGAGGATTTTTTCTCGTCTGTCAAGATTAGGCATTCATCAGACTAGCAGATGTCTTAACTTGGCTTTTCATGATATTAGTCTCACTGTAGATTTTACATTTTTTTTATTTTTTGTTGATCAGCCCTTAGTTCATTGTGTTTCAACACCTTTGTTAATGAATTACAAATGGCTGATGCAGGAAGAATACAACTCTTTCAATCATTTCTAGTGTTCACGTGTGGCTTCAGGAAAAAAAACCGCCAACATATTTCTCTTCACAAATTTAAGGCACATTATGCAATATTCATCATTATTTTCATCATGCGCTGGCTAATGGTTGCTCCCAAAATGTCTAGTAGAACAAAATGTTTCTAAAGTACAAGCCAAATACTTACAGTGCAGTATAAAAACAATATAGCAGTATGTTACAAATAATTAAGCACATTTTCTTGTTTTACTAAAGGGAGAAAAACACTTTTTTTAATTAATTTTTTTATTTTTGTGTTTCAAGTTCCAAAAACCTAGGCACCATAGACGTGGTGAATAATGCAAGGAGGTGAATATTTTAATGATGGCTGAATTGTGTAACGGTGCCTGAATTCAAGCAAGTTTAGTTGTTCTCAAAAATGTGTGTGTTTGCAAATTGCTGTAATGGTGAATAAAACCGCCAGGTCTTTGGGTTCCATAACACATAACAAATAAACAATTTTTGTGCAATACACTTCCTTTATAGATGTGTTGAACAGTGAATGATGAAAAATGGAGATGTTCAAAGTCTTCAAAATTAAACTGAATTGTAATTTTTGTCCTATATATTGGTACAATATATCATGTGTTGGACATAATTAATTAAATTTTTTAACCCTTCGGTGTGATTAAGTACCAATTCTCAATCATGCCAAACTGTAGTGAAAGTGACAATGAAATAATTTTGTTGCATGTATCAAAACTTTAATATGGACGTGTGCTATGTTGGTGAATTATTAATAGTTGATGGAAAGGACAGAATAAAGTTGAATAACAACAAAGGTGGCATTGACTTTAATGCTGTAAATAAACTTACGTCATTTGCTTTTTGTTTCACATCACAAATTTAGATTTTCATGGTAACAATTGGGAAATGTAAAAAATTCATATTGATATACAGTATATATGAAACACTGATTATTGGTATTTTCGAAGTAATGAGTGGAGCAAAGAGTGAGTATTTTTTTTTAAAAGTGCCTGTTACATTACAGTGATGATCGTCACAGAATTTGGAACAGTGCAATAATTTTATGTGTGATATAAGAAAGACAAGAAAATCATACGTCATGATTAGTATCAGTGGTTGATGTTTAGTTAAAGTTAAATATCATTTAAAAAAAAACTAAACTTTATGGTCTTCTGAATTTTAACTGGAAAATACACTTTTAGCATTTCCCACCTTCGCATTCGGCTTTGTGTGACTGTAGCACAATGTCTTCAATATGTGAAGCTAACATGAGTAGTGCTCTTTGTATTTCAGTCTTACTGAAGAAGCAGATGCTTTCAATCTGAACTTTGCCTCAACTTCATCTCTTCAAACTGGATAAATTGTCAGACGACCGTGTGTGTGACTCTATTCTGACAAACCAAAGCCAAACTCGTAAACCTCAGCACCTTCAAAAACTCTGCTTCATGAGGCGAGACTGTTTCTTAGGAGTATTACTGATAGGAGTGATGTCCAGGAACTGAAACGTTTATTCCCTGCACACAGATTTTTGTGATTCCATCTCTGTCAGAAAGAAGTTACTGCATCTATCAGACAAAAGTGGTTAAAAAAAAAAAATTGATTGAGGTGATGCTCCTGTGTGGATCCAAAAGATCAAAACTACACTTCTCATAATCCCTGATAGAGATGGCACATTATTGTGTCTCTTTCTTAGAAGTATTCAGGAAACCTTCCACATCCATCTCAAAATGTGAGAAAAGCAGGATCTCTTAAAAGATTAGAACTAAAAGACAAAATGCCTCCTCTGTTTGTCACTTTTTCTCCAGCTGGGTCAACCACCAGCCACAGCCTCGGTGTGTGCTTATCTTTACAGAGTCCTTGGAGTTTGTTTGATTTTTGTTGGGCTCTGACATGCCATGCCGACACAGGCGTCTAATAATCCTCATGGGGTGACCTTTCAATTCAGTTAGAATAACTCTCCTCTTTGTTTTATTTCAGTCTCCAGAGGGCTCTTTTGTCTTTGTTTCTACTGTTATTGGGAATGAAAACAAAAACCCTGTGTAAATGAAGTGTTAATTAATAGCTCAAGTAACCAAATCATCAAAAGAATTAGTGATAATTGATGAGACGCTGCCTCTGTTTGTTCATCTGTTTAGTGAGCGATCAGTAATATCCAGGCTGTCTTCAAAAAAGGAAAGCACTCAAAAGAAAAGGTAAAAATAACATCAAACAATTCTTGCTCAAAGGGAAATTTCTAATAAATAACTCATTTAAAAGACAATTAAAATAGCTGTGTCTCAGTATTTCCACTCCCACTCCCATGGTCGGCAATTCAGTCGCCCATTTTACCCTGCCCATGTTCGGAAAGATGCAGAATCCTGTGTTGTTCCCATGAGTGTGCAAGCATCTTGCATAGTAGTTCCTACTAGTGGTGCATGTGTGAATGGATTAATGTCAGTGTCGCCAGATTTCAGAAGAACCCCCAAAACAAGCAACTTTCTGTTGAAACTAACCAACATCTCAAAATAACCATCTCAAAATATCTCACCTCACCCAGACCAGGATTGGAGAGCACTGCCCAGCGGTGCTGCTTTATGCTCCAAGTAGCAACCTGGCTGCACAGCTCCAGATCTGGTTCTGTGGCATCAGTTTTGCAACCAGCACCCATGCCTCTTCACCCTCTGTTTTCCCTGACTCCAGCTGTAGTTGACGACCCCATCATTAAAAAAGGATTCCAATGCAATAACTCACTGCGCTCCCAGAGCCACAGTTGATGATTTTGCATGTGAATTTTTACTGATACAGCCTTTTTTGCCATCTCGAGGTGACAAATAATTTAAATAAACTTTTTATTTTCTGAGCAGCTCTGGGAATATCCGGTATCTCCCCTCCCTGCCCTGTGGAACAAGGCAGTTTAACATCCTGATAGCACTGGACACCTGGCTCACTTAACCTACACCCACAACACGCGTGGTTTTATTGACATTTTTACCTTGTTCTTGAACCGGCCCTTGTTCTACAGGGCAAGCAGGCTGGGCCGCCATGTGTTGGCTTCCAACCTTCACGTGTTTTCAGCCACAACACCTGGTGGTTGACCATTACCCCACTGTTTCCCCATGGTGCTCCCACAAAACCTCCAGCTCCCTTTTTTTGCACCTGCTGCTTCATACATGAACTTAATCTTTAGTCACGTGGGAAGTTCATGAGAGGTCGGTGCCATTTTTTAAGGATCAGTGCGGTCCAGATAAAAATACACTGCCTCGCTGATTGATGAAAACACTATCACAAAACTTGCTGCATGTGAACACAAGATAAATGTCTCTGTATCTTGTGTCAGGAATCAGGTTGTTCATTCTGTGTGCTTGAGGTGGCCGCAGACTAAATGTTGTGATTGATAACCTACTCAACACCACACTGATGGTGTCCTGGATTCTAGGTCAGATTTTAAGGATCATCACCTTGATGGCAGAATTACTGCTTCATGCTTCCCTTTCATAGACTGTCACAGTCTTGCACATTTTTTTTAATTGCAAAAGATGAGCCAAGACAATGTGTTAAAAACAAACAATACATCGCAATCTATGTTAATATTTCACAAAGAATTTAGTAATGAAGGATGTTTTACCATACTGGCATGTTTCAACTGCAGATGGTGCAGTCTTCTTCAGAGCATTATCTGACGTGTGATGTCATATCGAAACATGTCTGACGTGAAGAGGAAGGACCTCCAGTGGGTGGTGAGGGTGGCAGAAAAAGAATCTATACTATTATGTAGTTTTCCAAACCATTGCACATATATTTCTGCATAATACTGCAAATGTAAACCTTTCATGGGTTCAGTCAAATTGTTGGTGGACTGACATTATCTTTTCCAATATCACTTGGCGTGGTGCAGTGGGTCAACTTCTGTTGAACAGATCAGCTACAGTCTAATCTGTACCATCATGCCCTTGAGGATTGCGGTCTCATTTGCCTACGTAGGGGATTTTGAGACGCACGTGCACACCATGACCTGAAGGACTATAACATGAAAGAAAACCCTAACTCCATCTCTTGCATCTCATTTACTCGCTTGGCTATCGCACAATTATTGCAGCCCCTTCTGTAAGATGCTGTGAAAAATGACTCATCCTTCTGTTCTCGCCTTCTTTCTTCTCTCGTTAACTTTGTTTTTCTCCCCTCAACTCCCCTCTCCTGCTCTGCCAATCCCCTAATTTGTCCTCTCTCTATTCCATTCAACCCCCCCCCCCCCCCCCCCCCCCCCACCACCCATTTCCCATTTTCATCCTGTTTTTAAATCCACGCTCCAGCTCTCATCCTCCATCCACCCGTCCTGCCCTGTTCTCCCGCCCGCTCGCCACCTCCCCAATGTACTCTCCTCTTCTTCTCCTCCTCCAAAGCTTGTGGTCCTGGTTAATAATTGATTCTGGCTGTCACAGTGTGCTGACAAAGACAACAGCAGGGCCATTAAAAGTTCCTCGCCTGTTCTTTCTTCCTGTTTTTTTTCTCCCCTCCTTCACTTTACAGATGCAGGCGCGCGCACACACACACACACACACACTCTTCTCTTTTCCCCTTCATCCTCGCCTCTTCTCCCTCCCCCTCTGCCGCCCACCTGACTGTTCCTTTAAAACAGTTGACTTCTCCCTGGATCCTCTCTATTCTCTGCCTTGCTTGCCTCTTTGTATTTCACCCTTCATCCCTGCCTCTCTCCTCTTCTGCTTTTAGTTGTCTTCACTCATGTCCGTCGAATCCTGTCATCACCTAAGCTGATGTTCGCTTTGACGTCACAGCAGATGATATGGCGTTGAGGCCATTGGTCTCACTGTGCATTATAACCAAAAAGCGATGGATATAGTTGTCTAAAATTTGCATGACAAGTCAAATGAAAAATTAGACATTAGTATGAGTTGTCACAGAGGGGGGTACCATTGCCATTCTTATGTCAATATAGTTTCTACTTTTGTATTCAGATCATGATGATGATGATTTCCAAGCATTGTTTTAGAGTCTTGACAGTATAAGGGTATCAGGGTCTACTACAGTGTCAAGAGTTGATAGCTGATAGTTTTGAATGCCGCAATTCAGATCTCCAAGGTCTTCAATATCTGTGACTGCAATCGCTGAATTTGTCTCAATTGACTCCACCATTGTGTCTAAGGTGTTGCAGGAATGTTTAAAGTTAGTTCAACTTTGCCAAGTTAATATTCAATTGCACAATCATACATTCATAAACTTTGTAGACAATCAAGAGGATGCATAAGTAGACGATTTTATGATTCTCGATCTATATTACTGAAGAATGCATAATTTAGATTCGATATTGTGAGGGGATCAATAAAATGAGTTCTTTCTACTCTCTGGAAGCGCACATTTAATTTATGTTGCCTGATGCATTTTCAAGAGAAAAAAACTTAGAAACTTAAAAGAATGAAGATATTTAGAAAATGATGTTTATTTTGCATAGGCTTCTATTCACCCCTTGTTCTCTCAACACACACACACACACACACACACACACACACACACACACACACACACACACACACACACACACACACACACACACACACACACACACACACACACACACACACACACACACACACACACACACACACACACACACACACACACACACTGTGTGGATTACACCTGTGTCTGACTCTTCTTGCACCAAGACACGTATCTCTAGATGCAAATGCTGCACTACAGACACCGAATGTCCCACTTGCAACCCCCCCACAGTTCAGGGAGAGGCGTAACAGCACTAATCTGACACGCTCCGTCTCCCACATTCATTACCAACACTATAATCCAGCACACCTCCGATGTGATCAGCCTCCAATTAGAAATCCATCAAGCCCAAGGTGCGTTTAATTGCTTTGTCGGTGCCGTACTTCCCAAGCCGCCACCTTTCTCCCTCCCAGCTCTGCCTCAACTCACACAGATATGCACTCCTCCCTGGCTGCAGGATGCAATTTCACACTGACAATGATACGCTATTGCTGACAACGGTGTTCATCCAGCACATGTTTGTACTAACAGATGCAGAATTGAGTTCCTCGTAAATTAGCTCATTGATTGAGGTTGCGTTGCACTGTAGTGTGGCATAATTGACTTTGTGGCTATCTGTCGGTGAATTTTGCTGTGTTACGTGCAACATTTGTGTCTTGTTTAAAAACAACAAAGTGGTGGCAGCGTTTGGAGGTGCGACTTCATGAAATTGCTGTTGGAAAGGTGGAACACTGTAATCGGTACCAAAAAATCAGCCTCACAGATTACCAAGATAAATATAGAATCGTACTAAGAAAACTTGCTTGACTCTTCTTCACCTCTCATCTGAAGTACGTCTTCAGGAGTTGGAGACACCTTTCAAATTAGAAATGGCCTTGTCAAGCACATGAAATAAGTCAAGTTGTCATTGGGATACTTCTTTTGGATAAACCACACTCTTGGATGACAAAGAATGTGTGTTAGGTCAACTAAAAATATGAAAATGGTAATAATGTCATGTCAGTCAAAGGTATTCACCTTGTATCTAAGCTGGTTTCCTAGCTGTCAACCTCTGCTTCCAGTACTTATCTCCAGTATCAATAAATGACAAGTGCACCTGTTGTATGAGCTGTTTGGAAAAGGAAATATAAGTTGTATAACTGGTGAAATAGAGAGAGATTTGTATCTGTACAACAAGGTGGTTCCACATTTGAGCCAGCTGGCAAAACCAAAAACTTTTGTCATGCTTTGGGTGTCCATTTACATGGCAACAGTGCTCAGAGCCACAAAAATTGCAACTTTTCGAAAACCGTGACAACAGTGCCTGGAAATGCGCACTTAACTAATAAATGTTCGCCTGCCTGTGAAACGAGTTATGAGCTTTTGCTTTAAAATTTAATTTATATTCTATAGGAGGGCTTTACATTTTCCCCATCCTGTATCATTCCTGTAAATAAAAGGGGAGTTAAGTTTTAATTTTATTCCAATTATATAAAATTAATATGCTGTCTATGGCATGCACAAAGCCATCAAATGTTACCAATGTAAAATATTTTGTGGCAAATCCCAGTCTTCCTAATGCGTTTTTTTCACAGGTGTTATCACAAACTTGTGTCCAGTAATGCTAAATTTCCACTGCCTTGATGGATAAGCTCATAAGTACGAGGTTCGGAAAGTGACCTGATTGTTAAAACCATACCAGTTTTTTTTCCTTTTCTTTTTTTTTACCTAAAAACCTTTTCAGCCCAGCTTATGTGATGCAGAGATGTCTAATTACAAGCTGCAAAGACTTAACACTGACTTAATTTACACAAAATACACGCAGTACAAGGGGGCACCAGTGCTTTCTCTACTTCCATTCCTGGAATATTAGCATAATTTATGGAAATATGATGGCATCAAAGAGGCACAGCAAAGACTCTGGCTTATGTTGGCAGCTTCACACTCACAGAGGCAGACTCCCTTGGGTATTTCCACAATGCATATTTTAATTAGCTGTGCATTGTCTCTGACACGTACTGTACATACAGGCATAGCATGCATTTCCCAAGATGCCGGTTGAGCGAGCATCATCCAGCAAGCGTATTTAAACTGCTGCTGTGTGTTTTTAGATTGGTTCGAAAAATACTTGATGTTATGGCTTACCAACAATCCAGAGTTACGTTGCTCCTTGGAAGTCATTGAAGTCAATATAACAATGTTGAACAATACAACAGTTAATTGGATAGATTTACTCAGAATCTTGTTTCAGAATGCTTCAATAGGACAAAACTACCAAAAACTGACCACAGCTATTGTACTGTTACTGTTACTGTCTGTTGGCTCAGCCGACTTTACCTTCTACCTTTAACTTCCATAAATACAGTAATTCCCCCACAATCAAAAAATGCCGTGATCGATGAAGATTCTCACTTATTTTGATCATAGGAAATTTATGATGATCCTTCTAAGAAATGTTCTTTATCTAGAATGTAATGTATGTATTGATTAAATTTTGTAAAACTTTTGGGAGGTACAGGTTTCACTGATATACTGGTGTTTTCATCACTTAACATGTCCAAACTAACACAACAATTGGGACCACTGCTATACCAGGCATTATCACAACTTCTATCGAAAGCAATTTTGGGTTTACTCAACTTGTTGACCAGGAGAGAAATGAGCTCAAATTCTTTTTTTTTTTTCCACGATTTGTTTCTTTGCTTCTCTTGTAATACCAACAATGGCACCAGGTTTTTGCCAGCTGATTGGCAATATTTAGTTTACATTTAGTGCCCTGCTTACACACATTTCATTGCATTCTGACAGTTTGTTTACATGGCAATGGTACTCGGAGCCACTAAAAAATGTTTTTGAACATGAAAATGTGTTGATTTCACTTCTATTTGTAAACACAGATCAGCAAATGCCAAACACTGTATATATTGAAAATACAACAGGAAAGTACTTTCATCCGCACTTAGAAAACTACAGAGGAAATAATCGTCTGTGATTCATGACTGACAGCAGCTGGGATTCTGCAAGCCTGTGGGAAATACCTACTTGGCTCAGTTGGCTTACGTTGTTTCACTTATTCCAACAGTTTGTGGTGGTCTGTGTCTTGGTGTCATTTTCCACCACCTTCTACCAAAACGTTTCACTCTGTGTTATCACTCAGTCTTATATGGACACATTTATTTGTTTTTGACACAATAATGATGACATGTTAGCATCTCAGTGGGGTGACACTCTGCAAGACTAGTTGAACGCTCTGCTTAAATCCAATACAGGAGGTGTAATACCTGCTGGTCGGGTTCCAGTAAATCCCATAATGGCTCCTTAAAGACACAATAAGCTCATTAGCAGGTAAACCCTTTTATAATCTTGACACATATTGGCTTTTAACCCAGGCTCAGGAAATCATAGGCATCTTTCCCGGGGCCTCAAACAGAATAGTTAAGAAAACGTTTCATCCACAGGGAGAGTAATCTTTGCTGGATGTCTTTTTCCATTTCATTTATTTTTTCTGAATGTATGAATAGCAAAAGATGCAATTTTGATGCCACAGGCCATTCTATGAGTCATTATTGTTGTTTTGTGAAAGCATTACTGCTTCACCCAGCTTTCATTACTAATCTCTTCATGCTACCATGCCTTGCTTGTTATGAGCACGTGATTGATTCTAGGAACTGGCATGTTATATTCACGAAGAATAAAGCACGTAAATGGCCTTTCTTAGGTCCATTAAAAATAAATTGATTGTCATTGGCTAAAACTCAGAAGATTGAGCGAAAATCTGAAATCTGCTTAAGCTGGGATGGAAACTTGGGTTTGAAATCAGATCTTATAAATGTAATTGAAAATATTCTCACATAATGCAATGTTAAAATTGCAGTTAAAACTTAGTTTCTGTTGGATAGGAAGCCAGTGGAATTTATGGAGAACTGGGGTTATGTGATGAATGGAAGGAGTCCGGGTGATGATGCGGAGACCAGTTAGAGATTATGAACAGATTTGAGAGGGAGACCAGACAGAAGGGAGTCGCAGTAGTCCAGGCGGGAGGTGACCAGTGTGGACTAGTGTGGCGGAGCCGCTGGGCGAGAGGGAGGGTCAAAGGCAGTTCATATTAAATAGGTGGATGTAGGCTAACCGAGTGATGTTATTGGTGTGAGCTTGAAATGATCGTGTGGTGTCGAGGATGACACCCAGACACTTAACTCGAAGTGATGGAGATCAATCAGTCTGACATTGTACTAAAGCTCAATAATGGATAAGAAAGCCCCTGGAGATGTCAGGCTTTAAATCTTCACAAACAGGGGTCAAACTGGGGCAACATATCCATTCATAACATAAAGGGTTAAGCAATCAAATGTCTGTCAGCATCCAAGACATATGTCTACACATGAAAGAAAGAATGGGCATCATTTTGTTTTGTTTTCTTTGTGAGGACATAAACCTGGAAAGGAGGTGAAAAGAAATCAGTGTCAAGCTGATTCTGGATGAGGCCTCTTCAAGAGAGTGAGAGCGAAAGATGGGGTGAGCGCCAGAGAGTGAAAGAATGTTAGTGAGAGGCGCTGAGAGGATTGAGAGGGATGTGAGAAGAGAGCAACTATGTGAAGAGTAGATGGCATGGATACTAAGCTATAAAGTATAAGTGAAATTATACATTTGACATTGCAATGGGGAATTTGCCTCAGAAGATTCCTGTGTTTCTTCGTTTTGACGTACTTTTTCTCTGTAGGACACCAAGAGTTGCTTAATCATACAAATGAAGGCTTTGGATTATGAATACAATCGCAATATGCCACTCAACTGTGCGGATACAGACGTCGATGTTGGAAACTGGTATCGCGCATTAAGGCACATAAATCCCGCCAGTCACTACTTTAATATATTAGGTGTCGAATGTAAAGGAACTCTGTTGAAATTATGCAGCAGTTAATGAAGGCATTTCATTGTGGTACTGTGAAAGCCTAAAGACGTGTCCGGTGAGTTTAGGTTTAGGCAAGTCTGACAAACATCTGACATTCCCTCTTCTCTCTCCTGCTTTCGACAGGCAAAGTACAGATAGGGGAAAAACAAAAATCAAAAACATTTGCAATAGTCTACTCTGCAGGTGAAAACTCCTTGCCACCAAGAAAGAATGGAAGCAAATTTACTGAGACACTAAATCAAAGAGGGAGAGCATTGTGGACCTATAACTGCTCAGTGGGGTATCTCCATAAGCTTTACCAACAGAGGAGCATGTCGAGTACAGCCTTAATGCTAAGAATCCAGAACCTCGCCAAATCTTCTGTTTCACTTTGAAGAAAACAATGTTATGTTGCTATAGCAAGTAAGATGAGATCAAACAGATCAGATGGTGCTCACGCCGGCTGTAAGTACAGTATGAAGATGCACCTTCAACTCTCATTCAACACACAACACCTATTTGATTTAGTAAACAATGCCTACATCAGTGCTCACAGTTCTCCCAAGATTAACATCACATTATACACCCTTAGAGAAGTGACTTTCATTCACTAAGCCCCTCAGCAATTACACTAAATAACCCTCTGGTCTTTCGCATTGATATTCTTATTACACTCATTAGTAACCAGTAGTGTTTAGCGATAGCTGTAGTTTTACTTTCCACAATGAGCTGTTAGTCTAGCCTCTAACCTGGATAAGTGGGACACGGCAATAAAGCATGTTTAGTTATAGATTACATCGGGGAGGGTTATACTGCTGAGGTCCTTCTTGTCTCTCTCTACTACAGGGTCAAAACTAAACAGGTACTAAAAGAACCGGGTTTTCTTGTCTTTGAAAGGATACATACCACTTCCATGATTATGCTCAACCCCTCCACACATGAATACAAGCTCAACTGGGAAGCTACTGTATGCTCAATGGTTATTTGATAAAAAATTGTTTTAAGTGTTTCAGTAATCCATAGTCACAGACATGGCTGATCCACATGTGCATTTTATTATGTCAATTTGAAAGAACACATACCTGCTTTTTCTCCTGGCAAATCCAATATATTTAATGTTTGCATCACTGCAATGTGTTCATTCATGCACTTCAATAATATCAGTGTTATATTTTGGTGAGCAAGCAAGTCAACAAGGTAATTTATACTGTGTATGGCTTTACTTCTTTTCATCAATGTACCAGTATAACCATTCACGGCATGAATGTGCAATATAACATTTGCATGAGTTTCGTGATCTACTCTTTCAGGGTTAAACAGGGTCACAAATCGAGTCGGTTTGCCTAAATAGTGGCGCACCCATTAAAGTCTCAATTTGAAAATGTTCTCTCTGTGTTGTTTTCAGTTGTGTTGAGTGACGCAAAGCAGAGCCTATTTGCCACATAGCTTGTGTGCTCTCTGCGGGAAGATGGCTGATTGAGATTAGCTGTGCAAGCCTCCTGCAGCTGCACACATTCACAAAAGTGTAGATTGAGACAATTATGCATCATGCGGTTTTAATTATCTGGCTTATGTCTATGTATATGTGTGAGTTTCTTTTTTTCTCCCTCCTTCTGATTTCTTGCATACCAACATGCTCGCACCTGTATCCATAACTATGCATACAAAAACACAGCTGCTTTCATTAAAGAGCAGAACATGGTGTTCACTGTGTTGATGTAGTGAAAATGCAAACGCAAAAGTTGATTCCTTTCAAAGAATAGGAATAATCAGCAGAAGATTCATCAGTCTTTTAAGTTCAAACATGATACATGCAATGTTCCTGCACTTCAACTCAATTTTTAATTATTCCCTGTGAAATATATTATCATGCAGCAGAGAGTAAGGATGTTTTATCTAAGTGATAAATCTCATCGACTGTGCAGTTATGGATTCAATTAACATATCTTATATCACATGACCGCATTTCAGTAAGAATCCTTCTCATGAACCACTGTAGCCTAAAATTACATGGCACAATATTCTTGTGGATATATTCTGCTTTTTAACCCTTCTAAGGCATTTCATAGCCGTACTGAGTGCCAATGCTTTAGAAATAATGTTTCCTGTGTGTGACACTGACTAACATGGATATCCATGGTAACCATGGCAGGCATATCTTTATCAACTTGCGGTGATATGATGGTTCCACTTTTGTCTTCGACACCAAGATCAATTGGTCAGCTTTTGGAAAATACAGTATTTAAGAAATACAGTTTACCTTAATTATCAGCTGTTAGAGCATTTTTAGCTCTAAAAAATATCACCAAAGTAATACAAAGTGCATTGTGTTGCATTTAGAGCAGCACAATTTACAAACACATTAGGCAAGTTCAGTTTTCACTTTAGCACACACTGTTTTACAACAATTGGTCAGTGTGCTGCTGTTGTTGGGCCTGAATGTGCTGTAAATGGCATCTGGTTCATTCAGTAGCAGATAATCCATGAATTCCAATATTGATCATGAGAGAGGCAAGTATAGCAACTGATGCTCAACCCTCCGTCCACATGGCTTCTAGCTAGATGAATCCACTTATTCATACTTCAGTTGAGAGCGTGACCTTCTGTTCCCGAGCATTATGAACCTTTTGTTTTAGATATGTTCAGAGATCTTTGCAAATTGTAAATCAATAATTCTAATTCAGAACTGAAAATACTGGAATATCTTCCAATGACTTAATCTATCATCTTAGATATTTTCTGAGAGCACACCTTTGAATGCACTTGCTTGCATATTCATGTTGGCTCACTAATCGAGAGATAACATAGACATTAAATATTCATGTTGTTATAAAACCATGTAACTGTTAAAAAGTATTTTTTATGCATATTTAATACAATATGTGCAAAGATCAAGGTCTTTCTTAACCTCTTCAGAATTCACATCTGATATGATTGCACGAGTGGATATCAATATATTAAAAAACAGCCATATGAAGTTTATCATGACTCTAAATTCATCAACAAAATAATTTGAGTTTGTGTTACTGTCTGTCTCTATGTTACGTGTAGTTCTAGTCCCTTTTTCTTCACTTACCGTCAGATGGGATTGTCTTCAGCGCCATTTGACTTTACGTTAGACCCTGAGCAGTGTAGAGGAACGATCACATAAAGTTAGTTTATAGTGTGATTTTATAAGTATATATTTTCTAAAAGCCATATAATAATTGAAAGTGCCAGTGTATGTGAAGAATAACCCATCATTCCCATCCCTACCCAAAGAGCCATTTAGCATATCCTAAACACAACACAAATGGCGTGAAAAATGGGTAGTGAGGACTTTCTTTTCTACCGGGAGTTGTTTTAACAAGGTAGATTTTTTTTTTTCATTTATTGCAGACAGACATAGTTGCAGTGTTGAAATTCTTATTGTTATCTTACGAAGAAAGCACATACATAGGAAGGTATTAATTATGTAGAGGGACCCTGCTGGCCACTCTGAGATGAATGCTGATCAACGGATTCACATTTCCCTTTTTTATTTTGTATCTTTGCGGAATGAGCACATTCAAACATATGCTTACAGTGATAGCATCTATTTTCTAAGATTTTTTATTTTTTTGATGGGGAAGATGGAAGTTGCCTGTGATTGTACCAGAAATATAATCAAACTGTTATTTTTCCACAAATGACAAGATGAAAGATTCACAGGAATATCTCATCAATGTACTTTTTCATTTTGGATTCAATTTGATTCTTTTTCAGAGATGATTGCAAATCTGCTGCATGTCGTCGTTCGTAGTGAAAGACTGATAGGCAACATCGGAAATGGTGGCGAATGTTACCACAGCCACCCGAGCTGTTAATCCTGACCTCGCTATGTCACTTAAGATGCAGGTTTATCAGTTTCCTACACTGGAGCGCAATACCCGAATGCTCACAGGTTTATTTTGGCCAACCGGACCTGTGAGAAATGTGCTCCAATTTGTTAGGCACCATTTCCCTGGCAGAGATTAAAGTGGATTTAATTACATTTTAAAACAAGCACTCAGACACTGACAAACACACGGTCACATACCAGTACGTTGAAACAGGTTTAATTTGACTGAAAGCCCCGAGGGAGTCATTTAGAGTTGGTTCATTCTGCACACATTGCCCTTCACTTGTTAAATAATAATGACACTGATAATCTAAAACATTGGCTTTTTTTCTTTTGTAATCTCAATACAGTGGTTGCAAAAGGTTGCGCATGAAAAAGTACCATGATGCCAGTACGGAATGTGAAGCTGGAGATGAATCAAACATTTTCCTCCTTGTTGCTTATTTATATACAACACATGCATGTTGAGATGCGGGCATGGGTAAAACCTGGTGTTTGTGAGTATTCTATCATGTAAACATCTCACCATGTCCTGAGGGCAAAACAAGCTGGGAGAGGGGCTCAGACTACCTGATGACTGTCAGAACACACACACACACACACACACACACACACACACACACACACACACACACACACACACACACACACACGAAATGCATTACCACTGTGCCGCTTTCACCGTCTCTGCTCTATAGGGAGATTTAAACGCTCCCACTGCAATATAATTTGCTTTCATAAGCATTAATTGCGATGTGCCTTCGCTATTTAGACACCAGCGAGTTAGGCACCTCGTGTAGTTCACCTGCTCATTGCAATGCTGATAATACACCGACTCGAAGCACATGGGGACGAAAAGGAAAGTTTCAACAAACGCATAGTTTGGTGGATGCTTTTAGGCAGCATCCCTTTAGTGGATGTAAACATATTGTTTTGGATTTATGTGCTGCAAATTGGTTCCTGGCAACAAAATGGAACGTTTGTGTCACAATACTGCTGAGATGCATGAAAGTCGAGGATTTTTTTTTACAAGGACTTGTCTAAATCTATTTCAGTTTATTCCGTACAAGTGCTCAAAATCACACCTGGGGGAAAGTTAGGGTTACCAGTAGTCCTCACATGTATATTTTTTGACTGTGAGAGTAAACCAGAGTACTTGGAGGAAACCCACGCACACATGGAGAGAACATGCAGTCCGGCCAGTATTTGAACCCATAACATTAAAGTGAGAGCGCTGACCACCGGTCAACTGTGCCGACACTGAAAAACATCCGTGTGAAGTGAATTGATGACCCTGAAAGGTGTGAATGTGAATGTGTGTGTCCCTTTCTCTTAGTTGGACTGGCGACGCATTCAGTGTCTGTGTTTCTTTTCTTCTGTCCCAGTCAGTCGGGATCAGCCTCAGAATACTGCAACTCCAAATTGGATTGGGTGGTATAGAAGATGGATGGATAAAGGAAATTGTGCTAACATAATGGGAAACATCATTTATAACTTGAGATATGCGCCTTAAGTGTTACAACGCAAGTGTCCCCATTGCATTGTTCCTTGCATAAAGCTCAAACCGCTTACAGGATCAAAAACAAAACAGTCCAGCCAGATTTTGGAAATCTTTGCAACCGCTATAAAAGCAGCCAAAATGAATTATTTCTGCTTTCTAAAACATATTTTAATGGACCCCTTCTCTTATCACTTACATTATGTTTTGTCTGCTTTAAGTGACAAATGAAGACATGAGTTAGATAAGCGTGAATGATTCCGAGCAACAGTGTTGGTCCAGTGTGCAGACTGCACCTGCAGCTTCTAATCTGCTCATGAGCACTCGGCCATACACACATGCAGCACATAAACAGCCCCTGGGGCTACGACACACAATTATCTAGAGACAATTGAAACGACACCTTGAACAAATTTCCAGGCAGCTTTTATTGGATGAGGTCCATGTTTTTACTCTCCATTTCCCTTTCATCTCTGTTTTTCCCCTGTTTTCTGCAGCCGTTCGTCCTCCAGAGACTTGGGAGTCGGCTTGGGTCGACACGAGACAAAGAGAGGCAGAAGGGAGACGGCGCAAAGGAATGAGAGGAAAGGGAGGGAGAAGGATAAGCATGAAACTGCCTGGGCTTGTTTTTCCGTCTGTCTGTGTCTTTCTGTTGCAACATCTTGCAGTGGAGTCTATTATGATTCATTAATTTAAGCTGTTTGGCACACCGATTCTAATTGCAGCCCGGATTTCATTTACTTTTCGATGGCACATATTTCTGCTCCTGCTTTGCCTCATCAAATCACATCACATCATTGTTCAAAATGAGGCCAACAAGAATCCTTGGTTTCTAAACCCACCGCGCTTGTTTATTAATTTGCCTTCACCAAGTTCTTCCTGTTCTTGTGCCTCGGTGGGATTTGGGTTTGTGAGAAAGCTGTGAAAATCAAGATGTATCTCCAGGTGACTCGTAATTATCAGGTGAATGATCCAACAAGGAGCATTGAGGTAAACAAAATTTGAAAATTAACAGATGCTAATGAGGCAACAATAAATGCCCTGCCACTGTCAATATAGATACATAACACGAATAAACAAATATGGGCCCAGATACAAGATATATATATCGACAGTAGAACATAGGATATATTGCTAAATTCCATAGACGTACAGCTAAATGAGTTCTGCCAACGAAAAGCATTCAATGAGAAACGAACCATTCATATATTGTGCCATATACTTTTTCTTAATGTTTGGTGTGAATGCTGTCAAATCGCCCATGGTAATTGTTTTTGAAACACTGTTGAATGGGACACTTTGCACATATTTTTTTTTATTTATTTTTGCATGGGTTGCTTAAATAGATGCTGCAAGGATGTTGATGAGATATTTTAGATCGAGCTGCTCGAGTCTGTGATGGAGTGTATGACACGATGATTTTGTTGAAAGATAAGCAAGTTAATCTTTTGCTCATCTGAATTTATAATTAACATGGGCTGAATTGCCATTAGGCAGTGTTCGTGTTTAATTATTCTGCTTCTGGAATTAATATTGATATTGATATCTTTATTTATTTTGAACGTGTAACAAAAACCAATCTAAACTCAAAAAAAAACCAATAACTATCTTTTACTGAATAAGAGAAATGTAGAAGGGACAACATGATCTGTCTCCAATACATGCAAGTGTGAATGTACATGAAGAATAAGCAGTAGGAAGAAGTATAAAGTTATTTAATCTCGCTCCTCAACTGTGGAATGCATGTTTGTAGGAAATTGGTCTGAACCAAGCTTTAATCACATTTGAGATTTTAGAGTTGGATGGGCACCCAGAAGATTTTATGATTGGGCATTGGCATTGTTGAGTTTTTTTTAAATTAAGGATGATCACAAAACAAAACAAACTCACAAAATGAAATGGTCTGAAAAAAGGAACACAATAGACACTCAGTCGCTGCTCACTACAACAGTATTAATTACTGTGCTTAGTATAACACAACTCAGCTCGAGTATCTCATACAAAAAGAAATTGATTTAAAAACAGGAATATTAAAAAAAAACCTGTTTGAAGAAAACAGAAATGAGAACTTTGAATAAGAGCTACTGAACTGTAAACACCCATCCATTTAAGATCCATTTACGAAAAGAAGTTGTCCTTTTTCTTCGAGAGCTGACAAACTTTCAAAAAGAAGAAAAAAAAACAAGACAACACCTCGGATTACCAAACCTGGCTTTGAAATCAAGTGCATTATAATGTGTCATGTGAGATATTCACTTGTCACACATCATCAGCAGTTTTTCCTCCTGCTTGTGACAATTATTCATTATTCTGGATATTTGGACGAGACACTTACAGTCTGTGAGACCACTGGCCATAAGACATATCACAATCCAAAAGCGGATTTTGCAAACCCCCAAAACCATAAATCAAACCACCTAATTGTTATCCATGTGCTGGCAATGCAGATGCAGCATTTATCAGGTGGATTTCAGTAGTACTTGCAGGAGTAACAGCTCTGTACAATACAACTGGAGAAAAATTAATTGGGTGTTAATTTATTACCAGTCATGATTCCACTGAACAATTATTTTTTGTCTTGAGAAAAAGTCAACAAAGTTAAGTGACAACACCAAATTATTACTTCCTCCATGGCCTCAGCAATTGGAATGAAGTCATGCAGACATATAGGCACGATCTCGTCACTATCGATCATCTTCTAAAAGAGGCAAAATGTTTTCTGAAGTCAGACTTATGATTGGCCTTCCCTTTGCCTTGATGCGTTGTCAATGCTTCAGCAATGTCAAGTGCTTTACACGGTACATTAGTCAAACACTTAGCTACAACTTTGGTTGAATGTCTTTCCAAATACACCTCAGCACATGGACAGGCAAAAGTGGATTTATACGGCTATGTATTTCGGTGTGAATGCTTTTCAGCTCCCACTTCATGGATTTATCTCTATTTGGTCAGTGGGGGGGTTGATAATTTCCCACCCTGACTGTAGCCCTCTCCTAAAACATGGTGAACATTTCTAGTTGTACTTGATGGGAGAGGATATGTTGGTTAAAAAAATACCGGTTGAATACACCCCCCATATAGTCAACAGATTGCCTGAATTCACCAGTATCATCATCTATGCATATAATTCACAGAGTTCAAAGGAGTTACAGCGTCACAAATGATTCACCTCCTTAAGGGTTTGCCAGGTGATTCTGGTGTTGACAAGTGATACTCATGAATAACTCACAAGTGGGAAGACGTACATAAATGGGAGGTGGAAGGAACTTCATTCCTTCTTAATATGTCTTGTCATGTTAGTATTATATTCTGTAATGGCGGCATTCACTTTTTCTCAGTTGCTCTCATATGTTACATTAGCAGTCGTCAAATTGGGGCAATATGCATAGTGTGTGTTCCGTGCAGAAGGAGCGGCGGTCGGGTCAAAATACTTGCTGTGACTATTCATTAGTAGTGAAATGTTTAGTGATAGGATAGGGTGTTGTAAACATTTTTTTTTTTAATAAATTCTTGACTCCCTGCTGCTCTGGTCACGGATTGATGGAAGGAGGAATCAAAAAGCTATATAGAACAGGTAGCGAGTCAAGCACTTTGTTAAATAACAAAGAACACGAGGAACATCACAACACAGAGAAAGATACTTTTTTTACTGAATTCACACCTTAATTTTTTTCAAGTCAGGTATTTTCAAATCTTCATGATGGAAGTGTCTCACAGTGAAGTTGAGCATTACTGACTGAAACAAAAGCTGTCTCTGGGTTTCCCTCCATTTTTCTGTCCGTCATTGCATTAATCCATCGATCTATCCATCCATCTTCCTTCCTGAGAAGTCTGCATTGTATCATCATGGTGGAAATATGGAGAGCAAAGAATTCCAGACAACTAACCCCCCCCAGGATATGCAATCCCTGGAACTTTGAGTTGAGGCCTCATCTCAGTTGGCTGTGCCTGTTATTTCTCCAAAGGGAGGCGGACAGAAGACGAGAAGATATCCCTGCCACTTCATTCGGTTCTTCTCTGTGTCGAGGAGAAGCAACTCTGAATCTCTTCGACTCGGATGAGTTCCTTCCTACGTCATGAACTGAGATCAACCCCTAAAAAATTACTTCACACTCTGCAAAATGTGGTCATTTCATGTAAGTGACACTCCTGCACTGGAAGATGTGCTTATAAATGGAGCTAAATCTTCAAATCGTTAGTTTTACAATGTTGAAGCTGTTCCTGTTTGTGTTTTAAAAGGTCTTTGATCGCACACTGTTATTTAAGACTGCTTTTACCTCGTATTTCTGTCCTCAGATCCACGTCGGTTGCACTGCAAGGGAAAATCAACGAGATTAATCCAGGCTCAACAATGTGGGTGAGAAAATGACCTAAATTTCTTGCAGCAGCTCTTTTCTGTAGTGTGAGCTGCTATTATATAAACAAATCGGGCAGAAAGGAATATTTCTGAACACTTAGTAGGTAATGTGTAGTCATAAAGAAGAATTTATAACTATATATATATATGTATATACATTTTTTTTGGTATTTTTGTTTCTTTGTTTTGTCATGAGGCGGTGGAGAGACAAGACAACACAAAGGAGATGGAAATAAAAAAGGTGAAAGGAGGAATAGTGTGGAAATGAGGAAATCAGTCAGCAGTTTGAAGTGTGCCCCATGCAGAGTTTGTGATGGACTCTTACAGCATGGAGCAAGCTTATGTAGCAGGCAGACACTGAATCCTAAACCATTGCTAACAATGGATGTCCCATATGGGATATTTTATCTTTATCAACACACAGTTCACACACCATTAGACTCGCAAGGACACATTATGATTCCAGTATTGACAGTAATTCAGATGTGTATTTATGGACCCAAGTAACTTAATTTTCAGGTTTAGACAGCCGTGACTGTATGGTTTGTTTTACAAATATGTAAAAAAAAAAAGATTAGGTTAAAAAAATTCTATTCTATTCTATTCTATTCTATTCTATTCTATTCTATCACAGCATAACGGTATCTATGCAGCTGTGATTCTTTTTCTTATATCTGCAACAGTTTTAGGGCAAGAAAGTTTAATATTTTCTGTTCTTTCTAAAGTTATTTTTATTTTGTTTCAGGTGTTAACACAATACATGTTTTGTTTGTTTGTTCCAACATTGAAAACAGACAAGGACATCTCCATAGAGTGTGGAATTTCCATCACCACAATGACTCATATTCAGTCCCCAAAACTTTTCTGCAAGGAGTTGTGTGGGTTTTTCTCTCACTTGATAACACAACTGAAAAAAAAAAAAAAAGTGAAACCGGCAATACAGTAATGCAGATTTTACCCCAGAAAGGCTTGTTGAAAAAATAAATAAATATTGAGATGTTTTTTGTCACCTGGATAAAATTGCGTGCAAAAGAAGGAGAGAAAATAAATTGCCAGAGGGAGGTTCAGCTGCTGCTGCCTCAAACTGGATTCAAATGAGACAAATGACATGGAAAAAGAAATTGTGTTGCAAGAACAATCATTCATATTCAAATAGCTTAATGTGAACTCTAAAATCCTGAAATGCCATACCTGAGCTTCACACTTCAGTCGCTCAGAGGTCCTACTTGGCCGTTCAAATTGTAGCCTGAAGAAACCAGAGATTTTATTTGTCAATTATTACTTCATAATAAAACTGAACACAGAATCTTCTCTAAAGTTTGTATACAGACAAAACAGATTTTGGGGGGGATTATGGGGGTAGTGAACAGCTTCCAAAACCTAGAGGCAGTTTACTTTGGGAAAGGATAGTTTTTAAAGATATCGATAAGTTTGTCATGACATTACACAGATACTGATATTGCAAATGAAATGGAATTTTATTTTTGTGAAAATTTTTATGGTTTCACATCAAATTTTTAAGCGATATCAATGCCGATGGGCTCAAATTAACAACACATCTCAAGGCGAAGACGTCTACAACAATCAAAAAGTAATTCATTGTAATTCACAGCTCTTTGGATCATTTGGATGGACAAAGATATACTTTTTGTTGTTGTTAAGATGAAATTGTTACAAATCACGTTTTCATTTCAAATTAGTTTTATTCATTTTCCTTTATATACAAATGAACAGTTTTGGACTCAAATGCACTGAATATTGAAAAGGTTTAATTTAAGTAGTTTAAGTAGGCCCTGTTCTAAACAGCCAAGGATGAATGAGCAACGGCTTCAATTCATGATCAAAATACCACATCAAAGTCCATTGCCATCTTAATTAACCTCCATGTCTCTTGAGCATTTCTCCTCCCTGGCTGCTCCCTGCTGTCAAACTACTCACAACGTAAAGTGGGAGTAACCTTAATGCAAGCTGAAAAAAAAAAAAAGTTTTTCCTTACTGTTGCTGTTGTTCTATGTAAATATCAATAACATATGATATTCTACATGTTTCAAAATATGACTGTTTCTTTCTGATGGAAAACTATTTGAATATTTCCCCTCATTAAACTTCCCTGAGTTTTGTTCCTCAAGCTTGACTGAAGGCTGAATGTTAGCCGTTGGACACACTTTGCGGAGCGTGTAACCATGTGTTTATGAAGCCGGCCTTCGCTGCAGCCACTCTCTCACGATGGAATAAAAGTGTTGGGAGTTATCAGGACGAAAGAATTCACTCATTTCTGCAGTGACTCCCAAACAAGAACATAAATGCATCACTTTATTGCTTTTCAAGTAGAGGAGAGATTCAGGCTACAGCAACCCTCCTGTCACACTCACTCAAAAACATGATTATTTTTAACAATGTATGGAGTGGCCTTGTTCATACAGAGCGCATCGGCTCTTTTTTCAGTTCCTCGAGAATTAAATTAAATCTCGTCGTAGAACGTGAGTGGGGCCGGGAAGAGATAATGCCTGACAAGCTCTGTTTTAAAGAACTTGAAAAACATTTTGGATGTGGCATAACAGTCAGAGAAAAAGAAAATATGGACAATGCACCATAACATCAACAAATCAATGTTTTGTGCAGTGACTGTATTGTATGACAGTCTGAACCATCAGTGTAGCTACTCTCTGCTGATAGATATGACCTTTACTCCATAGTTTAGGTAGAAGGAAACAATACAGATAGTATTCCAGAGTTGCTGATTTACAGTCATAGTTTAGCCAGACACTGGTGAAAAAACCACATCTCACAACATGCAAAAGGAGCGTTCAAATAAAAGGCAAAGGGTACTGTTTCACAAGATCAAGTTCTCCAACTCCAGGTTAAGAACCATTGCGCCAAAGCACACAGTCTAAAGTCCAAGGCCCTTGTCATTTTCTTGTGAGTTTGGTTCAGTGCATTTTTTTTAATGTACATATACTTGTTTGAATGCAACTTCTTTGAATTGCTCATACATGCTCATTTTGGAATTTTCATACTTCATCTACATTTTACATATAATTTATCTACATTTCACACATGTGCAGAAGAAGTAAATACTACAGCTGTTGTGGTAATGCACAGTAGCAGGATTTCAGAAAGTTGTGTTTTCCTCCGTCCAAATGTTAACGGAGATTAAGCGTTTTACAAAATAATGGTGTTTTACCCCATTTCACTCTTTTCCGAAAAGTTGGGAGACAAGATAGACTGACATAAATGGAACTTAACCAACCAGCATTATGATTGGAGGATGATCCAAGGCCACCCTTTAGCTGCCACATAAGCTGAACTTCCCTAATGATAGTCATTTTTTTTCCTTCTTTTGTATCGCAACAGACTACCATAATACCCATATGTGTGATATACGTCAATAAATATGGCAATACCTGCAGCATTAAACTCCTCAATATGATATAATACCCATTACTCAAAATGCCAGGACCTGAAATGAACTGTAAGTTAATTTTCTGTTGCTCAAATGCTGCACTTATCACATCTGTTGTGTCCTAATGTCATAATAAAAGTAACGTCTCCCCATCTATTGCAGTGCATTATATTTCCATTCGGTTTCGATAATGAGCACATTATTGTTCATGATGGTAGGTGTTCTGCTTTTCGTCATTAGACGTGTTTCTTTGCTCCATATCACTGTTTGACAGTAATGATGTTGTTTGCCGTTTTACTTTGCTCTTTTATGTGCGCTCTTGCTCGTGTAAGAAAATAATATCAAAATGCTTTTGGTGTAAAAGATAATTGAAATTCAAAAAGCATTCTGTGTGTGTGTGTGTGTGTGTGTGTGTGTGTGTGTGTGTGTGTGTGTGTGTGTGTGTGTGTGTGTGTGTGTGTGTGTGTGTGTGTGTGTGTGTGTGTGTGTGGTTTCTGGCTCTATCAGTGTATCTCATTGTGCAGTCTGTTGCGGCATGTTGCTGTGGAGTCTATTAGGAGTCATTAATTTGAGCTGCATGGCAGATTGATGCTAATTGTAGCTCTGAATCCATTTACTGTCAGAACGGAAGACAGACTGAGCGAGAGAGAGGAAGAGAGAGCGAGATAGAGACAGAGAAGCAAAGATTCCTTGGCAAAGGAGCCTCTATCCAGTAGCGTCAGCCATACATGCATAAATAGGCCACGCTTTTAAAAGCATACAACTGGTATAACTCTTTAAAGCTCAGACTGTATGAATATGATATTACACAATGGAAAGTGTCCCAGGTACATTATTATCAGAGCAAACAAATGCTTCACAAGATATGCCCTTTCTAAAGGTTGCATATCGAAAATTTTGGAAAAGAATTGGGAGCAGTGATTTATTCGACTAAGTCTTTTATTATTAGTCAGGGCTCTGAATACATCCAAGAACTCTAAAACAGGCAGAGTTAATAACTCCACCCACCTGTACACTCCTGCCAGAGAACAACCACACACACAGTTCCAAAGGGCGGATTGCATTTTGTTTAAATCGGTTCGGTTCCATATCAATATATCCTCCTTGTATCAGTTTTGAAATACATGAGGGGCGAATTGTTAAGCATGCAGATTCAGCCCTTAAGAGTCCCTCACTGTGTCCACCTTCAACCTTGCAGCCTGTGACCATTTTATATTTAGATAATACACCACAGTTAAAAGAGTATGACAAGTTCAGCTCCAAACAATAGATTTAAAATAGATTTTTGTTTTCTATGCTTATAACACTTAAATAATGTAGCAATTTCACCTACATCTTCACAGTGAGCCATTGGTAAGAGCATATATATAATATCAGCATGATGCTTAAAGGCCAGAGATTCCATTATGTGCTGGTAATGAGGATGAAGAGTTCCTATTACCTCTCGGAGTCACATCTCTCAGTTAAGAATTTGTCCCTAAAGTTCCACAAAAAGCCCTCAGGTGCTTTTAACCACAAGTGTCTTTCAGTGTGCTCCTCCAGATGAGCAAAGATGCTGTACGATGAAAATGTTCTGTATGAAGACATTTATAGCCGAATGACTATCAGATCATTTCCTGTATGTTTGATGATACACTTCATTATGTTCCTACTTATTCTGGGAAGTTTAGATAAAATAATTATTCTACTCTCTCCATCGTCACTGTCCTTGCCCAAATACCCCCATACACAGGGATAGATGCGTTTGCTTTCCAATAGGTTTACCCAGTCTAGAATGCAAAGTCAGGTGGCGACATTAATCTCAGTGAAGTCCCTCGTATTGATCGGTTTCATTCAGATTGCACAGCATTGCAAGGGAAATGGGAGGGAAACCACCATAGGAATGTACACAATAGCAAGGATGCAGTGGGCAGCCACATTACAACACTCTGGTTTAAGGTGTCACAGTGGTGACATGTCCAATTTCAACCTTGGGACTTCTTATCACGCTTCTCGAACCTCCAGGCTCCAACTGGCCAAAAGCATATGGTGAATGAGAGGCATCAATTCCTCTCTAATCCCCCAACAAGACAATTTCTCGACTACAAGACTGTTTTTAAGTTCATACAACTCATAATCAGAAGAACATGCTATGTCAAAAATTTCCAGTGCAGAGCATCTCTGGCCACTAGATGGAATTGTACGACAAAAAGCCACACAGCAGAACTAAAAATGTAAAATTGTGCAGCAAATGGAAACAAACACTACAATATCTCTTTCTGCTGCTCTAGGAAACTTGTGAGACGGTGGTGAAAAGCATGACAGCTGGAGTGGGAGGAGCAAAGTGACAGATGGGTTCTCGAACAGCAGCTGATTACCAAGGTTTGTTCCCAAGAGAGTTACATCTGTGCACTTAAAAACAAGTGCGACCTACACCAGAGTAAATTTGTTATTCTTCGTAATGATGCAATTTGTGACAAATGCAATGTATACTCATATGCCACGTATACTTTGGAAAATACCTTATCTGACTTTTTGATAGATTAGATTTTTTTTTCTGATGAAAAAAGCACAAAAACCTGGATATTTTTTTGCTGGACATTTTTATATTATGCTACATTGGTATATGGTTTAGTTTTTTTATTTGATTATTGATTTTACTTTGTAACAACTTTTTCACTTTGCCTCAGTTAATTTAAAATGACCTTAATCCAGGAAAAGACAGTAGGTGCTTTTGACTAGTTAAAATGCAAAGTCAAATTTGGGTTTGGAGATTTCACCAAATTCCCTGAACTAATTGATTTCAAAACTCTGTATAGAACATAATTGTATCAAAGTTTTTCCAATGAGCAATGCTGATGATCTTTTATAATCTAATAGGTTACAATGTACTGTTTTATTTGGGGGGAAAGGCATGCTGAAAATGTTTTTTTAAAAAAAATAAACAAACAGGAATTAGTTAAATTACAGTTGGAGTCACTTTACAAATACCGGTACCTAAGTGATTCCGTTAAATCATGTCCTGACCATATGCCTACCAGGGCTTTTTCAGTTTCATACAAATTTAAAAAAAACAATGCTGCTTTTGTTTAAAATGTGTACACAAGAGTGAGTTAGAAAATACTTTGTTTTAGAATATATTATGCAATTTCAAGAAATAAGGTAAATGTCCACAAAATCAGGTGAAACAGTTTTGCATGAAGGTTTTAGAAATAGTTGATGGAGCATCAGGGTTAATAGATAGCTCAACAATTTACCAGGTTTCCTCACACAGTCTGTCTACACACTTAAGTGTTTATAAATAATAGTATCAACTAATGTTAAAAGTGTAGCTTTTCTGAAATGCTGATACTGTGCCTGAGCACCACCACCATGATAGTTCTTCTACACATGCACCGGTTGATGGACAAAAACAACAATGGCGGCCTCCGGTGTGACATGACTCCCAGATTGTCGTGGGACGTGGTAGTCGCACACCAACTCTGCAATCATGTCACAGCAACACTGCAATTAAATAATTCTGACTTGATAAGTTTTGCTCTCAGACCACATGCAGTCTGAAGGTGAATAGGATTAAAGTTTCCCCCAGTGCTGTATACCTAAGTGGGGGTTCACTCATCATTGGCTGGACTGCATGACATGTAGTTGGTTCAAACAGTGTTATTTGCTCAGGATGGTTTCAAGCTGTGGCACCAAAATCAATAAACAATAAATAAATACAGTATTATAAAAAAAAAAAAAATGTAAAAGTACCTTGGTGCTGGGTCACATGACATTTTTAGCCTGTCATTAATAGTTTTAATCCTTTTAGAATCTGCAGTGAAAATCTGTTCATGTAAAGATTTTGTTCTGAAACAAAGTCAAAATATCTGATAGATTTAGGAGAAAATTAATTATATGACATATATTCAGATAACCTATTGTTCAAGCAGATTTAATCAAATTTTAATATTTTCATCTTTGCAATATGAACAACAATTGTTGAAGTAATTGCTACTCTACTAAATTTGAACTAGATATTAATACTAACTAATTGTTGAAAAGTTGTAAGTTGGGAATAAGACATGACATTGTCAATAGAGACTATAATGTTTATACATGTGTCAAAATGTTCCTAAAATGTGCCTAAAGAAGAAGAATCTAAAAGAAACCTCACCAACTCTCCTGTCGTGCAAATTCACCAGGCTTCTTGTTGCCCCCTCATGATGCGAAACCAATGTAGAAGAGGAATATTGGCTACCACTTTTATATCAAATTAAAAAAGAGAAGCAAATAAGAAAAAAAAAAAGTTGAGAAAGAAATGTTGAGCAGGAGAGAGATTAGAAGAAAAAGTTATTCTGGTTTAAATTTACTATCTCTTATCCTGTAATGACCCTGCTCCCACTCCTTGGCCTGCCAGTTCACTTATGAATATAGACAGACCTTTAATCACTGCCTCATGTATTCAGCAGCAGATAGCGTTCATCCGCTCGGTGTTATGATGACAGTGGTGGGACTGGAAGCTCACTTGAGAAGCTTAAGTGAAACCCGACCATCATGTATCGACTTTGCAGAGCTGCTTTGTAGCAGTTTACACTGGCGCGACAGAGCAGAACGTTTGAATCTCGAAGGTGTGAGGCTGTCATTTGTGTGTGGCGGCTGTACGCAAGTAGAAGTGACAAAGTGCAGATTGAAGTCATGAGTTGTTCGACCAATGAGAGCAACACTAAACTAAAGGGGGAATTGCTGAATGTGATGTAGTTGGCATGCCAGGCCACAAGTTGGTGCTGTTTTTTGATAAAACCACACTAGTTTAAATTGCTATTCCAGGTGACTCACAGGCATAAATCTACCAAGTCCCAGGATAACATGGACTGGGAGTCATGACACTCTGGGGACCGCCATTGTTGTTATCGCCAATATACTTGTCCATGTGTAGAAGAATCATTTACTTCGGTCATTTACTTAGTCTCATGTTGGTTTGTCATCCTCTCTAGAAGAAACAGCCACCTGGCTTCTTGTGAAAATGTTTGCTCTTTTTTCTTAATAAAAATAAAAGAGAACATGTTTTATAGGTAGAAAAGACCAAACTCAAGAATCTCAGCTGCCATCATGACAAACGGATGGAGAAGAACAAAAGGACCATAACTCACTGTCAGAATAGCCCTTTGGTAAGACAGTTGCTTTTGAGAGGAAATCATTACCAGAGCAAGTGGTATTTGCAACACATGGAGAGAGAAACAGATGAGAAGTTAAGAGACAATATGGGCAGGATAAACTTATTTAAATCATTTTTAGTGGCAGTTGCACAAATGCGGCTCATGACATTGCTTCTTCTCTCACTACTACTTCACCTCAGAAACTGCGACAACTCACAAAGTTAATTTAAAAAGTATATATAGTTCCTTTCCACCAAGTGATCCAGTAAATATATTTGTGAAAGAAGTGTGACTTTTCTTTTGATAAAACATTTCATGCATTTATGATGCTTTTTGAATTCATCATTCATAGATTCATAATTGTAGAACTGTGTGTCTGACTTTAGTCATCTTGAGGGTAACGTTCTGAAATGTCTCGATGAAAAGCACTAAAACTAACAGTGCATACTGTATGTCTCTCCTGCGATGATTTACAAATTTGTTTATACTGACATCGAGTCAACTCTTTGTTTCATTTTCACAAAGGCGTATCTGAGGAAACTCATGATATGGTCACATCATTGAATTTGGTATGAGTTGGCACATCAAACTTTCTTTTGAGGCAATTTTTTTTTTTTTAATCATATTTAAAGAGCTGTTGGAGCCAATTGTGTCTATAAGTTTGCTTTGTGAACTTGCTATACATATATGTTATAATAAGAAATATTATATGAAGCATTCTTGTTTTTGTAGTTTAATTGATTATTAGAATTGTGAGAACATCTGCTCCTCCTCATCAGGCCCTCCTCCTGAGTACAAGGAGGAGGTGCAGCTCTGGGTGTGGAAGGAGGAAGGAGTGGCAGTTTTTCTACCACAGATGCAGGCACAGGTAGAAGCCTGAGGAAACTATAATAAATTATTTTTTTGGTTTAAATACATTTTTCATCTTTTACTTGTAAAACGTAAAACCTGTAAAATCTCTCCGTGAGTGCTTTTTACTTTCTGTGAGTCAAAAATCTCCTCCTCAGAGGGTGACTCTTAATTTAGGTTTTTGACACGAAAGAGTAGCCATAACAAGAACCTTTGTCAGATAGATACAGTACAAGGCTTTTTTTTATTTTTTATTTAAGTTCTTCCAGCGATTCAACAACTTGACAATGGGCTTCAGGAGTCCTTTCAGACATAAAGGAATAAGACATTATTTCTATGTGAATACATTTCTCTGTACTACAGCCGTTAAAAGAAAGAAAAAAAAAGACGGGGGTACAAAAGAGAGGGGGAAAAAAATGGGACATCCCCATGAAGTCGACCACTGTGAGGGACGACCCCGGGTTTAGCTTTAATGGGGTTACAACAGCCTGTCAAACCGATTTTCACTGCAGCTTTCTTCAATACAAAATCATCAATGCCATGGTGTTGGCACCCTGAACCAACGTACTGCACAACATTTCCAGTATTGCTGTGGCTTCTTACAGTCCCCAGCCTTTGTCATGACAGCAGACAGTAGTGTTTTGGTTGAAAGCACTGATATGTAAAGACTTTCATGAAGAGGGAGCACACGAGGGTGATTGATATAGACCAGCCTGTAGAAACATGGATGGGAAACATCATGCTTTGAAATTTTGCCTAGAGTTGTCAGAAATGAAACATGACATATGAATGCTTTCATGCGTGACAGAACAAGGTTTATTGTATAGTGGATTGTATGGTGCCTTGGCCCTGTAGGTTCCACCTTTTCAAATGTACCATGGTAAGCAGGTAGGAAGATAATTTTTACACTGACGTGTAAATGTGTAGTGAGGTGTTACACTTGCTTAATAGTGTTTTGAAAATATTGTACCTGTGAAAATTGTATGTGTGAAAGCAACATCAATCCATCTGCATCACAGGGCAAAAACACAGTTACGGGTAGATTAGGGTCACCAATTAAATTCATTTGAATATATATATATATATATATATATATATATATACACTTAATCAGCATGTATGTGTTTGGCTTGTGGAGTGACATTACCTCAAATAAAGGAACACAGGAAAAAAAAAAAAAAAACTTTTAAAGTCCAAAGGATAAACCATAGCCAGGATTGAATACATTAAGCACCGCAGAACCATCCATCAATATTCAAAGACCTTTCATTCAAATCGTCGTCATGCTGTTAAATCTGAGATGTTTGCTCAGTCATTGTAAAGGCAGGTTGGGCTGTTATCTCCAAGCAGCATACTGATATTGGATATCTTTGTTACATCAAACAATGGAGGGACAATACACGGTAAGAGCACACAGGGAGACCAAGGCATGAGGATTGATCTTCTTTTTGTGCGAGTGCTATTGTGGCTTTCTATAATGTTTACAAGAAGAGTTTAGCAAGGGGGGAGGATTTAATCAGATACGCAGCAGAGGAAGGTCTGTTTTCACACCGACAACATGCTGATTGTAATGCACATATTGGTATTTTTCCATTCGAAATGCTAAACAAAAAAAATATATGACTTCTGTGTTTGTTTGTTTTCCGTGATTAAGGCAATTTATCCCAGAAAACACACAAAGCTGACAGTGGTTATTGATTTGTTATTACTGTTGGTCAGTCTAAGGAAGAGCAGAATGTATTCGAGAAGAGAGCCATGTGCTCCCAGCCATTGAGCTGTATATGTTTTTGAATGAGCTTGTATCACAGTCGATAACGCCGCAACATTGCCTAATTGAGTCAATAACCCCACATTGAAACAAACCAAAAAAAAACAACAACAAAACACCAATGTCATTCAATGATTGCATCCATGTCTATTGATTCTGAGTCACTTGACATTGATAAAGTCACCGTGATGACTAATGACTAAACCGAGACTGAAATTCTTTAAACACACTCTTCCGTTTAAGGATATTTCCAGCCCACTCAGCAAAATGCATTTTCACAATGGAACTGCGTATCAACACAGTGTCCCTCAGTTTTTTTTCTTATTTGGCAATGAACCTCATCCAATGCGGCCATCAAGGTTTTGTAACAGGCAGTTTGCAATGAATCATGTTTTCCAGATAAAACATCTGACAGATTCCCAATGATGCATGCCGACAATATACATGTCAATGCGAACTACAAAACTCAAGCAGCTAATTAATAAGTTATTCTAATCATGTTATTGGCCAACATTGATGGACAGCGCCTAAAAGAACTACTCGAGTTGGCAGTTTTGTTATTTTTTTCTGGTGAACAAAATTTTCAGAAAGTGTCACATTCATTATCTCACTTTGATTTTGAAACTATTACATGTTTCTAACTGGGTGGTTCCATCAAAATCTATATAAACTACTAACTTGCAATATGTCTCTGCTCATCCATCCTTCTTCTGTTGAGCTTTATGTTATTCAGGGTTAACAATGATCAAAGAGAAGGAACACCCAGTAAAGGACATAAGTCCACTACAGGGAAAATGCAAAGATGCTTTAACACTTAAAGAATAGTTTGGAGCTACAGGTTACCCTCAATCACATGTTTTCAATGGCAGGAATGTGCACTGTTAGTAGTAAAATGTAAAGTGAGTCTAACTAATTTAACACAGCTTGAGCTTAAAACGAGCAGTGTTTTATGTAAACTCAACCAAGGAACATCATTACAAGTATGTTGTGTGTTGTTCTGTATTATTTGTGACAGTTTTGAAATGTCCTAGCTTTGGTTTATTCAAGATCTGCCTATTGCACAACCCGCATGACCCGCATGTGAACACTAAAGGCTGTTTTATGCTTGACGCGTCAGCGAGCTCCACACAAAAAGCATAAAGCTGCACATCCACACCGAAAACACAAGATTTGACTCAAAGATGCCAATTTGCGTCAGACTTCAACAGAGGGAAAATTTTATTCAAAACAATAGTTGCATGCTCCACTCCTCTCGCTATTTGCAGGATCACCTGCTGGTATCTAAGACGTCGTCCACTGACTAACCTAAACGAGCTGTTTTTGGCCTATCATCCACATGAGATGGTGTTTTAGAAGCGTAAAAACTGATTTTTTTGAACATGGGTCCCAGAGTGGGTGGGGAAATTCTAAAACCTGGCGAGTGTTGTTCAACACCCCGAAGACAATCATCTGGGGAAAAAACATGACGGAATGGTCTGAGAGAAGACGTCTACTTCTGATCTTATTTATTACCGTGGTCGAAGTGTGTTTGCGATGCACTGCCCTCTGCAAGTTGGGAGCGAGAGCTTGTTGGTGCAGTATAAATCGCACACGTTCTCTCATGCTGATTCCACATGCCTAAGTTCTGCACGTCACGCCCGTGCGTCAACCATAAAACAACCTTTACTGATGTTCTTCCTCTTCCATGTTACCTTATTTTTTGTGTCCCTGGAGCAGCAGATGTTTTGGAGCTTGCCCTATGTGCCCAGCCCCTTTGAAAGCCCCTAAATTTGCCGCTTATATCAGAGCTTTAGACGCCGGGTTTATTAGTGATGCCAGCCTTGTTTTTCAGTGCTGAACGAGTAAGAGGCTTGCAGGGCGGCTTATCTGTTGGGGTACACACATGTACACACACACACACACATCACGGAAATGCACCCTCAATACAAAAAGGCAAAGGCGTCGACACATGCTTACAAAAATTAGATGGCGCAAGCATGTATGTGAACATGGATCGTGATTCAACTGTTATTAAGGGTTCTCTCCCAAACATTGAAGCACACAAGTTGTATTTGGTCATGCTGAGGTGTAAACAAGTCAAAGATGATTTCAGAGCGATTGTGGCCTCATCTTGCTGGATGCTGCATGAATAAAAGGCTTGCAGTCAAGGCTTATCTGTGTGCCAGTATACACACATGCGTTCTCTCCCTCACAAACATGCATCCACACATTCAGCGGCACCTTATCTGAGTCAGCATAGATAACATTGTTAGTCAGAGAGTAAGAAGCATATCACACCATGAAACGAACATGTATCGGCCATAGGAAAGTACTTGCATGGTCACACAACATATGCAAGCATAGGTTCTACGGTTATTGAGTCTCTAAGCTACATAAATACAACTAACAATGCTGCTTGTCTGGAGAATCCATCAGTACTTGTATGCATGGGTTGTGTATATTATGCAGATGTTGGGGGGGGGTTGTGATTTGTTTGGTTAAAGTTACGTAAAGTGTAATGTAAGGCATGTAGTAATGAGTGAGTTCCAATTGGGTCAATACATTGTTCCACAAACAAGGTGCTATACAATTTGCCTGCTATTGTGTGTTTGTAACTATTATTTTATGTGCTGACGCATTTTAAAGTTGAACTAAGTTGAGGTTTTGACAAGTTGTACTTATATTCCCTAAAATGATTCAAACACAGCTCTGTGTATGTGCAGGCATGCGTATGTGTGAGTGTGTGCGTGCGTGTGTGCATGCGTGTGTGTGTGTAAGCTGTCGTATGGACATTAAGTGTTTTCAGCCTTATTATTCCAGAACAAAGCTGACTGTGTCAGAGCTGTCAAGACCTTGTCCGCTAATGAACTTCATACTGTATCCATAGATGCTTCATGCACCAGAAACGACTCGGCACTATAAGAGGCCAGGTTTAGTGCTCAGATGCCTCACCGGTGGAGGCTTTTCCCCTCTTACTCTTACTCTTGCCGCCAAACAGATAAGGCTTTCATTTCACTGTACTTTCCTGTTGTTATTAATCCCTCTTTGCTGGCGTCAGTCGTAACGTTTGTACTAAAGCTGGCATGTCCTGGCTTCTCTTGGTCACAGGCTCCAGTTTGTAATACAATTGAATTTACAGCACCCCACTCTGACTCCCAAGTACATAACTTCTCATTCTGCCTGTTCTGTCAGCGGATAAACAAAGCTTCATTAATACCACCCACAGCAACATGGTTTCACAGACATTAATGGGAAGACCAAAGTGTAAAAGACTATATATAGGGTATCTACCTGGATGTGAGTCTCCAATAAGCAGAAGTGCCCTTCGCTCATTTAAAAGCTCTGTAATTCCTCAGACTTGCAGTACTGGAATTTCTGGACTATAAACCGCTATGTTTTTCATACGCTTTGAACCCTGCAGTTTAAACAATGACACGGCTAGTTTATGGATTTTTAAGGGTTAATGAGCTTCATGTCACCAATATATTGAGCCTCGTCACATCAGACCAATGAAATTGCTGAACAAGTGAGAGTGGACCAGTGAAACCGTTTTCATTGGTCCATTTGAATTACTGGTAAATCAAGCGCTCTCACACTAAATAGGCTAAACTTGCCAAAGTGACCAAATGGAAATCATGTAATATCACTGTAACTCCGGGGAAACTGACCGCTCGGCTTTACAAAGGCAATGATTTCAAGTGAAAACACAAAACCTTTGTTGTGTTTTGGTTGTCAGTTTAGATTATGGTGCTTGGAGCCACTGAAGACAAAACCTTTGGAAAACGACTCCAAAGGTGGAACTTTTCGAAAATGCTCGGACTCCTTTGTTGTGGAAACAGGCACAGCTGCCACTTTCTGAAAACGCTCGAGGCCCGTCTCCTTGTAGGAGGCAGACGTGCTGCTACTATAAATACACACCACGGAAGTAGTAAATGGTTATTCTGCACTTGAAAGGTTGTTGTTTAAACATGGGCCTAAGTTGAGAGTTCTTCCTTTTTCCACTAACATTTGTCTGGTGGTCTCTGTTGGCATTTTCAACAACTAACATGCCTAAATTATCTCTTGTTTGAGGAGCTTGGTGGTTTTGATGAGTGTGTACTCTCATTCACTCGATCAAATGGGGCCAATGAGGGATGACTCATTAGGCTGCTCTCTGTGTCAATAATATGCAGTTTTTTGTTTTGTTTTTAAATCCCTCTCTGGTTTTCATGGGTTGTTAATCAACAGGGAAAAAAGCGATGATGTCCTGTTGTTCTATTTCAGAGCAGTTTTGTGTTTTAGGACAACATTCAGAAGAAGTATAGTTCTGTCAGTGACACATGCAGCATGCCAGAGACCGACTCTTTTTATTCCCACTGGAGCTCACTATCACTGATCTGTCCATTTTTTATTTGAGTGACACATGTTCGCATGTTAAGAAAACAGACAAACAAAAACACCAGCATTTGATTGGCATTTCCTTTCAGATTTGCGGGTCTGGAGGTTTTTTCTGCATCTCCTTCGAGCGATGTCCTTTGACTGCGTGTTTTAAATGCTTTATGAGTTTTCCATATTTTTTACATCGCACTCAGTGACAGCACATTTTTTTAGCAGCTTGACAGTTATTATAAGATTTGGCTTAGTGATGATCGAATTTGAACGAATCGTTCAAAACCCGCGAGTCACTTTACTGAACGGTGACTCACGAGTTTTCACGTTCATTAACTCGTTCACTGAGTCATTCTTGCTACAGCCTCCAGCCGCAGAGAGGAAAATATAAATGTCACTGTTCTGCAGCTCGTCTAACTCCATTACTCACTTTAGTGGCCCTGTGAGAAAAGCAGCTGTATTGCTAAAAGAGCTGCTAAAAGCAGCTTGTAGCCGAGTCGCTAACGCTAGCTGCGAAGCACAGCAGCTTCCGGCTCCTTACATTCACATGAGGCTTTCAGCACGCTCGAGTTAGCTTGTAGGTGTAGTTCAGCACGAATGACCGACTCACCTCGTTTCCGTCGTTCAGCTCACATGCACGTGTCTCGAAAGAGTTGTTCACTGAATCGGTCAGTAGAACTTCCGCTGTGTCGTTCACCTCATGAGCGGCGAGCCCTCCGCCCCTCCCTCACCTGAAAATCTGCAGCGGCACTCCGCTCAGAAAGTTTCTGAGTGACGGCGGAAAAAAAACAACACATTGTTTGTTTCACAAAGCTTGTAGTGATAAATACATGAATAATACATGGATAAATACACAATAAACAATGTTAAAATATCACTGTAGCGTGTATTGTGTTACATTTAATATTGTCCCCTATACTTAGTTCTGCCCTATCAACGTCACATTATTTATTGATACTAGTAAAAAAAAGAAAATCAGAATGTTGGAAGGAAAAAAAAAACTATTAAATCATATGTATATATTAATATATACTGTATATCTGCCATTCTTGATGCCAGGTATTTATTTAGTTTAATCATTTATCTAATTTATTTTGTGATTCAACTAAAACTCAGAAACAACACAGATAATCTAGAATAAGGAGACCAGGACCACTAAAAACTAATGTATACTTATTGTTTATTTTCCTCAGAAGTGTTTCAGCATTTTACTATGAATACATGATTCTCCCCCGTGGTTCATGTCGCATTTCAGCTGAGCCTCCAGGTCCTGGAGCGGGTGGAAATAGTGCGCATGCGCAGCTGAATCAAATGACTCAAATGACTCAGACAACCGATTCACTTGGATGAACGACTCAAAAACCCGTGAGTCTGTTCAAGGAGTCGGGTTTCTCATCACTAATTTGGCTGCATTGATCGGCATCAACTTAAAATTACCGCCATTAATTGTGTAGCTGATTCATTTCAGCTACTTATGCGCCACTTTTTTCCAGTTGATCGCTGTATTGCTCCATTTCTTAGGTGCAGGTTATCATTATCTTCTTGTTAGGGATAGTTTTACTTTGGGCAATAAAAAGTGTATGACATTATGTTTATTCACATTTCATTTTTCATTTTCATTTTTTATTTCATTTCAGACATGCTCAAAATATTAAATGACAAGACGAAGAAGAGTGGATGTCTCATCCTCCTTTTATGGTGAATACAAGACAACCTCAACTTTTCTGACTTATTAAAAAAGTTCTTATAGTCAGATCAAGTTTTATGGGCAATGTAATCAAAAAAGAAACAAAAAAACTTCAGCTGTAATACAAAATCATACTTGTGAGTGGCTGTGAACACTCACCTAGTGAACTGTAATGTTCCTCTATTAACCTAAACTCTGGTGAGTGAAGCTCCTGAGCACTATTGAAGTGGAAATCCATGTGTTCATTTGTGATATATTGATCAACAACAAATCAGTCATACATACAGTCCTTGGGGGATATGTGAGGCCAGTTCTTTCAGAACATGTTCGCAAAACCCATTTTTCAGCTGCAGTGAAAAATGGCCATGTTGTGAAAACGGTGGAAACAAGAACCTCTTTGAACCTTATGTCTATTTTTTGTTTCAAAAAAAAGAAAAGGAAAGAAAAAACACCCTCACCTTGAGTTTACAGAATTTATAACAAGGGGATTGTCCTTAACAAGCAAAGTGTCACAAGCGGCCACTGACCGATGCTCCTGACATTCTAAGCCAGTGAAAGTGAAGGCTTCCACTGGTGCTGATCAGTGCATTGATTGTCTGATCATCTGGGGACCGTGTTGGAAACAGTGGTAAGACTGAAATAATTGGATGGCTAGATAGAAAATCCGCTCGCTGAGACTTGGATCAGTGATCAGAGTGGTCAACATCTAGCAAGCAATTTGAGATAAGGTTTGGGCTACTGTAAGGCTGTGTGAGGCAGCATCGTTTGCTGATACTCTCTGCTGTCATTGCAGGACATACGCTTTAGGAACACTTCTTGGAGCTAATCATTAAAATTTACGCGCCAGACCGAAGTCAGACTACATTCTCATAGAAAGCTGATCATGTAGGTGTCATCCTCTATCAGATGAAGCAAAATCTGAGGATAGAAACACAAAGGTACTGTCGGTCTCAACATAAGCTCCTCAAGATTTGGTCTTCTGTCACTGTGGATCAAGCTATTGATTAACTGTTATAGCTATTGCAGACGGCAGCAGGTCATATTGGCTGCAATCCTTTTGCGTACAGATGAGTGGTCAGGAAAGTATGCACTCAGCAGTGACTTAGTGCTTCAATGGAGATCTTTTTCCATTCCATCTATTACCTACACAACCGTCTTCCGTTAGTGGGCTGTAACATAAAATAACAATTACAGCATTCAATTGTTCTGGAATCTTCATAGAAAAATACAAAATCCTTAACTTGCTATCCAAGCAATGTATTGGTTACCAGTTGTATAACATAATCCTTTTCATACTTGGCTAAGGTTTGTGAGAAAAATTGTCAATGAATTCACCACAGATGTCTTTGACCAGAACATACAGAAAAGCACACATATTAATTTCTATTTGCAGATTCTGCTTTGGACTCAACAGAAGAATCACAATTGCTTTAGTATGAAAACAACAAAATTACCATTGCTGATACTTTTGATTGGTACCAGCCAGATTTATATCTATGGTCAATTCCTACTTATCCTACAGAAAGCAATCAACAGTTAGATACTTAACTTACCATGGATCTGTTGTGGTAGAGCTCCCAGATTAAAATGGTTGAGGTTTTTTCAGTCCTGCAGGTCAAGTTGGGAAAAAGAAAACGTTGTGATTGTTTAACAACATATCCACTCAACTATCCTTCCAGTTACCCACTTTATTAAGAACCAGTTTATTGTTGGTGAAATCTATCCTCTTCAACATACGTTTTATGATTGATTACACATAAACATGGGCTACACACATACTTTCTCATATACAGGGAACTTAGATTCACTTTTTAACCAAACACAGCATGTCTTTACATTGTGAAATGTAAAGACAAGGAAGCTGAGTAAACTCACACGGGCCAAAGGAGAGCATGTAGACTTTACACAGAAAGTATTGGGTATGAATCAGTAACCGTCCACTGTGTTGGGACAGTACAACACAGTTGCTGTAAACTGGGTTAATAACTTGAAAGAGAACAGAAATTGAAATGAATTTAAAATCAAATCAGTACATTCCTGAACCATTGGTGAAATGGTGACATCTGTGGTGAAACTAATAAATGTCAAACATTGCTTGGTTATCATTTAGGCATTAGAAGTTCATCGTGAGGAAAAGCTTTCACTGATAAGCGAAAAAAAAGACGATTGTGGTTTCTGTTCCACACGTCTCTCTCTAATGCCAGCCTTCCAGATAGTGATTCTCTACTTTGTCCCATCTTTCACCCTAATTAGCCTGGTGACATGGACTGTTTATTTACTTACACTAGAGGCCACTATTGGTCCCCATAAATCTCAACCTCTGGCTCAAGTCTGGACAGCCTAATATGTTTGGGACTGATAAAAGCCACCCACAAGATTTCAAAATAGTGTGAAAGTGCATTAGAATTTGCCGTAGTGTCGTACATCGAGAAAAAAGCAATTCCTCTGGCAATACAATAGAACTGTTTTTACTTGAGCCTTCCCATTTTTATGAAGAGCACATTCAAGTAATTGCATATATTGATCCACATATTTTCTGTTTATTGAAAATTCAAAAAGCATTGATTTGGTGACACACACGTTTTAGTGCCTTTGCGCAATAACAAATAACAGGGTTTGGCCAGTTAACAGCTTTCAGCTCACTGGGTGGGTGGATGGAATTCAATTCAAAATGCTAAACTTTGATCAGCTTAGTTGTTTCTGGCAAGTAGTGCACAGATCAGTTTATACTGAACCCACAGTGACAGTTTTTTTAAATTCTCACCAACGATGCTTCATAACGGCTTGTACAAATTTGTTTTGTGCGCAATCGCTTTTTTTTTTAAATCATCTATTTATTTATTTTAATTTCTTAGCAATCAATACCTCCATAAACATTTGAGTGTACTGCAGAGCTTACTGCGGCTTATACAGTGAGTATAGCAATACCTGGTGCTGGAGGAAGTGTCTGGGGCGAGGGAAGTCTGGGCAACTCTGCTCGGACTACTGCCTCCGCGACCCGGCCCCGGATAAGCGGCAGGAAATGGATGGATGGATAGATGGATAACAATACCTGAACGCCATAATTAGGGCTACTCGGACTACTTTCTGCCACACTCTTGGAATGGAGGTTGTGTGGTATATTGAGAGTGACATACTTGTGATCTCAGAAGAATTCTGGTTAATAGGAAAGTAGACCATGTTTTGGTGGGTAGAAGCAGAAATTAGATGACCAAGGTTGACGCTTTTAGTGTACAAGTGAAGATGGAAAGGAGTAGTGAAGACAGATGCAGGTGTTGAAGGAACAGCCTGTTAGCACATCACTTGGTGCTACAGGAATGGCATTTAAGTAGAAAATATAATTTATTGCATTTGTAAAAAGCATTTAACCACAACAAAAGATATTTCAGAATTGATGTCACCACTGTATGGAGAAAGGACTACATACAGTCTTCTCTGTATATGTAAGTCGACAGTCTGATTAGGCTTTCAATGGTAAACCGATTGTCGATGCCCTGCATTTATGAGTGCTTGGCTAGCGGATGAAAAGGCATTCCAGTGAAGAGCTATCCCATCAGCCACCTGACAATATCTCAATGAGCCTAACAGCCATTAAGAGCTGATCAATAAACCGATTGGCAGCAGTAGTAACCTGAAGGTGAGATTTGGTAGGTTTATTGTCTTGATAAGTCATTCTGTGGCCCTCAGGTAACACAGCTAACTGTAAAACCTCAGCTTAAGCCAGGGTACATTCTACAGAGAGAATATGCTCCTTGAGTAAATAACATAACAAGACAGATTTGGTTAAATCTTGAATTTGCTTGTTAAACTCATGCAGAAACCCTTTCTATTGTACAGTGGGCATGGACTATTATTGAACCAGAACATATAAAGTGCTATTTAGTACCATTAGCAGTTCACTTAACCATGAATATCTGTACCAGTCTGCTGAGTCAAGTGATTTCACTGTACGAATATAATGACCCTTTTAGCAAAGAATAGCATGCAGCTAACCCACTTGTAATATGACCATTCTCCCCTTTAAATGATAATCCCAGCTTGTTTCGACCTGCAGTATTGCCCATGTGGCTGCTTTATAAAGATGGGCGTCAATGGCAAAATACCCCCACGGAGCCTAATGAGGATGGCTGCAAATTTTTAATGGTCTGCTGCTTTTATTTGAACTGGAGTTCACAGAGGAGGAGTTAAATCAGAGGAAAGTCAGAGACAGAATGGGAAACACAACAAGACTGTTGTGAAATACAATGCAGCTCTGGCAGCTTAGTGGCGTACCTGCTGCCAAATGAAGATGAAAACCATTGCAGCGAAAAGAACCAAACAGAAAATAAAAAGCAAACACAGAATCAAAACTGGGACCTGTTGAGGACGGAATTGGTAAATCGCCATGTGTGTACAGATGAGATTAATGCCAGCTGTAGAGCGACAACTAATGAAGGCTTTGAAAAACTGGAACAAAAGATCAAGACCGACATGGTCTAATGGCCATCTCTCTATATGGTGAATTAAATCTATTGCAGAATGTACAATCAAATCCCATCTACCATATGTCTTTCCTTTTACAGCCACTTGAGTACAAGTGCATATTAAATGAAAATCTAGCAGAACATAGGCGTCAATAGTGAACGGCCTGTCAAAGAAATCAGTTCCAAACAGTTGATGCGGGTTAAGAAATGGACATTGCACATCTCAGTAACTGTTGGATAGACTTCAGGTTAATGTCTTTCAAAAGATCACGTCTTGTGGCCACAACAATCATGACCGGTACAACAGAAAAAAATTAATTGACTCCAAACAACCACTCTTCCGAAAAGGTTTGGACAGTGTGTCCATTCATCGATTTACTAGACCGGTTTCCCAGATTCATTGTTTTGGGATGCAGGAGCCGATCCCAGCTAACATTTGATAAAGGCAGAGTACACCCTGGAGAGAGTTGCACACACACACACACGCACACGCACACGCACACACACACCTACTGTCAATTTATTGTTACAACTTTAAATGCATGGTTTTGGATTGCAGTGCCATGAAAAGGGTAGACATGCAAGTGATAAAAAAAAAAAAAAAGCTCAAGAAGCAGCTTCCAGCTGAATAAGTGCATTAATAATAAGTTAGTCAAATAACTTGTCATCAATGGAGGTTTGTTGGGCAGCATAGTTTCTGAGAGGAAGCAATACAGGTCCACTGCACACTCCCACTCATTCATCAGTCTGTACTTGATTAACAACAAACCCTGAGCCCTCTGTGTCCTTTCAAAGTAAAATGCAGACTATTTCAGCCTGATCAACCGTGTTTAGATATGAAAAGTTTCACCTTGTGAGGTGTTTGGCTTGAAATGTATACGTTTGGATTTTAGAAGGTAGATGTCGAACATGAACAACATGCAAACTCCAGCTATACAAACAATATATCTGACTGTGCTGTAGGTTGAAAGCCAAAATCTAACATGGGCTTTCTGAATCTTTCTTTTTTTTTTTTTTTTTGTATGAATGTCATGGATTGAAGTGAAATGCATGTATTGGATCATGCATCTCTTGCTCATTCCCTGACACGTTTTTCAAACTGAGAAATGGCTGGAGAGAAGAGGGATGGAAGGCTGAGAAAATGTAATCTCAGGGAGGGTGATAGATATATTGGATTTCAGTCTTCTGTAGGGTTCCACGTGGGGCAGTGGAGGGTGGCAGTCGCACCTTCTCTTCCATTTCTCCCGTGGTTGATGTGCAGAGAATGACCGACAAGGAGAAGAGGAGGAGGAGGAAATCATCCACTGCCCCTGAGTGAAAGAAATGAATAGAGCTGGGTGGTCTGGGATGTATGTTTGTCAGTAAGATTTGATATAGCATTGGCTTTCAATCTGCATTAAAACATTTTTTTTTTTTAAGATTTTAGTAGAATAACTTGCAGCGATAACTTTCATTTGCATCAGCTTTTGAGACATCAAGTGAGAAATTTTCAATCAAAACTCTGACAATTTCTACTTCACAATAAAAGCCAGGGAACTATTCCATGCACGAACACTGCGTGGACCCTATGTGCACCTCCAACAGCCTTACAGCCATTAATTATTTATTATTTACTATTATTATTATAATAATTATTATTATTTACCATTACTGTTCATTGGAGGGCACATAGCATCTTTCTATGCACTGCACTGTGCATATTGGAGACTGGAGAATGTAGACCCTGAGCAGTGAAACTAATGACATCGGACTAACTCTGCTGGTCCAAATGTCTCTGGTCAGTTGCTGGTTTTGTATGAACTATCTTTCACCTCCTCTTTATTTTTTTGGTTGATCATTATTTACAGTCTGCCTTATGTTTGCCATAGTCATTATCATTAAAGAATTGTTGTATCGGGGAGCTTCCACAAGTACAAGTAGCTACACTGTGCAGTATTGGACCGGATACTGGTGTCGGTGCATCCCGAGATACAACCATGTGAAGTTTTACATGTATTTGAAATTCAAGCATACCACTGTCCTGTAGGTTTTAGATAGCTAGCTGCTTCTTTAATCCCGCCTTTTTGGGGGGGTTGACTCATTATTTTAGCAATCATTTTGTGTTGGAGTGGGAGGAATCTCAAGCACGCGAGGAATCCGGGGTACCTGAGAGAGTAGGATTGAGGAACTCTGGCATATGCTATGTTTTATAACTCATTTCAGGGCATAAATATCAGAGACAACAGACACATCTGTTGGGCAAAGAAGCTGCTCATAGATTAGTGAAGCGGTGCCAAATGAAGGGTTGTTATTTTGAAAGGCACTAAAAGGAAGCTAGATCCTTTGCGCGTTGGTAAACCTGACACTCATCTTGTCCGCTGCGCTGCGCGGATTAACGGTGCGGGAGAAGCGACCGACCTGCGCGGAGCAGCGAGGATCAGCGGGACCGGCGCGCTAAGCTTTTGGTGTGACACTGACCGGACAACAGCTTTACTGGGACCGTATTCAGCCTTTTTAAAACTAAAACAAAACAAAAAAAACAATCAATTATTTTATGGTCTCGGCTTGCTCTGTATTTGGAATCATCTCGCTCTCTTTCTCTCTCCCGCTCTCTCTCTCTCTCTCTCTCTCTCTCTCTCTCTCTCTTTTTAACTCCAGACCGCAGAGGAGACGCACAGAGTTAACAGGGTGAGCAACATGCGCAAAGGCTAGGAGGCAGACAGAGAGGGTGAGAGAGAGGAGTGGTGGGGGAAAAAAATCCCTTCTCCAGAAGGTTCAACTGTCCAAGAAGCCAGAAAAGGGTCTGTTGTGGATTTTATAAGAGTGCGAGAAAATGCATTAAAAAAAAAAGAACAGAAAAGAAAACAAAGGATTTACCAAATAATGGAGTAATCGGACTTTTCCACCCTTTTACCTGGGATTCTTTCTCTCGGAATTCATCCCGCTTCACCTGCGCCACCTGAAAGAAGGAGGGAGGAAGACGGGTAGAAAGAAAAGAAGGATACTGAGGAGGAGGTGGCGGTGTGTCAGACGAAAGGTGGGCTAGAATCATTCCGGGTTTTTTCTCGGATGGTATTCTTCTTTCACCCCGCGGATGGAGGGATGAGACCGGGAGAGAAGACCGGGGAGAGCGAGAAAAAGAGAGGAGGGATAAAAGGAGCAGGATGTAGTCGTCGGGCGCTGTGAGAATGCAAAACGGACGCACCCCTCTGGAAGGCAGGATTGAACTATAGAAAAAAGAAAGAAAGATACGCAAACGGAATTTACAGCCACCCAAAGGAAATTTACACACATTTACCTCGAAAAGCGCGCACACATATGGGGCATATGCGCTCCTCTGGAGTCTATTTGTGTGGAGTTACAACTACAATCGGCTCGATCGTTGTAACGATTGGATATGGAGTGATAATTGCGCCCTGACAGTCAGTGAACTGAAGGAACGTATCCACAAAGAGGTAAAGTTGAATCTCTTTTCTGCTTTTGTCTTTACGCACAGGGGAGGCCGCTTGTTCTGACTATTCAAGGATCTATTTTAACATGTATTTCTCTGGTGGAAGAGCAGGAGTGCTGTTTGAATGAGGAGTTATTTCTAGATTTCCTCCCAAAGACGGTTGGTCTGGATGCTGGAGCGGGGCGGGAGGGACTGGCAGGGTGTATATTGATAGCGGTGAGGGTGGTGGTGGTGGTGGGGGGAGAGGGACCGGAGGGAGGATGGAGAGGGGTGGAGGGGGGTGGAATAGCGGTAGAAAAGGGACAAATCGAGCAATGAGAACATTACAAGGTCAAAATTGAGCCTGGTGTAAGTTAGAAAGGCTGTTTTACGCGCCTCTGCTCGGCGGACTCGCGCTGCACAGACTTTCAGTAGAGGCTGCATTCATTTCAGCAGCAGCTCTGCACCCACTTGAGCGCGTGCGCGTCTGTCTGTGCGTGTGCGCGCGATCGGAAAGAAGCAAAAAAAAAAAAAACCCAAAAAACTTTAAGGCGCACACACGTAAAACGCTTTTTCTTTTTTCTTCTTTTTTTATTTACTTCGTGCACCACGCACCGTATCGAACTATCGTGAGCGTGGAAGACAGATCGTTATGTGTCTACTCACACTCAAATATATCACAAGTATCTGCGAGGATTGGCACTCGTGTAGGATGATTGTCCTTGATCTATTCCTGACGTCTGTGTGTGTGTGTGTGTGTGTGTGTGTGTGTGTGTGTGTGTGTGTGTGTGTGTGTGTGTGTGTGTGTGTGTGTGTGTGTGTGTGTGTGTGTGTGTGTGTGTGTGTGTGTACACGCGCGCATCACCTGTCAGTTCCAAACGATGATCGGTGTGCGTACATTCGCGCCCTTGTCCTCACTGGATATGTGACACCCAGTCAATGGATATGGGAGTCGATTGCATTCAGTCCATTTTGAATTTCAGATCTGACAATCTTATAATGTTGTCAAACCTTGTACGTTGCAGTGCATTTCAGCATGGGTGCGTTTTATGTCATTTTGCCTGTAAAATTTTTTTTGACAAAGTGCACCTGAGAGGAATGGATTGGAAAAGAAAAAAATGTCTTGTGCATTCATACCCACACTTCTCTTCTCGCTCCATGTTGGCAGTAGCGAACCTCAGCTGCTAGTATGAGGGGGGAAAAAAGCCACATTGTATTCCTAAATGCATGATTTTCCTTTGTGTCTTGCCTGAGAATCATTCTGTCTTTTTATGGGTGAGGTTGTAATGTTGTAATTACACATTATGCCATTCGTGATGGAAACATGTGTGGAAGGGATGTAATGCAATGCAACAACTCCCAACTATACAATAAGTACATTGCAAAAGCCAAAGTGTAGCAGGTGCCATAGTCCGAGGCTGTCTAAAAAGACCCGGCATACATTTGATTTTCATATTGAAAGCCTCTAATAACATCCTTCAACAAATGGCATTTACACCCATGAATCAGCCATGTACAGCATGTTCAATGTGAAAATATAGCATTTTAAGATTTCGCCATTATAGAATATATCACAAGTATGTGGTTTGACTAGTTTGCTCTTGAAATAACCACGAGCACAATAAAAAAAAAAAATCACAGGGAGGGGTGTGTATTTAATATAAGACATCTAAGACAATCTAAGAGTCTAAAAACACACTCATTATAGGAAAAAAAAGAGATGAATCTAATGATTGCACTAAGTTTACTGTGGGATTTTCTGGCCTTTGACTTGGAGGTCTTTGCTGAAGCTTCTAAGGATCTCTTGGCTGTTTAATTAGGATGTGCAGTAAATCAATAGAAATGAGCTCATTTTAACCAAACCATTCCCCACTGATGGTCTGTGCAATTTATTATTCTTTATTTCAGGGCTGTGTAATGATAACAGGTTAAAAATGTGCACTCCCTTTCTCTTTCTTGGCTGTGGCTCTGTCCCTGGCTGGATTGGAATTCCAGGCAGCTTGCAATGGTACAGTGGCTCGCATTGATTGATCAAGGCAATAAATTTATGCACACGAGCCACTCATGCTGGTGCTAATGGCCCGTGGATATGGAGGCATTATGCAAATGCATCGGCAGTGTTGGAAAAAAAAAGGGGGGAGTGTGGGTGAATGAGCGAGAGGGAGAAACTGGTGATTTTCAGTCCATTTTAGTTGTGTTTAGCCTCCCTATTTACGTCTGAGAGGAGTGGTTTGCCGTGCCATTAGGTTCGGGATGAATGGCAGCATGCTTGCAGTTCCTGAGTGGGCTGTTGTGCTTTTACAGTAAGAAACACGTATTGACAGTGAGAATACATTTTTTTTTTTAAATATGTTTTCTACAGCTTCTCCTGGCTGGGTGTTTGACATATGCTTTAAATACTACCTATTTTAATGACAGGTGTCTGGTTAGCTTCTCAGACTCTCAGCATGTGAAACACATCACCCACATCCTGGATTTCCTTTCTTTCATTACTTTTCTCTCTCCATCACCTTCATAGTTAAAAAGGAAAAACCCTGAGACATATCCTGACGGAGCGCAGCAGCATCAAGATGCTGTGAGGTCTGCGCTTTAGTCTTCATGGGGGCAGGAGGAGAGTTTTATTACGCCTGTCTTTCTTCTTGCCCTCTGTTTATCTCCCTGCAACTTTCCCACTCTCTTTTCCTCTTTGTGTTTCGCTATCTGACAGAGGGCTGCAGGATCCTGCAGAGTGGGTGGTGGAGCTCTAATTCAATTTATTCTGCTGCTGAGAGAGAGAGAGAGAGCGAGAGAGAGAGCGAGAGCGAGAGCGAGAGAGAGAGAGAGAGAGAGAGAGAGAGAGAGAGAGAGAGAGAGAGAGAGAGAGAGAGAGAGAGAGAGAGAGAGAGAGAGAGAGAGAGAGAGAGAGAGAGAGAGAGAGAGAGAGAGAGAGAGATTTCCTATTAGCACCAGAGAGGCAGGCCTTGTAGCGAGCTGGCCTGATGCTGTGACATCTGGAGTGGCTCGGTGACTGAGCAAAGCAAAGCGCGATGGCGTGTGTCATTATCAAGCAAAACACGCCCTTAAAAAGTGAGTCCGTGGGGAGAGAATAAAGATTAACCACTCACCCTTTAGCTGTCTCTCGCCCCAGCCACTGTCCGAAAGGCACATGATTGACAGCTCAACGGGAAGCTGCCAGACGAACTGTGCCTGTGACACATTCAAGGCTCGATTATTACATTGAAAGTGGAGCAGCAGAAAGGCTTGGTCGAGCGTTTGGTCTCAATATGTATGATATCCTGCATGGGAATTCAGTTTCAATGAATTGTGCTCTGGTCCATAGTGGCATTGTATGAACAGATGTAAGGAAAACTCAGTAGTGAGCTTTATTGTGGCATTGAAGAAAACCAACTATGGATGAACAGTTTGTTCATGACCATTTTTTTTCCAGAATCATGTAGAAGCATGTGTTTCCCACTTGACAAGAAGCGTCAACGAAATGGGTGGCATAAACTACTAACTTGCAAACAGCAGCAGACACCGGCTTTTATTTACAGCTACCATTACAACACAGCTGTCCCAGGTTAACCCTCATGTTATTTGCTGTTGGACATAATCAGTGTTGTTGTCAAGAAGATTGTTAGTACTGTTAGGTTTGGCTTGGGAACATTCAAAACACTGGACACCACTTTTGAAGACTGAAGAGCAAATTGTATTATTTGAAAAGGCCAGAATTAAAAATTCCAAAAGTCAAAACACATAGAACGTTATCCACCAGAGGAACAGACACACTGGAGCACAAGAACACAGAAGCCAATAAATAACCAAAGTCTCCAGGTGAAGACAATCACACGCTTAGGTGGAGAACATCAGGCCGGTGAACAGAAATCACACACAGGGAGGGGAAGCCAAGGAGGCTGAAACCAGTGACAGTCACAAAAAAGCACAAATTACAAAAACGTGAATCAAGATAAATGAGCCACTTTTTCAGTAAACAGGAGTTTTGTGGAATAGTAACCATTACACAACACTGAATATAGGTTTTTGTTGTTTCTCTTGAAGCTGTGATTTGGCAGCCTGACATACAGTTGATCTGTTTATTATAATACATTTCTTTTAAAGGTGGTAAAAAAAAAAAAAAAAGTAGCACATAATCGCAAGTGTCACATAGTGTCTGTCCATTCTCCTCCAGAATACCAAAAAGTCATTTTGGAGAATCGTTTTAAACAGTACGCTATTGACTGGCTGACACAGAGACCAGTGTTTCTGTGCCATCAAGTCACTCTAAATAATGGCTCTCTCTGCCAAGGCAGGATTAGACTCTGGCTGACTGCGAGCTCCAGTTAAGTTCCTGCTTAAAATCCATTACACAGTCTTTAATTATATTAGAGCAGATTTGTATGTTATTGCCATTGCTTGTTTTTCAGTGGCATTTGGTTGTAATTTCAGCTCGTTTTCCATTTCTGTGTTTGTTTCTTTCTTTCTTTCTTTCTTTCTTATTTCATCTTACTTAACACCCCCCCCCCACACACACACACACACACACACACACACACACACACACACACCTGCTGCTTCACAGTCACCTGTGACACTTTGTTCAGCTTTAGACAGCCATTGTTTTGTGTGTGTGTGTGTGTGTGTGCGTGTGCATGCGTGCGTGACATGACAGCTGTGAAACATGTCTGGCGATAATGAGCTGTGTGCAGCACAGATAAGTGCTTGAACATGACATGATGCACACAGATTTATGACTTCCCACCCCCTTCCTCCATTTGTCTGTGATTGCCTCGTGTGTGTTTCCATGAAGCACATGATTATAGGTCTATTTGTTAAAATTTGTCTTTTTTTTCCCCTGATGGATGTGATGGAAATAAGGCAATACTGTAAGATCTTACGTTAGATCAGAGGTTTCCATTTCAAGCCTGTTTGACATCAGATAAATACTTTTGCTGGACATCTTCATGTGTTTTATAACTTGATACATGACTCAAAAACAAAGTAATTGTTTCTTATCAGACTCTCAGATTTTGTGCAAGCAATCTTATTTCTACAGACAAATAACATATCAAAGCAGATATCCTCTGTTTGTTTGTATGTTACAATCCTTATCATGCAAACTCACTTATGATGGGGAGAAAAATGAGAAAAGATGAGATTTGTGCACGGGCAGCACAGTAGTGTAGCAGTTGGGACTCGTGTCTCATGGTGAGCACTCCCCGGTGCATATTATTTTTTGTATGTACAATCAAACACATGCTTGCTAGCTTCATTAAGGACTATGACTTGAGCACAGTGTGAACAGTGAGTGTTTATCTTTGTTTTTGCTCTGTGATGGACTGGCGACTAGTCAAAGGTGTGCCCTGGATTCATCCATAGTCAGTTTGGATTGGCTCCAGCACCCTGGGACACTAAATGGGCTAAAGCGGGTTCAGAAGATGGATGGCTCTGATTTTCTCCCACAAGTGAAAACAAGCTTGTTCAGTTCACTGTTGACTCCAAATTGTCTGCATGAGTGATGTTGTCCATCTGGGATGATGCTCATTTACTATTTGCTGATATATGCGATATGCTCATGTATAAGATATTAATGTGGTGGGGCGAAACCTGTAACCAGGCAGATGATGAGATATAGTCCAGATCCTACCTGGAATTAAACAGAGACAGAAGATAGGGAAATTCATGAATCTGGACAATGTAAAAGTAGTCCACGTATATGGGCATTTCAGACTTATTATATTCTTATTACATTTGTCTATTGAAATACATGGATAAAATTGCATAAAATGAAGGATCTTTATACATGCACAACATTTGTTGCAGCCTTGTGTTCATGCTGAAACTTCAGCATTCACCTGGGAATCTTAGTTTCTTTTTTACTTGTCACTCTCCTAAGTATCATCTGTATCATTTTTTGACTTTCTGTTCACACATATACTTGTTGATGTGCATATGGCTGTTTCTCTCAGGACTTTGAAAGCTTTGGTGATATTTCAATCTTTTGTTTCTTTTTGAACAGTTTCAGTGGCATTTTGGTTACAGAAGTTGCTATTTGGTATAAACAGAAGTGTTATAGCAACGTATTGTAGATTCATTTCAAAGTGGAAAGCAATCTTTGAAGTCTTGAGTTATTTATGCACAAGTTTTGAACATTGTCATGCATGTTCTGCCAAAATACTGTATTAAAAATTGTTTTCACTAAAAATCATCACAGGATCTGACATTATCAACATGACAAATATGTTCCACATTAAATCAAAAGGAGATCGGACTAAGAGGGACTTCTTGATTTTTTGTTTTTTTAGGTTTGCTTTTTCTGCCTTATCCTCTGAACACAAGGCTAATTATAAATATTGCAACCCAGTTGTCACCAGTAGGATTCCACCAGACATGGCGCTGAATCTATAAAACTGGTCCGCACTCCATAGAAACACCACTTCAGATTAACACAACCCAGCAGTACAGTTGCTCTTCTGAGCAAATCCCTAGGGTGAAGGGTGTGAAGCTTTTTATAAATCAGGAGAGATGCTTTGTAGTCCTGCCATTTGGAAAATATTACTAAAATCCCTTCATAGACAGCCGCAGCCAGATCCGACAAGGGCACAGGCAGCATTTAAGAGCTATAACATTACAAGTCCAACGATAACTTTGTGAGAGATATTGCCTAGTCAAAAAAAGGGCATGGGTGTAAATCCTGCCTGGTCCAACCTGTACTTTGTGACTTCTCAGGTAGTGTTTGCAGACTCCAGCCGTCCTATCTCCCCACCCACACAACAGCTGACAGACTCGCTGACTTTGTATAAATGAAGATGCTTGTGAGTCCCCAGGCTGTGACTCTTGTTTTCTGCAGGACTGCATTTGTATGGTATCTCCGCCGAAATCATCTTGTGTATCTTGCATCACGAGCAGTGGTAGGAGAATAGAATGTATTCCAATGCTCTACGTCTGATGGTATTTCTTAGATAACAAACAATTAAACTGATCATGCAGTCTCACTGAACATGTTCTCTTTTCTTGTCTTCAGGCAAGTAGACTTTTGCTACATACTGTACATTTGACATTTTCCCGTCTTCATCACATATGTCATCTCGTGGTGGTAGATGGCATGTCCTTTTAACAGCTCTCGATGAAGATGGAAGAATCCTGTGAAAATATGTCAAAGGGATGTTTCAAACACCTACTTGCCTGAAGAGAACAAGAGCGAAGATACTTATAAGCAAACTAACTCCATAATGAACTTAATATAACTAGTTTCACTGAAGTTTACAAAAGAATATTACTTTTGTTTGGAAAATAATATTTTCTTGAAGAGTAACAACTCCTTCATCCTGATCCAACTGAGCAGTCTTCCTGACAACAACATGATTACTTGTATAATGTGCTTGTATTATGACAATAAGAGCATAATTCTGCTACCTTTAGCAGACATATATGTTATAAGTGAATTCAGTTACAGTAACATACACTCAAAAAAGGAAAAGTCCAATGATTGAAATTTTCTGGTTGCATCTTTCAGGTTTCAGCAAAACTTTCATACATTTTTATCTGCCGTTTAAACATTAAAAGATGAGGCTCAGTTAGAAAATTAGGGCAATAAATAACCAGCTGGCGAACAGACAACAACAAATACCTGGCATGAAAGACTACAAGCCACTGCCAATGCTGGAGAGCACTTTACTATCTGGGTGTTGAAAGAAGAGGGCAGGAGACCATGAAATGGTTAATTACTCTGCAGCTCTGTTTTCATTTCTTTACGATTGCTTTCCAACTTCTTCTGCATCTGACATCATCTAATGGCGGACGGCTTGAGGTTTGATTCTGTGCCAATACAGTGTATGTGTAGGCTTGGATACCCTTTAAAAAATACAGTTAAGGCCAAATCCATAAATAACAGCGCAGTCTTTGTCAACTTGTCAGCTTGAAAAAAAAAAGAAAAAGAAAAAAACACAGACCACCATCTCTACCATCTCAAGACTCAAGCTGTCAAAGCAGAGGAGGATAAATACAGATCTGGTTTTTGTTGTAGGTATTTAAAAGCGTTCATTTGATTCACAGATTCATTACTGACAATAGGAATGGATTTATCATGCTGAGAGCTGTTTTTAACGTAGAGATTATAGGCAGCAAATGAGGAAACCTACAGGCTTTCATTGAAAGTGGGTCACTGCTGCAGCAGAGGAATTCTGTAGTTTAGAATAGCACAAGTACATTAAACACAGTCACACAAAAAAGACAACAGGATTGATTATACTTGTCTCATAAAAAATAGATTTTTAAAGTGAAGTGTTGCTATTGTGGAAAGGATTACATTCAACTTGGAGTAAGGAGTACAGAGAATAATAACATAGGTTTCCAGCCACAATGATACTTTGATCATTCAATGCATCTCATCTACTTTAAGCAGGAACATACATCTCATAATCTTGGCAGTTTTAGTACTGAGCTAAGTATTCCAATGTAGCTTCACATGCACTTACAAGCTGCAGGTTTCACAAGCAAAAAACTACCTCATGTGTCTGCAGCTAAAAATAGAAATGGAAGCCTATGCTGTTTGAGGGCAAGTTTGACATTTCAGAACAATCAATAGACAGCTCCTCCGACAAACGAATGAAAACCTCTAATAATTGGATGCAATAGATTGCACAGCTCAGGACCAATGAGAACTAATCATGTAGGTGCTACAGGTTCCTTATTGAATAGCACATTGCAGGTGTAGAAACTCAGAAAGCTCTTTATGTGACTGCAGCATTTTTGTTTTTTTTAAATTACGCCTCAATCCCCTCCTCTGGTTACTGATTCTCAGTATTTGGCCTTAAGAATTTTAAGTTGTATTAACAATTTGCATTATTGGAATATAATCTTTTTGCAAGCTGTTGCTATTGCTAAATTAGAATAAATATGTGCATTTCAGTACACTAAAAAGGCCATAATATCTGGACATAGTCTTTTCCCTTGATTTTAAATGTGGATGATTTAGTGTGCTATTCAGTGATACTGACAAATCGTATCAAGTCTTTTACAGGTTATTTCAACTTAGTTGCTGCAAATTAATTGTAAACAATGCCCCTGGTTCCTATGCCTGGACTCAAACTCCAACAATAACAAGTGCACATCAACATAGAGGGACGTGGTCGTTAACAGAGGTGGTTATCATTATACGGCTCAGGCCTAAGGCTGCTGTTCTGAACTAGCAATGTTGTCTGAAATATGGGAATGACCTCCGGATGCTAGACCGTGAGAATCGGAGTGAAGCACCAACCAGCCTAAACAATTACTCAGTTGAGTTCTCCCCCGTCTATTGAGCTGCTGTGGGGGCTGGGGAGCCTCACCCTTGAGATGGAGGGCTGGATATGTGGTGCAGGCCAGGTCTGATTTTACAGGTTGACAAAATCAATTCATGTTGCACCTGCCACAAAGAAACTCTACAGCCACAAGATATATTTGACCTTCAAAGATGAAGCAAATACCATGATTTCTGGACTATAATCTGCAAATTATTTTGCACGCTATGGTCTCTGCCGCTTATACAATGACGGGGCTCATATATGGATTTTTAAGGGTTAATGAGCCTCATGTCACCCATACATCTCTGGGGCTTTATTCACTTTTCATTGCGCTCCATCTGACCCACCACACCCCCACCCCCCCATACTTCTCCTGGGCCCATGAGAGGCATTGTCCCAGCCACACGCCCCATTTGCCCCGCTGCTCAGTCCGAGGAAGACACACACCATCCCGGACACGCAGCTCTCCCTCTCCCGAAAAAAACAAAACAAAAACTATTTCTGTTCTGCTCTCAGTAGCAGAGATGGCACTCAGTGGAACTGCAGTACATTAGGATTTCAGCACAATGGACAGTTCTCAACTAGTTCTGAGCTGGCATCCATACTGCACTATGATTTCAGGACCACGGAGAGCTCTCCATAGAAAGCGTGCTGCAAACAGCAGACTGTGACTGATTTTTGTTTAGTCTCAAACAAGAAATCTGTCACAAACCACTCTGTTTGTGATGTCAGGCATTATTTGTCACAGACGAGGTCTGAAGTGTTGAAAATGTTTGAAAATATTTACTTTGGGGTGTTCCCTGACTAAAATGTATTGATCCTGCCTGGTTGCGGTGATCCAGGACAACTCAAGACAGACTCATGCCTCCATGACCAACAGGAGCAATACACAAAGTCTCATGAAACTCAAATCTGACTGAAATCAGTGGTTAAGCCAACAAGCTAACAGCTGACTATTGTTCACCAGCAAACTGCATACGAGCTAGCCGGGTTTTGAATGATTCATTCATAGGCGGAACTTGATCTGAACTTCCAGTAAAATGGAAAAGAGATTAAAAAATGCTCTGTGTCCCAGACAGAACGGCACGTGGTCACCCTAGTTCCAGCTGACAAGGGAGAGTTCACGTGAGATACCTGCTGAAAAAAACATCATATGTTATATCCCCACTGTTTGTGACAACCTGGTCCGGGACCTGGGCAGAGTACAGGACTGCACAGGATTTCTTTCGTCTGGTCCGGTCCTACAGAATACGCTCCGTTCGTGGCTTACTTAACTGGCACTAGTACATATGATTTCAGGACTATGGACAGCTCCTCAAATGTTTTCTAATGGCACGATTGACATTTTACAACCATGGATAGCACACCATTGATTGCAGTCAATACATGGGACATTTCAGGACCATGGACAGTGCCTAGTGCGCCTTCACCTTGCAACTTTTAGACACTTTAGCACTATTGATGGCAGCTGATACAGCTGCAGCTTGACAGAGAGGATAGCGCCTCAACTAACTTCAGGCCATTACAGGCATTTCAGACCCAGGCCCCCTTCTTCATCGGTTACATCTTGCAGTTAAAGCATGCATCTGCATTTCTAAATAGATATTTTCATTTCATTTTAGCCCCACAGCTCACTTACTGATTGGCAAAAATGTTGAATTCAAATTCCAATCAATAACAATAGTAAAGACCGATTCATTTGGCTTTGGCATTTGTTTATCCTCACAGGTGCTTTAGTTATATCAGCACTATATGGGTCCTGTATTATAATATAGATCTCCTTTGTAGGATTACAATGTAATGTGAGGTTGGTTGTCATAGACGGGTGTAACACTTCAATGGCCAACTGACTCGTGATCTAATAATGTCATTGTATTGATTTTTGATCTCAGGCGATTGACGGCCATTGAATGAGGCACATCCGGGATCAGGGCATTTGACTTCCAAATCATTGCACTCGTGTTAAAGCATGTCACTTCTCACCCATTGAAAATTACATATTTTCTATGATGTTATTTAGAGTTCTAACGGTGTGAAATATTTAAGGAAAAAAATTGATTTAGCTGACATCCATCAACAGCTGTATATCGATGATCAGTCACCATGATGCGAATGATGTCATTCAACATGCTTGTGACGTGTTGTGTTTTAGTCACCGTTGTGTAGAGGCCAACAGTGAAGATGTTTTTTTGGAGCAGCAGAGGGACTGAAAATCTGACTAGATTAAATGGTGCATTTAATTAAGAGGCTTGGGATCGGCAAGTCAGAGATCAGTCGTGGCCCATGCCAACAATAGCTACATTTAGCCTAGCTTGTTAGCGTGCGCCATCTGTTCACACACAGATTACCGCGACACAGCAGGCGCCTGAGCTACAAGTGCATTCTTTTGCTTCAGTGCTGCATAGGCAACCATTCAGATGGCTTGCACCCCCCCCACACAACCACCACCACTACACACACTAAACAACTTCCCAGGGATTGTCTCTGGGCCCAGTGATCGAATAGGTCATATTTATCTATTTATCTTGTGTGAAGTTTAAAACAACTGTGTGACTCTTTATCGTGGTGAGCATGGGGCATTTCATGTCACAGAAATATTCAGCACCTCTTTGTTAGACATTGTATTTAAGTGATACTGCATGTCTCAATAAAATCGCCATATGTTAATACATGCCCAGTGGTAAACTGAAAAAGTGTCAACTAAAGTATTTTCGAGTTTAAACTAGTGGAATAATCATTGTAGCTTCCTATGTTGCAAAAAAAAAAACAACAACAAAAAACAATGACCCAGGAGTTTTGACTTGAGTTTACATTTTGCAGATTCATCAATATACATCTTCATTGGCTTGATCAGTGGAAGGTCCATTGCTTTGATGGTGAAGTTGTCCAGGAGTTGTGTTTGTTATATGGTTTTGGTTCCCACAGCTACACATCACATACTCAGTTTCAGAGTGCCGTTAGTTTCAGTTAAGGTTCATCCATCTGCTTCACAAGCAGTAATGACTTCCAAATCACTGCATCCCACTTAGCTAGCTTTTACACCAAACACTATAAATAGGAGCCAGTTAATCTTCGCCGTTAGCTGTGTTTTTTTTTCTTCTCCCACCATTTATTTATTTATTTATTTATTTATTCTCTTTTTTTTCCTCTCTGTCTGGCACTAACCTAAGCTCGGCAAACAGCTACGCTGCAACAGCCACTTCAAAATCTGATGACTAGATGGGTTTGGCTGAAGGATGTTGAGGCAATTCCAGGCAGTTTCCAGAAACCTGGAGGACATGGAGCAACACAGTTAATGGTTTTGAATAAAGGCTTCCCAGAGCTGAGGTGCAGTGAAAGGTCAAGTGAAAGGATCAAGTAGGAATATTCATTGCAATACTTATTTGTTACTAAAATGTTGTTATTTGAAAATAATGTTTAAGTTTTGACCAAATTAGTGCTTCACACTCCACAGTTCTCCTTTAATTAATATAAACAATTGAGTTTCTGTATATATTTTCTATTCATTAGTGCAGTGTAGAAATTGACAAAGAAAGTGCCTGTGCGTGTGCGTGTGTCCATACCCTTAGGAGCTGTTTGTCTCTGATAATGTGTATTTTGTCAGTCAATGGCTTGATCTTTCTCTGCCACCCTGCTGACACACACACACACACACACACACACACACACACACACACACACACACACACACACACACACACACACACACACACACACACACACACACACACACACACACACAACTCATGAATCCATGCACGCAGTGAACAAATACAGTCTGCTCAAAAACAAACACAAGTGGGGAAAACAATTGCTTTTAGCAAGCCTCTTCCTCTCTACGGTCTCATCCACACTTTCTTTGTTCATGTCTACATTATTACATCACTACTTGGCTATGTCAAGGATTTTACAAGCTGTGAAAGAAGGAGGAGAGGTTATTCCCATTTCATTGAGGCAAAACCACATAAGTTCAATCATAAAACCATCGCAGTTGTGAGTCGTGTGAATTTATGTCAGAAGTTATGTTAAAATATTGCTGTTCTATTAAAATGCAAACAACTGTTTTCTCCTGAGATTCATGGACAAAAGTGATGTCAAATACACAGAGCCTTAGGTTTTTCTATCTGGGGTTAAAGAGGACAGCTGAGGATGACTGTTTTTAAACTATTCATATCTAATTACCTGTCAATAAATGTGATACAAACCAAATTATCATTTTTAAACATTTATTTAACTCAGCAAATTTGTAGAATTTGTTATTTTAGCATGTTGATGCTCTTCTGACTGGATCACTTCACTGTCTGACACTGATTGCCATATTTTGTCAAAACATTTCAGTGAAGTCAAATAATGGCAGAAGACACCCAGCTCTCAGATAAGGATACATGAGAATGAGGATTCAAACTGTATCTTTTGAGATTAAGATTTATCAATCAACAAGCATGCATTTAGTAGTTTTCTGCCCAACACAAAATTCGTCAAACAGTAATTACAGTGTGATTCTGGTAATATCCAGTTTAAATGTGTTTTAAATTATCTCCTTAACCCATTACTGGTGAAACCAATCATCATTGTTTTTTGGGGGGTAATTTGCTTGAGAGTCTGAACCAAAGGTTGACAATGTGCTTATGTATAAAAACTTAGCCCTCTTTGATAGTCCCCATTTTGTATTACTTACTGTAAATACTTTGCATTGTGTAGAGGAATGCATTTAGGATGAGCAAATGTAAAGTAAGGTGAGATTCAGATTTTTTGGGGAGATGTTTACTTTATATCTTTACGGTGTACTCTTCCAGGAAATCTGCAGAGCGTCTTTGTTTTTTGTGAAGCCCGTTATCATGACTTGCAATCAGTTTATATACCTGGATCAGCATTTTGTGTTGTGCTGAGTATGCCGTGATTAATGGAGGTTCATAAAGCACAAATATATCTCTGCAAAGCTTGCACACAAAAGCAATGTAGGCACACACACACCATGTAGGCTGATAAAAGGATGTGCAGCATTACTGCAGCTCCCCTCTGGGAAACAAAACAAAGGTATGACTCAATCATTTACCGGCACCCCACGATGAGTCGGCACATTTTCAAGACGCAGACAAATCATTCCAAACATTGGTTTTGTGGAGTTGCTCGGACACGCATATGTAAAAGAGTAAAGGCTCTAGACATTTTAATGGAGCGAAAGCATCATGACCTTATGACTTATCCTTGACCACACGAGTAATGATGGGGTCACTGTGCAGTTTTTTGTAGACTCGTTATGGCTCAGCTTTTCACATTCGCATAACAGATTATGACTAAAGAATGCTGTGTGACCTTTCAAAGCCAATTCATACGTTCTGCGTGTCCGCAGGATCACGTTGATCCACGAGGGTCTCCGTGGTCCTCTCTGCGGTTGAACGCGAGCAGCCCAATTTTCGTGCAGCCTGAACACATCAACCCACATGCGCCAGAGCAATGAACAGCAACAACAACAATGGACGTCCACTTCGAGGAGCACTTGATCTGTTGGTATCCCCTTCTGTAGAATTCTAATTTAAAAGATTATAAAGAACTCCTTGTTTGATATATCAAAAAGTTTAAGAAAAGACCGGAACCCTGATGTATAGTAAGAATAGAGTCTGAACTGGTCTGTAGACGTGTAATACGGAATGCATAGAAGAGCATTAACATTCCTGAGTTTTCATATTGGATGGGCTTTTACAGATGGGCTTTTGGCGGGATCAATGTTTGCTTTCAAAAGCGTGCTAGAAATTTCACATGGAATGGAAAAAGCGTGAATAAGATCTTTTCTGTTGCAAGGGCAGTTTTAGCCTGGAGGTTACAGTAGCAGCTCAAAGGTTCACTCTGCTCCCAGCACATGTAGCTTAGCTTATCTATGAAAAGGATGGGTCACTTGCAGAGAAACCAAGGGGATTAATACAATGTGCTTAATATGAACATTTCAATTTTGTCTCACATGTTCAAAATGTGTCAATAATTCAGAATGGTTGGTTGCAGTTATTCAGTTTGGGGAAGCTGGAAAAGACTAAGATACTTGTCATGAGGTTGTGAAACGTATACAGATAAAGATACACCTGGGCCAAATCTTGAATCAAACTCAAAGACAGTACTAGGGAATCCAAAGTGATCGTGTCCATTGTTGTCCAGACATTGATAAGATAGCAAAAAATAGATACAAGTCTTCAGAACCCGATGCAGCTGAGAGACATTGCTTCCTCACTGCTGTGGCAAAAATATCATCCTTTCTGGGTATTATTCACCCCGAAGAAGGTCCTTGAATTCTTCCAACATTCCCTATGAAAAGATCACAGCTGCTGTCATCGTGCTCACAAGTTCTAATAGTACTGGTACATTTTGGATCTGAAGCCTGACAGCTCGTTCCTTGGCCTCACATGGCGCCATTGTTGTCTGAGTCTATTAAAATGCACTAACATGCTCCACACCACTGTAGCTGACATGTTCCTCCAACACAAGATTGTGGCCCCCGCGGTTTCCTCTGACTCGATCTTGTGCATTTGTGCAAACCTAATAAGGATCTATCTACTGCTATCTATGTAATGTTCACTCAGATCTATTCACATTGGATTAGAAATTACAATCCTCACAAGCCTGACATTTTTATCTTTTTTGATGACAAGTTCAGATTGATATAAAGTCAGTCAGTGGGTCTTTTTTTATATTAATGCTGTTTTGTTGATTTTAAATCCTTCAAAACAATTATAACATTAATTTGTTTATTTGTTTGTTCATTTTTATTGGCAATCTTTTTTTATTTATTTATTTTTATTGGCAATCTTTTGTTCCAATAATCAACAGTATTTTATTTGTTACATTGACATGTAGCATACATATTGCAGGTGACATATTGGATGGGGAAAAATAAGCATTTCATGTATTTGTCTCATTCAGTCATTATTAAAATCAAAGAAAGAAAGGATGACAGCCGTTTCAGGAAACTAAGCCCACAGAAGTCCAGGCCGTCAATGTCACACTGTGCAAGGAATCACACAAGTTAAGTTGAAGGTCGGTTGTTCATTTTTATTGCTGTATGTACTGAGTAAACACACCACTGGTCGCAGTTTTGAAGAAATTGGTTGGCAGCATTAAAGCGGAGCCACTTGGCTGGGGGGATTTATTTAATTCTTATTTACTGAGTCCAGGTGTATTGCGAAGTGCAGTGAGTCACGGCCTGTGACCTAGTTGAGGTTTGTTGCTCAGTGTGACCTCATTCTGACTGCTCAGTATAACAAATCTGATGCTGCTGCAGCGGTTTGCATCAGCATGAGACGACCGCGACTGAAAACTTGCTTCGTTCGTGTTTGGATGAAGACGTGTCGAAAACGATACTAATGCTGCTCCTGCTTTAAATTGTTGTGTATCCTTTATGGAATCAGGGATTTCAGGAATCATAATTAACAACCATACTTCCACAGTGAAACTATATAACAGAGCAGAGCATAGAAATCTGTGCGTGTGCACAATTATACAACATGTATGTGTTATGTGTGTGCATAGTGTGTGTGTGTGTGTGTGTGTGTGATCTCAGGTGATTGTCGAGCTTACAGACAACAGGCAAGTTGGCCTTAATCCTGCCCCGGGTGCACTGTATGTGTGTGGTCGTATTAGATGTGTCATATGTGGCACGTTAGCTGGTGGTCACAAGACCTCACACACAGCACACAGCGACATAATCCTGTTAACAAGGCTTTGGCTCAGAGGAAATATCTGATTGTGCTAACAGTATCCAGGCAGTGCTTGTTTCTCTTGCCATCTCTCTGAGTACTCTTGTTTTACTGTGCTTGCGAGGTCCAAAACCTGGGAGCTGACTTGATTCTTTGTCCAGAGAATCAAAATGATTTGTTCCACAATATCTGGTGTGTGTTTGAGGCTTTGTTTTCATGTGAAGGTTACAATTAGGTCAAGGTTTAAGTGAAGTTCATGTTCAGAGTTTCACACTTATTTTTTCTTTTAATATTTTTGGTATTATTACCAGTAGTAGTCGTGGTAGTTGAAGTATTTAATCCAAGATTTGGTTGATTTTTGATGATAGATTAAATTAAATCAGGATTTTTTTTTTCACACATTGTAAAACAAAACATGCTAATAGTGTTCACTGTAGTTCAGTGTTATTCATGGTTCAGCTGGAAAATATATATAGCGGCAGCATCAATGGGAGGCCAATGTTTCACTACTAGACATATTTACATTGGTAGGTGCCAGAAGCCAACGCATGAGACGAGTGATATATGTAATAACAGGAAAAATAAAAGCAGACTTGGGAATGGCCTTGTGTTATGGTTTGAGCCTCTATGAACTGAGGCCACTAGAATCAACATTTAAAACACAGACAATTTCAGGCCAATGCATTTGATGTTTTTCTTGTGAAAACTATAAAGTCTTCTGACTCTAAAATGTATGTAATCAGGACATTCAAGCTGTATTGAGAACAATACTCTCCCTTTTACGTTGTTCAAGAAGGCCAAACAACGATGTGAAGCACTGTCACAGCTCAACATTGCTGGTATAGCACTGTTAGCCTTTAGTTTAAAGCACCACTAAGCCTAAGTAGCTTTTAAAAGCTGCGAGCATGGCTGCAGCCTCTTAGCCATTTTACCTTATCTTCTTTGTCTTACCATGGAGGGGGTCTGTTCCAGATTTGCAAATAGATAATAACAAAATCCAAAGAAAAGCTTCTCTCTGTGAATAGAATTCCTGTATGTTAAAAGTGTGTTCCATTAACTGTCTGTGTTTGGTATGTTATTTAAAATCAAGCTAATGGCTCGGACTGTTCTGGAGACAACACTATCATTAATCTGGTCTGTTTATGTGGCTGTAATCTACTTTAATCTTATTGTTTCTGTCAGTCTAATTTGTACTTCAGGAACCTGGTAGAGAATTTGGCAACACAACGGTGCCAGCCGTCTCAAGTGACCAGCTCTCTAATCTTGCTCGTAGGCATGGTTGAGTGGAGATATTATTAAATGTGTCGGGGTTACATTTCAAACTACAGGTGACTGATTAGAAAAAAAGAAGAAGAAGAAGAAAATCTCTTGGATCTGTGGAGACTGTATTCAGTGGTATATATCTACCGCTGCTAGGGTCCATGGCCAGGCCAGTTCAGCTCGGGATGTCCTTTGCTCCAAGGAAGCTGGTTCTTCTGTCCACAACAGTTTGTTGTGAGCTTTTCCAGGATGACACCATTAACAGGGATGGTAAGATGGTTTGATAATTATCCAACTGGTGTGAATAGCTAGCTTTCACAATCATGACATTTCATCCATGAAACATTTGAAACTTTCCAATGTCACCATTGAGGACACAGAATACGTTGTATTACTCCAGTTTGACTTGGATAATCACAGCCAAATTATACTAACCTTTTCTGATGGCATGTGATGATACTGTTGAATTTTTATTAGTTGCCTGTCTGTCAACATTCAATGGTATTTTCTTTTTGTTTTTTTTTCCAGTTGACAGAAACACCACCTGAGTTAATATGTCTTCATATAAATGACACATCCTGTTGGCTTCATTATTAAGTTTTGCCATCATTTTTAATTGGTCCTTCTGTCTTCTTGTGGATGTTATTTCATTTTAGGAAGACATAAATTAATGTGTGCCTTGTTTCCATTCCAAGCACGTTTGCACATGTGTGTCTGTGTGTGTGTGTGTGTGTGTGTGTGCGTGCGTGCGTGCGTGCGTGCGTGCGTGCGTGCGTGCGTGCGTGTGTGTGTGATCATGATGTCGTGATCTGAAGCCATCTGGGTTGCCTGGTTCATTTGCATAGCTGGTGTTAACCATGATACATATTCATAACCCAGGTTGAGAATGGCATGAATATTTATTTTGGCTCCAGGCTATAGACGGGTGGAGTGGGTGTGATTCCAATCAGAGGAACAGAACCCTTTGCGGTTGATGGAAACACTTGATGATTGCTTGTGGAACCCTCAGCATGAAAGGCCAGGTCATGTGGATGTATGAACCGGCGTGGATATGGAGCTTAATCCAGACACGGGTAATTTAATTTGTATTAAATTGAGATATTGTATTTGATCATTAGCACACTAAGCTACCATCAGTATATGTTTCTAAACGTATGATATGATAGTTAGAGGACAACTTGGTATTCGGCGTGTTCCCCAAGGATGCTTTGACACAGGGAGTATTCAACCAACTGTGTCACAGTGTTGATAATGTAATAGCAAAATTCACCAACGTGTTAAAAATGTCTAAAGTTTCTCTTTCATACTATTTACAGACATTATCGGGTTAAAAAGTATGAGTGATTCTGTAGATATCCAAATGATTTTCCATGCATGCTTTGTATACGAGCGTTAAATTAACCGGTTGTGATTTTCAATTTTGAGGTAATAGTGTTTTCCTGTAAATGGTTAAAAGCACTCGTGGAATAAGAGAAGAGCTGCAGGGTAAATTATCCAGCAAAGTCCTATTTAGATGCTTCAGTGGGAGCATTGAATGACACTTTGTTAACACTGTTAACTGCTTGCTTGGCAGTTTACTTGATTGAACTACAGTTGGAATATTTGAGCAGTTATCACTGCCTCTGCAGCTGCTTTAGCTATCCTGTAAATTACCCAAATGGCCAATTTAGTGAAGCAAATACCTTTAGTATTAGCACCGGTGACATTCACAATGATGCTGTGTTTCATTCTTCTTTTTGTGGCCAGTCAGTTGGCCGATCACCAGCAAAGCTCACTTCGACAACCTCACAGGAAAATAAAGGTCTATATTTATTTCCATCTGATTTTTATCCAATTTGGCTCACACACTTTTGGCTTTGATCTGCTCCTCTGTCAGTGCTGCCTTTGTGTTGAAGTAGTAACTGACAAAAACAGTGATGATGAATGTGTGCGAAAATAGCAACAAGCAATGCGCCGACACAAACATGTGAGTAATTAGCAGTAAAGGAAATATGTGGCTTTTGCGATAAACAGACGCTGTGATGCATTCGCTTTGAAGCAGACTGATCTCACGCCCTGAAGTACAGTAATTTTACAGGCCCCAGGAGGCCCTGGTTTCCTGATGGGCCATATGTTTAGCAATGCTAAATAATACAATAAGCCTCAGTGTGAAACATTAAAATCTATTCAGAAGAGGAACATATTACAACAGAAATAAGGTTCGATTTGAAGGAAAGGATCCAATAGATGAGCTGAAGTGGGGGAAAATCACACTTTTTTTTGAAAGATGTCCATCATGTTACGAAGGATTTCTGGCACCAGTTATATCAAGAAATGTTAATAGTATAACATGTGAAGTCTGGCAAGACTGAAAACATAATTTTGAAATAACAACAACAACAAAAATAATAAAAACAGGCCTCTGCTGAAAGGTGTCCAATTCAGACCAGCATGCTAAAACACCAGCATCAAATAGTTTTCAAATCAGCATAGATTAGCCCATTGAAGCCCAACAAAGTCATTATTATTTTACTTTTAAGACATTATGGTCCTGTTTACATGACATATTCAAGTGAAAATGGGAAAATTGTGTCGCATTCTGGGTGTCAGTTTACATGACAAGAGTGCTCAATGCCACTGAAAAGGCACGTTTTTGTAAATGGTTCCCAAAGTGTAACTTTTCAAAGGTTTCATTACAAAAAAACACTAACAGCACTCAGTAGTGGCCCAACATGAAAATTACATCGTTTTCAGCATTTCTGTGATTTCCATGTGAAAAGACATAATTTTCCAAACTGTGAAACTTTTCTGAAATAACATATAACATAACATGTCTTACAAAGTATGTAAAACTACAGAAGCAGTATATTAGTCTAACTTACAAACAGATATGAAGGTAGTTTATATTTATGGCACAGTGTAATGACCACTTTCTGACCATTAAATCTGAAAACCAACATCAATGACATACACTGTCTGATAATACTATTGCTTTTGATGTAATTAATGAATTCAATTACCTTTCTTAGCCTCTTTTTCTCAGTGCAGCGGGAGTTTTGAATATAAAATGGGTATTTGTGATTGAGTCCATAAATCATCAGCATGCGGGACAGATCGCAGGGAAAGTGCCAAGCTATAATGATCTTTCATTGTCGGTAATGCACCCTCAGTCACACGCTGCATTGTTTGCCAGCATTGTGTTGAATACTGATAAAAATCTGAATTTGAAATAGAGTATCTCCTGTGCAGAGGTGTGCAGATTTTCAACGAGGTCACGGAAAAGAGTAAGTAAGGCGTTCTTTGTCATCATAGTTTTGATAATGAAGAGAAAATAAACAAGAGCCCAAATTCAGAAGTGTATAACAGCTGAGATGGATTCATGAGTATAGATATAAAAGACAACAACATATATTGTCATGTAAACAGACACTCAAAACCTACCACCATTTTTTCCCCTTCATTTTCACTTGGAAACATTGTGTAAACATTGATCCCACGTGTAGTTTTGGGGAAAATGTTCTAATGTGCAAAAAAAATAAATAAATTAGGAAGTCAAGCATTAAACACAGGTAATACTTCGTGTGAGGCAGTATTTGTGTTGTTTGTTAAAGTTTTGTGAGAAATATTAGCCCTGCTATATTTTCTGTATATGAAATAGTGTAGATCTGGAAGAAGGAGAAATGAATTGTATTCCAAACGATGAAGAGAAAAAAAAAAGGAATTGAGTGGAGAGGGTATATGAAGGGAGGGAATATTCCTTTTATTCCCCTCTGGGAAAAAAATCACACCCAAGGGACACACATTTATTTCTCTTGGTACAATAAGTGATTTTATGTGCTTTTAAATGATGATGTCGGTGAGTGAAACACTGATGCGCATCTGCACTTTTAAGATGCTGGACTGTGGAGGTCCAGGTGGAGTAATCTAAAATCAAACTTCATTCAGCCACACAAACTGCACACTATCCCAAACGCTTTAAAAGAAAACACCGGGGGAAGAACAAAGAGGCTCCTTGAAGAATAGACATGAATTATTCACTCCATTAGATAAGAGCACAGCGAGAGATTGAGAGGGGGAGAGTCATAGAGGGAGAAATGGAGATGGAGTGCAAAGCATTGCAAAGAAAGAGGGAGACAGATGGATCGACAAGGACACTGGGGTTTCATATTGTATTAGCAGCAATGATGACGGAGTCTAAGGGAAGATTCATTCAGAGATTTAAGATCAAAGAAAGCAGCTTGCCATCATCTACTAAACCATGTCTAAAGATCCACAGGGTGCAGAAATATTACATCAACTTAAATAGATAAATAAATAAATGTACTTCTTCCCTGTTAAGATTCATGGCATTACTTATCAGTATGGAGCCAGACACTGTGGAAATTAAGTCTTTTTTTCTGACTGAAGAGGTGCTTTTTTTTTTTGTTACCTGAAGGAAAGAGTTTATCCAGTGGAAATCCACAGCCAGCCACGGCTTAGCTGCAGCATCTATGCTGCTTTCCACCCAGATATGCTTTATCAGATTCAGGCGTGGGCCCTCTTTTGTATTCTGCTGCTAATGCAGTAGTGCTGTAGTCACTTCAGACAATCCGGATGCTGTAGCCGGTATAATGAAACTAGTAACTGCTAAGTGCAGGGTGCTTTATCAGCTGCACACAGTTGTTGTAATCTGCACTGCAGTGCGTCAGGAGCTCCATAGTTGGGCTAACTGGGCCTGGAGCATGTGGTGGAAATTAACTGTAAGTGTTTATTTAATTGGGAATAGGTTTTTACATAAGATTAACTCACAGCAGCTGATCATCAGGAACTATCATCCCCACAAGTTCTGTGTTGCTATGTATTGAAGTATTGCATAATTAATGTTTTTTTGTATTGGTAATATGTAGCTGCAGAAGGGTTGCCTCAGTCGGTACATTTGGATACTGAAATAAAGTGGATAATACCATACGGTTTCATAATGCATCTAAATGTAGGATACAATATTCAAGTTTAGTTTACCTTTCTTCTAACAGGACGTCTTGTAGTGATTAGGATGTCTATTGAAGAGATCTAGCCACAGGAGTTGCCAATACAACATTATCGTTATAGAATTGTGTAGATCCCATAAAACATGCATACAATTACCAAACAAAGCCGTACTGATGATTGCATATGGAAATCATAAGAAAAGCAACAACAACAATGATTCAGCATATCACTAATGATACATTTTAATTTATTGATGAGTATGGATGCTTTAGATCTCTTTGGCGATGACTCAAAGATCATAGTGGGGAGCATGAAAAGGCATGTTTTCAATTATTCTTTTCAAATCATGCATTATCGTTCCGTGAAGAAAAAGAAACTACTTCAAAGAGTCTACCGAGTAGCTGTCATAGCTGGTAGCTCGCCAAACTGAAATGCCTTCAGGTATTGAAGATGGACACAAGTATGATTGTAAAGGCAGTCTGCCCGGTCGTTGATCAAGGTATTAGTAGTTGCGTGGGCTAGATCTTTGTTCCTCAACATTTAAAGCCTAATGCATCTTCGTCGACATATATAGGTTGTGCAAATATCACCCATTCATCATGTGCACCTGCTTTATGCAGAGTAGGGTCATGAGCAGCTGCCATTATCCAAGAGAGAAGGTACATCCTCGAAAGATTGTGGAACCACTACTGTACACGTTTACACCTATGGATAATTTAGATCCAACAATTAGCCGAAGGTGAAACCTAAGCATGTCTTTGGATTGTAGGAGGAAACTGAAGGAGCCTCAGTGAACAATACAATTCCATTTCAGTCTCTGTTGATGTGAGTTTACAAGGTTTCCACTCATCCAGCGGCCTTTTATACCTACTTCACTCCACTCTCTAGTCATTAACTTATCGCAGCGTCTGTAACCCAATGATTTGTGCTTTCGCGCACAGAACTTCATTAGAACTTAATTCTGAGTAATTGAGTACAGATGTGAAAGTTTATATAGTAAAAAGAGGCACTATTAAGAACTTACATTTTTCGATATAGTGGAGTCTGTTTTGGGATTTTTTTTTGCCAGAGAAAACACAGCACATGGATGATGTAAGACGGCTCACTAGGCTGAAGATGCAAGCAGAATCGGCTACATTCTGCGTGAGATTGGTTGCTGGGTTTGGCATGTGATTCACCCAACTTGACAAACGAATAACTGAGCTGACTTAGTGGGAGGCTATTGTTGTGGAAGGAATAGAGTTACCCTCTCCTGAAGACAGACCTCTGAGGGCGTAATGCCTTCTTTAGTGGCGCTCTACTTGCATTCTGAGATAGGTTTAAAAAAAGACTTTAAAAAGATATATTGACCCTGCTTTCCTGTAACTTATATCACTGAATGCAGCTCAACTGACACTGCAGCTGTGCAACTATAGCACTTTACCACGCAAGTGAAGGTGATATCTCGGCTGCAAACAGGCCTGTGATGGAGACAGATGAAAAGTTACTGAGTCCTATATAGCAAGGGATTTTATTTCAAAATGTTCAATTGTGCTTCTGTAGCCACTGTCAGGAAAAAGACGAAAGATTAAAAAAAGAGGAGTGAGATTAGAGAGGAGTATAGGATAAACAATCACATGGAAACCTTTGAAATCTCATTCTTTTCCCATAGCAGGGAAAAGAACGCAAGGCAGAGCCATAGGGAGAGAATCAAAATACCAGAGTGATTGCAGAGTCAGATTGAATTTCATCATTTATTCAATAGTCCAGGAGAGATATGAAGCAAGAGTATAAGGATTGTGGGGGGGGGGGGGAGGGGACTAAGAGGCTTTAAAAGACCCTGTAAGAAGTTTAATATCAGGTTTCCTAATCTTCTTTCTCCGTTTCTTCCCCCAACCATCAGCTCCACAGCTGGCAGACAGTGACTGGGGAGGGCGGGCTCCACAGGACTACAATGAGGTAATTATTTATGTTGAGCAGGCTTTGCAAGCAGCGATGCAGGATGAGGAAATGTCAAGGGAGGAAGAATCAGCTTGGTTTCAGCTCAGAAAGCCAACAAGGTTTCTGCATAGAGAGTATGCGCTTTGCAAGTGAGTTTTCAGTGCAGCTCCTGTTTGTGGCCTGATAAACGGACACAAACAGCCATTTGCAACGTATTACATCCAGGCACAGGCAACATTATTAGAGGGATCCTACTACTTTTGATTGCAGAAACAGAAAAGTCAAGTTGAAAACCCAAAACCCAAATTAGATGTAATCCAATGATTAACACACAATATTGAACTTTTTGCTGAATGAAAGTAATGACGTATATACAATAGAAGACTCTCTGATGGTAGATAGTGTTTTATTAGTCGTAAGTCATGAGAAACTAGTCATGAGAAACTAACCTATAGTATTTGAGAGTTGTATTGTAACTGCAGCAAAGTGCATATCTTTGTTGAATATAGTACACATCTGTTGCTCAGTTAGTAGAGGGGCTCATCTTCCAAGCCTAAAGTTGGTAGTTTGATACTCATCTTTCCTATACAGTTGTTGAAGTTTCCTTTGGTAGGACACTGAGCCCCGACTTCTCTGGAATGTGTGGAAGCATAATGCATGTTGAAGGTGCAGGGTGAAGTCAATTTACTACAAAGATTACATTAACCTTCTAATGAAAAAGTAGAAATCTGTGTTCCCGTTAAAATACAGAAAGATACGAGGTCTTCAAGTTTGATGCTCTTTGTACTTTTCCTTTTTAATGGGTTCCGGGTGAAGGACAAATATAGGTTGTGAAATTGTGAAAGTCTGCTCTGAGGCCTACAAGTAGACCTGTGGTCCTCTTGGGAAAATCAGGTGACCCAGAAAGTGTGAAGGAATGAGAATGTGTGGGACCCAGTGAATTTATGATGAAGCGCCGAGGTTTCAGTTATAATATCATTGCAACTTAAAATATGAATACAAATGTATTAATATATTAATACAAAGTGTCAATTTGATGGAGGGGAAATGATGGGCATGTGTATCTCTTCTTCCATCCATCCATCCATCCATCCATCCATCCATCCATCCATCCATCCATCCATTATTTCATCAACACACAACTTGAGAACTGGGTGCAAGGTAAAAACAGAAATTAAGAAAAAAATAATTCTGAAATGCTTGTATAATACCATGAATAGTACAACATATACATTTTAAACAAGAATTATCTGAGAAACTCATATTGAGAAATGCATTTTTAACACCCAAAAGCCGCCATCAATAAAGCAAAGTCTAGCAGGCAATGAAATGTATTGCAAGTCAGACTATTGGTTTAGAATAACTGAAGTAGGTTTACATATATTGAAATTATTAATTGTGGATGTTTTGCTTGGACCGTTGGGAAAATAACTTTAATCACTCTGAGAGAGGATTCATGAGAAAAATATACACAAAATAGAATAAAATATACAGATGATCATTTCTGTCTTTTTGCCACGGAGTGTTGATGGAGTAGTAGTGAGAAGGCAGGCCTGTTCTGAAACCGACTATCATGATTTTTACAGTCTCCATAATGAACTGATGGATTTACTGCATACTCAGAAGGCAATAAAGGGTGTCCTTGCATTCCTCAAATTAAATTAACAGAACTCATAGTGTTAGGATAGAAGTCAGGGTTTCTATGTTATTTTTCTGATCCATTGAAAAATTTGATTTTCTGGTGAAATCTCAAGTTAACCGGATATTTGAATCCCACTGTCACTGGGTGGTTATTGTGGCTTCTTGAGCAACGCTACGCAGATCTTACAGATCAGAGAAACATATGCTCCCAATGCTGACATCTTTTTTCAAATTATTATAGTTCTTCGAGTACTATAAAAATCAAACAGCCTTGAACAGAATATCGGCTTTACATCACATATGTTGGGATGTTTGATTTTGAGAGTCTACTTGACATTATTTTTAGACAGACAGACAGACATGAGATTGGATAAAGTGGTGCTGATTTGCCATAATGTGGCTATCTGCTTTAGCTGGAACCCAGGGTGTCACTGCAGAGGTCTTGACTGAATAATGTGACGGCGCTCCTCATTTGTCTCCAAACCTGCAGGGAGTCGAGCTACTTGTTATCCGTCCGCAGCTGTTCCGTTAGAAATGACAAGAGTCCATGACTAGCAGAGCGAAGACACCTGGTCAGGAACGGACGCCACAAGCACACGCACACCCCCCACACACGCTGGGGTCAGTCTGCCAGATGTTGTCCAGACAGGGTAATTGAAAGGAGGACTGCAGGGACAAAAGGAAGTGAACAACACGGCAGGAAACTGGGCAGAAGAAAGTGAGAAAAAGGTGAAGAGGATAGTGCTTGTTAGGCTCCTGAGGGAGGAGGGAGGGAGCAGGTAACTCAAGAAAGTTGTATGAGGAAAGTGCGAAAAGATATATAAAAAAAAAAAAAAAAAGAGTTACTGAGAAGAGGAAAATGGTGAAGGCATTGGGTTGAGGTGGGTGGAAAGATGGATTTCAGAGGAGAAGGGTTATATTGCAAGGGTTGCAATATAAAAAGCGACAATGTACATTACTCAATAAGAGAGGGAAAGGACAAACTAAGGTGCAGAGGAAGGCTGCACAATGGGAGGAGCAGCAAAATGAGGTCCTGTTTGATCATATGTGTGTAAAACTTTTATGTGGCTTCAGTGAAAGAGTGATTGTGACACTGCATTCCAAAATTCCTATCACATCATTACAAAATGAAAACTGGAATACACATAAAATAGAAAATTAGAAAGGCAGCCAGCCAAAATCTTAACTGATTACTGAGCTTATGAGCCTTTGCAATTAGACAACACTCTTTTAACCTTCTCTTGTAGCACTCATCTCCCTTATTTTCTCTCAACACTTTCCCTCCTGGCTCCTCAGTAGTCAACACTAAAGCATCATATTTGTCTCAATTCAGAAGACATTAAGCCTCGCCCCACACACACACACACACACACACACACACACACACACACACACACACACACACACACACACACACACACACACACACACACACACACACACACACACACACACACACACACACACACACACACACACACACAAGCACGCACACAATTGCATTGGTTTGACCATCTAAATGCTATTTGTACAGCTCAATTCAGCTCACAGTGGGCAAGCTGGGAGCAGCCTCACAGCCAATTCACTAAATGCCCCTGCTGTGTGCAAGTGTTTGACTGTTTGCTAATGGGAATATGGCTGTGGGTTACCTTTGCCAGCAAGCCTCTTCATTTGAGGTGTAATGATGTCAATGGCAGAACGGAGAGCTCAGCCGTGTTCCAGTCGTTTTACTCTTACTTGCTTTTCTTGGTGGGAGTGACGGAGCATCAAACACACCAGAGGCAAAAGAGCGTGACAGGCAGTTCTGCTTTTCATTCATACATGTAAATACAAGCACATGGCAGTTTTGTCATCTCCTTTGTGAGAATAAATTATTAAATTTGATGCCGCCTGATAATTTCATTATGATTTGGGGGGGATGTGATAGAGAGCAACAAATGGCCTTCCTGCTATTCCCAATGCTTTACTCTGAATTCATTAGCTCTTGAGTGACACACACACATACACAGACACACACATGCATTTGATAGTGCACAGTCTTCTTGGCACTGAGCCCTGCCACTGTGTTCCTTGACAAATCAGGATCCCACATAACACATGCATGCACACAAGCACACACACAAGCGCACACACAGGGGAAAAGACATGAGTGAGGAGGCATAATTGAGATGTTTCAGCATGAGACAAGGTGCTCACTGGCATGCATGCAAATTCAGGGGGAAAAAAAACTAAAACACACACACACACACCTGTCACTGTTGCATCAGGGGCTTTTAGCGCTTCTTTGCTGACCAACTGGTCTTACTAGAAGCCGTGAAAAGAAACAAGAAAGGGCAAAGTGAATCCACAGGAAGATGTTGGTCAAAGATTTGCAGGCTGCTGCAGAATATGGTTGCGACGGCCTCCTTCCGGCACTCTTATAGAAGTGAGTTTGATGTTGATCAAATGTGATCAAATGCAAAGTCAGTTCTAAGTCTGTTGATCAAACCTGGAGCCTTCATAATGCCCTCACAGATCATGTTTTTGAGTGGAATAGCTGTCACAAAACTAAGCAGACAAGAGACATAAATGAATGTCTCAGGACACATGAATGTAGTCTATTGATAACAAACACAGGACTGAGGGTTCAACACATGACTGGAAAGAAAAACTCACAGCTGGGGTTTTAAAACAAAGTCTGTGACAAATGAGACAAAACTGGACAAGGAATTGCAGACAAGAGAAGGATGACTCAAAGGACGTGACTTACAAGGACACAAGATGAAGCAACACAAATAACTGGTGGCACCCAGACTGAAGCCGTCAGGTTACAGACAGAGCATATGTGAGACTGTCAATGAGAAATAGGTGAGGCACATTAGGAGAGGGGTGGATGTATGGAGGTGCACATAGGGACAAAGCAGATAGAGATCTGGAGGAAGAGAAAGGCCCGTAAAATGAAAAATTAATCTCGTTGTGAAACATGGCGATATAAAACAATTCCAACACTAGGATTCAGGACCAGCTAAACTGTAAAGAGCATAGATGAACACTCATCATTTCCACCTGTGTCATTCAGAAATCATATAACAGGACATGTCATCCCACTGGAATGGCCTAATATCAGACCTGCTTTGCATATATGTCCCTGTGCTTGTTTCATGTAACGTACAGTGTTGCTGTTGAGTGCTTGACACTGAAATGTTTGTCAGACAACATAGTATTGGTGCCCAAAGTCAGCTACTTTTTTATGCAGACAATGCACTATTGTGAATCTTAATTTAATGAAATAGTTGTTCCATAACTATGGTTCTAAAATAAACAACTCAAGAATTTATGCATAACAGGCAATTTACTGGAACTTCGACAGTTTGTAAGGGTTCTTCTATTCATAATAATCCACAACTGAGAACCTAAAAACAAACATTCATAATTGATCTAATTTATTGAACTTGTTCAACACAATGCAAATGGAGGACAATATTGATGTGCCTTGTGACTCACAGTAGCATGAGCAACGTTTGTGTTAAAGATTGTAAAAATAACAGATGTTGGGTTTTATTTTCTTCTTTTTTTAATTACAGATACAGCCTCGTCCCCAGTTGGGTGCCTCCAGGATGGATGTTACCTCTGCTGTAAGTATTCTTCTTTATTCTTTTAGATGATGATACAATCATATTGATATATGGATTGTCAGTCCCAGTGACTGCCATTACTGCATCGGACAATCATGGAATGTGGTGGACTGTGGCCACACTTTGTATTGATTATTCTAAGATTGGCTCTGAAATAAAGAAAGTTTCATATATCCTGTACAATCATTGAGCCTTTGGCCTTGTTTCCTTAACACAGCACTATCCCCACGGATTGTTTTGTGTTTGTGAAGTTAGCAGACAAAAAATCAAGTTATTGAATCACGTTTTCTTCAAAGTATAACCATCGTTTTGAGGCATTTTCTTTTCCCATGTTTGATCACAATTCAGCAGACTGTGCAAACAATTTTACCTCAAAGGTTTGAGCAGTGCAATTGGTTCACACCTCAGTGCATTTTCTGACACCACAATCACACTTTACAATATTTTTGCTGGAGCTGCTCTTCAGGGTGGTCGGCTCTGTTTTTGTCCACAACAGAGTAGCGTGTTCACAAGTATCCTGTCACACTGTACTTGATCCCAAAACTCAGTGTTGTTGACCGAAGAGAGGCCAGTGTGAAAAGTTTCTTTGGGATTTGTCAGGAGAAAGATGTGAAGATGTGAAGCTGTGAATATGACACTCACCTGATACCTTTAGTATTGATACTGTGAGAAATGTGTAACTATAATTTATTAGCATTTATTAGCATTAGTGACTGTTCCAGAAATTTAAAAGAAACTTTCTGAGGTCTTCTGAGTTAAGACCTAAAGAATCATGTATCAGAGGAAGCAGACTAAAAGGATTATTTTTAATCCTGCTGATTGTCCAAGGGTTTTGGTTAGTTGTGATATTTTTCCCCATTAAAATTGTGCCTTTAAAGAAGCTTTCGGCTTTTGTTTTTAGGATGACGAAGCTAAACCACATTAAATACCTGCCTATAATCAAAACGTACTAAAAAATTGGAGCTACGTCAAATGAATTTTCCATTCAGACATGCTGGGCTTTTCAGAAATGATTATGTTGCACAGGAGTTGTCCTGCTGCAGCAATTCTCCTTGGCTGCAGCTGTGTTATAATAGGGTCTATGGGTGAACAAAATCAGATTCTCTCATGCTAGAATTTATTGAGGAAGCACAATTGTGACAAGGTGCCACTGGAGAGATGGTAAAATGTTTCTGCCAATTTGATGTGAGACACGGTGTCGGAAAACAAGATGAAGCCAAGGATTGCTCATTTTAACTCCCGCTCACATTTTTCTCATTATCACACCGATTCTTTTTCAATTCTGCACAATGATCCATTTTGGGCTTCTGTGTGATTACATTCCATCTGATATGGAATGCTGAATCACAGAAAGTCTTCAAGTGTACTGACTCACGGCCCTCTGGATTGGTACAATTTGCATGTGTTAGAGCTGCATGTAAAAAAAGGATGCATGAAAACAGTGGGGAGTTGGAAAAGTAGGAGGTCATGGATAATAGTGGACTAATGATTTGTTGGTCACTTATGTTCACAATGATAGTTTGCTGGGTACGACAACTCTCACCAAACGCCACAAACAATGACATCAAAGTCAAATTCAGCCTTTGGCAATATGTTTTGTTGAGGGTTGTCATTCATGAGATTTTTTTTTACAATATAGAGGATTAGAAAAGCAAACAAAGGCCATTGGTTGACTTGATGTGTTGAAATGTTATGAGCAAAAGTAAGTACAATAATCTTTCGACTATTTATTTCTTTAGTATAAAACTAATATATACTTGCAAGGTTTGAAAAAAGCGTTCTGATATTGTCTTTTAAGTGTTCACATTTTCAGGGTGGAATATCTCATTTATCAGCAGCCTCTCTTGTAATGTGCCCTTTAAAAATGTAAATCTGAATAAAACATGTATTGTATATACCACATGTTTTATCATGCCTAGTTAATCGATAAGCACTGGTGCAAAGTGAATAAAAAAAGTATTAATTAATTCTCAGGGTGTACTTTCATTTATAAATGAAAGCACATTGATTGAAGCTTCACTGAGCAAACAGATAAGTTATAATGGTGCACGCTCAGTTGTTTACACTGAAGTAATTGTGGAGTGATTATTAAATAACATTATGCTGCGGCTGCTTTTTGCACAGGGGTATAAATTGAGCTTAAACTATGACTTTATGTTAGCTCCACTGGCTCTGTAGATGCTGTATGATGAGGAGCTTGTGCACGTGACTATAGGCTTCATGCAAAGCAAGGAGTTCTAGCACAATCTAGTAATTAGATGTACAGCATAATGCTCATGCACTGAGCTCCCAATTAAGAAAGAGTTCACTTCATTTATTATTCCCACAAAATGTATGATACATTGTGAGTGTATTGTGTGTGGGTGGGGGTGGGGGTGGGGGGGGGGGGTCTAGTGCTCATGTATCATATTAGAGCTGACATTTAATGTACTGCTCCGATTAATCACAGTTATGCATATAAGGACATAGAAAAACAACACACACGCGTGCGCACAAGCAATTCAAGGTTACAGTCCAGACATCTTTACCTTGCAGTACATCAGAAGGTGACGTTGTTTTGGCCGAGCAGGAGAGTCATGTTTGCAGCTGGCATTATGTCGGCGTGAGCACAAATCTGTACGATAGGCAAAAGAAAATATTCACATGGGGCTCAAATAAATGGGTGAAAGCACATTAAGTTTTATCAGTTATGTGCTTCTACTTGTTAGTGGTAGGAGACAGGCTGATTAGACAATGACTGGAGTGTGGAAGCCTGATAGATGGGTGGGAAGGTCAGTAGAGCAGTAGCTGTAATATATAACTGAAAAGAGTCACACTGAATACTTGAAGCTGGGCAGACACGGGCAGGAAAACTGACAAGTTTTTAGTGACGAGAATCCATGACCTACTTTAAAGAGAAAGTACTACGTACGATTTCAACTGCGTCGTGAAGACAGGGCGGCAGCTTTCATTGAAGATACTTTGAAAAATCCAACATGGAGAAAGCAAAGATAGCTGGACACCAAACAGTGATTTTAAAAATTGATGATCTAAATAACTGCTCTTCTGGAGGTCGTCACAAAGGCAGAGACTGAGACTGGGATATAACAATACTGAGAGAACTAACATTCAGTTTTTATCTCTGAATACAAGGTCTTTCTTTTTCAACCAGGCTTTCAGCTGACTGTCACACTTTACAAAAGAAACATTTTTAATGCAGGCCGTTGTAATTTGATTCTCTCTCAAGTGTACGCTTTGCCTTTGCCTTGGTTGTCAAAAGAAATGGGCACTGTTTAATACCAGTGTAGCGCTATTTAGGCACACTCCATAATTGGGGCATGGAGGAGGCAGCGTCATGCCTGTACTTCCTCTCGGAAGCTCTTACCTTTCATCTGGTCAGCATTAAATTGCATATAAATAGCGGGCAGAGATGTGTGTGCACAAAACTTGCTTGAGAGCTCAGTAATCTGGAAAGGTGACATGCTACCTTTATCTTACGACACTGACCCGACGTGAATGGCTGTGATAATGCCAAGGTCGGTCTCCGGACAAGTCTCGGCTCGTCCTCGAGTGGCCTAGATCAGGCTCATGTGCAAATCCCACGGATAAAGTGAGGAGAGACCTGAGGTTGGCAGGTCACAGACAGTTAAACAAGTTGGATTCTACTTTCACAGTTGTTTTCTATGAACAAGGATTCATCATCACACTCTTATGATGTATGCGCCTGGAAAATGTGTTATTCACACATTTTGGGCTTTTTTTTTCTATTCTGACAAATCAAACTATCTGCTGCGAAGAAGCACATCACAAAACAGTAGATATATGTCAGTGCTGCTATAATCATTATCAATTTAGGATATAACCATGTACGCCCATGCCACGGTATTGTGGTCATGATTTGTGTCTCAGAGCTCGAGGGACTTTTCTGTGTGCAGTTTGCGTATTCTCTCAAATGAGGGCAACCATAATGACTTTTTTTTTTTACTTCAGGTTCACTACTTATATAAAATTGACTCTCCGGATTCATTTGTACATAGGTACAAAACAATTACCAATGCTTTCAAAGTGAAAGCTTTCTTGGATCAGTCATTATAAAGTTGCCTTGAAAGCCTCAACAGTTTCATGTCCAGTTCCAATCAATGTTGACTACTTAGAAACACATTTGGCTGATGGTTTTCTTCTGTATCACAAACCATATACTCACTTGCCTTTTTTTAGTTGTTATGCATGTTATGTGAAGGGGCTTTTTTATTGGGGGGGGGGGGGGGGGGGGGTGTTTTTCCCCATGAGCTCGTGCTAGGCTTGTGTATGACTTGAGTGTTTTGGTTGATAGCTACTTCAAACGTGAAAGATTGTAAATCATTTAGTTTTGATCAAAGTCAATTTTTTGTTAAGCCAGTTTACAACAGTGAGAGTGAAGTACATGTATCTTTTCCCTTCCCTAGGCCAGTCACAGCTCACTTTTTTTTTTTTAACTTGGTTTAGTTTTATTTTGAGAAATTCAGAAGTTAATCTTTGATCTTAAGCTGTTTCTACTGATGTGTTACTGTGAATTGACTTCATTTGTTGTACTCCAGGCCGTTTTCTGACCTGTTATCCAGTATAGGAAATTCTAGGATGGCCTCCAGCTCTATCCGTGATCCGGAGTCAAAATAAACTGGTGTTAAAAATGGATATAAAAAAAAAAAATCTATCCGCATATTTATCCAGTTTCCACACTGTGCCAGGTCTAATATTTCTGGAAGAACTTTTACTCGCTCCATCTTCTTGGCTTTCTTCCAAATTTTAACCTCCTGAACACACAAACACTGACTCGTAACATATCATCCCACATATTTTCACCCGAAAAGACCCATCGTCATGTGTTTGTCTTCCGTTATTTGACCCTGTAGTGTGTGACTATGAACTGCCTGCTCACTTTCTTCTTTCTGCACCCATGCTTGGTGAGTGTTCGCAGAAATTACTTTCCACTAGTTTCCCAAAAGAAAATGCTGAGATGTCTGCTTAATTGGTCTAACTTCAGCTGATGGTAAGAGTGTTGCATTTCCGACTGTAATATTACAGATGACTTTGGATAAACAAACTATACGTGGAGGTAATTGGTAAAAGAAAATAAACACCGTGGCCAGCAGTAAAGGTTTCTCGTGGAGTACCTTTTCAACAGAGCTGCCATCACTGTTGCCCTCACATGCTTTCAGTGTCCACCTCAATGACAGAGCGCGAGCGAGGGAGCGTCAGCAGGCAGCAAAGTCGAGCGAGTGTAATGTCATCTCAGAAAATGAGAAAGGTAAAGGCTGTGACCTACGTACAGCTCTCCGTGCCTGACACAATGACTGTTAACAATGGAATTACATCTCTGTCTGGCAAACAGCCCGGTCTTGCCTAACCCAATATAACACAAGCAGTTTGTTCAAAGTTACGCTTTACAAGAGGAAGACGTCATAGGGAGAAGAAGTTCAAACAAATGGGATTTTTATAACATATGTTATTTATGCGTTATGTCTATATTTTCCAAAGATGAGCTTGAATATTTACTTCTTTTTTCTTTTTTTTTTTTTTAACCTGTGACACATGATTTTGATGTTCTTTACTGAGCTGGCTTCCTCTGTCTACTACTATGTTTTGCTCGTTAACTTTGCCTTTGTCCCACTCGCAGATCTTGCCCAGATGCAAGGATCCGCAAAGCACGCTAGTTTTTTCTTCTTCCCTTAAATAATGCAATGAAGCAGATTAGATCCTTGTGGTGAAGGCTGGTAGATTAGCAGACGATCACAATGCTGCAGTGGCTACAGTGATTGCGTTATCATGTGTAGTAAAACTAAGTTTGAATATTCAGCGACTACTTTCTGGTTCTTGACCTTCTAAGGCACTTCCTGTTAATTTCTGTATGTCTTTATTGTATAATTATTGTTGCTAACTCACTTTGCTGAGATGATCCATGTTGGAATCTGAGGAGGAGTGCTCATTTTATATAGACTTTGAGAGCCGTTTTCAGTAGTTGGATTATATAGAATCAAAGCAGTTTGGTCAAATCAAAATGTGTGTTTTGTGACAAGTTCAGTTTAGGGTTTGCTTCATTAGACTCATTCAAAATAATGATGTTTTCATGTTTCTAAAAAACAAAACAAAAAACTGTCATCTCAACTTGTCATAGTAAATTTATATGAATATATAGAAATGTATATAAAAAGTAAGAAATGTATATCAAGACATCCAGATGTCAAGGATGGATTTAGTTTCATCCCCAGGCTTTCTTTTTGAATGTGTTATTTTGCTACAGTTTGTTGAATTACTATTTATAATGACCTTGCTTATGTCGATGATGTAGTTTCAGATCAAGAAGTCACAACCTTTTTGTTTTAGTTTAAATATTATAGTGTTGGCCTGTGGACTGCATACAATGTAGGGGGAAAAAAACCCTAAAAGAAAAATGCACAACTCATCAACCATTGAGCTATGCATGTGACAAAAAAAACATCTACTGTAATACCTGTTGTTGTAATTGTGTAGAGCTTTAATAATTTCAGACAAAAAGAATGTCAGAGAATGCCACAAATATCAGCTTTTTTGAAAGATCTCAACCTTCATTCAGCACAATGGAAAGAACTCATGTGCTGTGCGGGAAATGCACATGCAGTCCTGTAAAAGAACTGCACTTGTGTTGTGTATTATTTGCATGCCTCAAGAGGAATAAAGCAGGTGCATACTGTTCTGTACTGTATATACAAGGCTTGATTGTATGCGTGCACCGGTGGTTTTAGTAAAGGACAGGTCGTGGTATTAGTCAGAGAGAGGGTCAATAACATCAAGGCAAACAGATGGTGGGTGTTCCCATCTTGACATTATGCAACAGACATATAGGTTGTGTGGGATTGTATTATGCAATATTAGGACAAAGATTAAAGTGTAATCTGTTAGAGAACGTGTGCATGTGTGCCATATAGAGGTTTATGGAAGACATGATGCATTTTAAAGTGGTTCACAGACAACAGAATAACATGTCGGATCAAAAGCTAATTTCGAAAGCTGCCATTTACCAGACAATAAGTAGACAAATACCTTGCATGTTGGTTCATTGCGATACTTTTATGCAACCGAGCGAACAGCCCCGAGACACAGTTTAAAAGACTCCTGATAGTAAGTTGACCCTTGCACGTAGACATCTTTTTCCACCACATGTTATGTGTTATATTCAAAGGACACATACACGCTGTTTAAACACTGATCATGTTATAGCATTTACATAATGCATCTGTGATTTCAGCAGTTTTGTGCTTTTACCCAGACATGCCTCACATGCATTAAACATGCATATGAGGAAAAATTATAAACCCTACATTTACTCTCTACTCATGGGTGTATGCGTTTGGCAGTTTGTGGATGGCCCCAGTGTTGAATTGTATTTGTGGTTATATGTTACGTATAAATAGAGTTGCTGTGTGCACCTCAAAGCGCGGGGCACGGTACTAACGCTGCCGGTTCAGTGGGTTCAGCTCCACTGGGGCCTGCCACACTGAAATTATGTACAGTACCCAGTGAACCTCAAGAGGCTTTGGACTAAAAAGAAGAAAAAAAAAAACTGGCTACTGTGTCATACAGTAAGTGGAACTGTTTTTTACATCACCATATATGAAATAAACATAAATCTGAGTGGTCACTGGGATGTAATGAGTCACTTTTATGCATTTGTTTTCCTCTTTTCAGTCTTTTCACAGAGCGTCACTGACTCAGAATTAACTTATAGCCATACTGTTCCCCATCCTCCCCCACTTTTTTTTTTTTTTTTTACCCTTGGCCTGAAGAGAACATGGCATAACTAACCAGATGAGTTACATATGGATGGTAATTAGTTCAGAGGCTGTCTGCTTAGGCTGAACGGACCGCTGATTTCACACCATACAGGAATGGTTCCCCCCCCCCACCCCCCGAAGCCTCTGCCGATCACCTCTGAGAAGAGGCTGCACACCCACACTGATGCTGATAAAATGAGAAAACTGTAGTTGATTGTATTTTATTTTTTACGAGCATTAAAATTGATGTTGTGTTCGGAGAAGTAGTCAGAAACATTCACTGCCAATGAGACTTTCTTTATTGGAAATGTCAGGAATGGATTTCTGCCTTTGTAGTTGAGCAATTTCCAAATGTTCAGGTGTGTTTTTTCTAAACAATGCACAATAACTCACAGGTCTGGTTGGCTTCTTGTAAATTAAGGTATCTTTTTGAGACGAAAGTAATGAGTCGATATGAGAGAAATGGTGCGCTCAGTTGTTGGATCACATCAGCAATCAAAAACACATTATTGGTGAGAAATCACTGCATGTGGGCTCTTGATGGTTTGTTTGTGTACACATTCCCAGTGCTGGAACACAAATCACCGCTTTTGGTTAAATAAAAGTCGTCATGCCACAAATAAAAGTCGAAAGGTTTCTCAATTTAACACCGCTACCTACTACTCTGAGCAGGGCAACGGTATTATTTCTCCTTTCCTTGACTCCAGCTTTAAAAAAAAAAAAAAAATTACTAAACAAAAACCAGAAAAAGAGAGTTACGTTTAAGATCTGTCACCAGGAAGGTATGGGGAGAAATTGCAAATATATCAGATTAGGATTTTTTAGAAGCTTATGATGTGACCGAATTTAAAACAGAAAAATATTCAAATACATATTGGAAAGAAGGATAACAGGCATCTCAGATATTGTGAAATAACTAGTAAATATATGTTCAACGTTCAATTTCACTGAGTTGAAGATGTCAGAAATATGTCAGAGTTACAATAGTATGTCTTTTATTTTTATTTAGATATTTACTTATTCTTGAAATCAATTAAGTGAGAGAGATGTGAATTTATCAGTACACTGGGTTCATTTGAAGCACATTGGTAATGAACATACATGTAGTCGTTTGCCATTTGAAAGTGGTACTTTTGTCGTGTATCCCGACTTGCACACGTGTGGGCGGTCTCATCTTCTCAGAATATGCTTTTTCTGGCTTTTTTAAGTTCATCTTTGTCAAGTCGTTATCTGATGTGCGAGTCTTTCATAAGCTCAGCTCTTGCTTCTGGAAAATGTTCTGTTTCTACCATTGCCAATTTATGCTTTTGCAACAAAGTTCCCAGGGTGTCCCGTCCTTGCTGCTGGGCTGCAATGTGAAAAACATGAAGACATGTGTTTTATATCTTTAAACTGTACTATTCTCCTATTCAATAAAAACTCTGCAGACATTTTTATAATTTGCAATCTAATATTCTATCATCTGTTATGAGCAGTATCGAAAGTTCTATAGATGCAATAATCCACTAAATATACAGCAGATGAAAAACATATGTAGCTGACAAGAGAAATCTGTGTAAAAAAAACTAAACAAAACTGGAAAACCAACCCCAAAGCAACTTGTCAGGAACAGCATTACCAGAGTCCAGAGTGCTTATGAGAAAGCTTCACATTCTCATGTTGTAAAAGGATTTGCTAAGCAGAAATACAGAGGCTGTTCTGTGCGTCAAGTGACATAGATTAATTATTTTGCCTTTTGGACAGATGGGATGAAAGTCTACTAGTACTGAAACCATTAAAGCTAATCCTCATAAAACAAACCTCATAGCGTTCGCTGCTTCTTTCCATGTACAGTCATAGAGGAATATTGACACATTTTTGTGGTATTTTATTGTCTAAATATACTGAATTAAACTTTGTAGATTATTCCAACATTTTTCCCATTTTCTTTGTGTTACATGTGTCACGAGAATAAATGAAGAAATCAACCCAGGACAGCCAGTCTCAAGTGGGGAAGAAACCTGGTTTCCCAAAGTGACATATAGAGTACCATTTTATTATGAATGAACTGAATTTACTCTTGTTTTGGAGCTTCTTCTGGCTCTCCGTAAAATTATCTAGGATTCTAACCTCACAATGAAACCTGTCAATGACAACTTGTGCTTGACCTCACTGTCTGTATTACAGAAGGCCTTTGACTTTTCTAATGACTTTCCGAATGGACATTTTAGCAGCTGAAAAGGACCAGAGACCCTTTTGTAAGAAAGATCAATGAACACATTAGGATTGTATTTTTCTTGTGTTTCCTGAGAACGTTACAGCTACCAATCGTGGTCAATTTAAAACAATTGAATCAGGTCAACTAGATTTGATTATATGTCAAAGGAACATTTTTCACCGCTTATTCACATTTATGTAAGTGGATTCATCATCTTAGACCAGGGGTCTGTAACCCGCGGCTCCGGAGCCGCATGCGGCTCTTTCGTCCCTCCACTGTGGCTCCTTGAGCCTCTGTCCCACTGCAGTTCATCCCGGAGTGGGACGTAAGGAGGCAAAGCGCACCCAGAGCGCAGTCCCGCTACAAAGACTGGGGTAAAATGTAGGCGGATCGTGAACGACGCAGCAACGTAAGCGTCATTACGCAACAATAATGGCAGTGGTGGAGCGGCGACAATTCCGGGAGGGTTCGTTGCGGACTTGTTGAAAGTGACGGCAAATTCTAGTGAATTACACAACTAAAGGACATTGAAAGCCACAACACTCACACTCATGGTTCTAAAAAATCCCAGATCTCCCACATATATCTTCCATTTTAATAATGTGTAGCAATAAAGGAGCTGATAGCTGCAATGCATTATGGGAGTTTATGTTTGTCGTGTTTTAAATGTAATTACTGGGGGTTATGTTAGGTTTGTAGTGTTGGTAATAATTGTGTTGTGTTTTTGTTGCTTAGTTCATGTGTTTATTAGTTGTAAGTTGGCAACCAGCAGTGAAGAAGGTTTTGTGTGTCGTGTCCTCCTGGCATGGTCTGCCTGTCGGAGTGTCAAAATAAAAGACTGATGTGCACGTGTGTTGTAAAGTAAAAGCTTTTTCTCTAGCATGCTTCTTTGACATTACTCACCATAATATCATAGTGATATTGTGAGTGACAATGTAGGCATGTGTGCGCACGGGTGTGTTGGACTGTGGCGCATGTGGGTGTGTGTGCGGCTCTCTGGGTGTTGTGTTCAGTGGGAAACGGGACCAACTGGCTCTTTGAGCATTAAAGGGTGCTGACCCCTGTCTTAGACAGACTAGAACACACATAGACATAAGCTCTTTTGGTCCATGGAAGACTTATCATCATTTCATCATCTACAGGACTTTAACATTGTTCTTGATATATAATAGACATGAGCACTGCGAGGTGAAACGAATGACACTGATTTCCGTTATTGTGACACTTATTACTGAGCAGCATATGAAAATTTTGTCGCTAATCTGGTGTGTTAGATGCAGCAAACATGGGCATTCATAAATATTCGAGCAAGTCTGTCACAGTGCAAAGGCTGATTGGTGAATGTCCTTTGTAATGTATCCTAAATTAGAGACTTGTGCAAATTCAAAGTATTTCATGATCATCAAAAAGCCAATAAAAACTTAAATTCCCTGCAGAAGTACTGTGAAAAGATTATATCCAATATGAGGTTAATATAAGCAAATTCAACTCACTTATATGCTTGACGTTTAAATCTCTTTACATCCTCTTACATACTCTTTACAAAGTCAAATTCGTCGTTGTCGAGAAAATACGGCAAAAGTGCTGAGTCATCATTGTGAGCAACTTTTATTTATTGACTTGTCCAAGGACACTTTGACATTTGGACCAGCAGAGACAGTGATTGAACTTATTCGATCATTGAATCGAAGGAGATTTCCGCTTAACTATGAGAGAGACGGAGGTCTTAGCCTCATGAAGTATGCTTTTAGTAAAATCCTTATTTTACTAAAACTCATATTTCACCAGCCAGTCCTACCTAATAGGAGTTCTGGGTTACCCTGTAATTTTATTATGCCCCTGGCTGTCTATATGTAGGTATAATATACTTAATTTTCCATGAACGGAACCATCTAATTTCTTTCCGGGCTCCCTCAGCTCCTTTCTGTTTTTAGCAAAGTAAGACACAATAATCCACACCATACTTGCAGGATTTCAGCTACTGCTTTCCACCAATCTTTGACCATGTTGCACCAACTCATAACCGAGTCCTCTTCGTATGTCCTCAATGGCATAGAACATACTACTTTCTGAGAAGTTGTGGATAGTGTGAGAAATGTGCGGTTTAATGACTCGCGTCTCATAGTGTTTGTCTAAATACGTGATGTCATTTGTCGTTTAAAACCATTTTTTTTTAGATCGTGGCCATGGAGCTTATCTCATTTACGCTGAATACAGCATGCTAACTCATCTGCTCTTCAAAACTTATTTTGCTCTTTGGTCAAAGACGCAAACTTCGCTGGAATACTGACAACCACTGCTGTCCCAGATACACATATTCACAGCAAAACACACTGCAGCAGAATGGAGCCTGGCCTATTTTTGAAAATAATGGAGATGTGTGTGTGTGTGTGTGTGTGTGTGTGTGTGTGTGTGTGTGTGTGTGTGTGTGTGTGTGTGTGTGTGTGTGTGTGTGTGTGTGTGTGTGTGTGTGTGTGTGTGTGTGTGTGTGTGTGTGTGTGTGTGTGTGTGTTCGTTCATAGTTGTCTGATGTCCTTTGAAGTTTTGCGGGCATTTTATGGAAAGATAGATAATTATGCACAAACACACACGTGTGTGTGTGTGTGTGTGTGTGTGTGTGCCTGCGTACGCGAGGTTCCAGACTGGCCACTTTCACAGGGCTGCAGATCAAAGGCATTTGTGCCTCGGTGGTGAACTGTCTTCAACTCTTTCTTTTCTTTCCGTTTCTTTTTTTCTCAAGGTTGGCAGAAATTACTTGAGTTGAAGTCAGTCCTGGAGTTTCATTTTCTTGGAGCCAGAAATGATGCATTAGATCACCTGAAAGGTGCAAAGCTGTATATGCTCAGGTTATTTATATCATTATCATCATGTTTGTTGATAATGTTTGGGGTTTTTTCAGATAACTGTCGACTTTTACCCAAATGCATAAGAGGATGTGTTGCAGCTATAAAGGCTTTCACACTGTCGATATGTGTTTCTTTCCTTTGGCTACACATTCAGCCTCACTTCTTAACTCACACAGCCTGAGCTGTTGGTGCTTCTCCAATTATTTCATCGATTTTCCACAATTAAATGTCAACATAGATTGTCAGCAAGCATGTCTTTCGACTTTTGTCAAACAGAGAACTCAAGAGAGAAAACAATGCGTGCTGAAGGAGAACTTGTAATTAACCCATTTGATGGTTAACCGCTGTACCACCATGAGGCCTTGGATCATAGTGTCACACACAAAAACGTTATACTGCTGCAAAATTATTACATACAGTACTTGTCCCCAAATGAAAATGAAAAGCAAAGTTTATAGTTGCATTTAATTAGGTTATATTCAACATTAATTGTTTTTTTTTTATATCAAAATTCCCTTTTTTACAATGACATATTCAGTAAAGTATAGACAACCACACCAAACTCAAACAAAGCTATTTAATATTGGTCACACATTTTGAAAGGGTCCCGTAATATTTAATCACTTTTTATTAATTATCATTATAAACACTCCTTAAGCTTTTTTTTGTCCATCTTTCAACAGCTCTGTTATTTTCTCATATAGAGACCTTTTCTCACTGTCTCACTCATCTCGTTTAGCTTCTTCCTTCCTCATCTGATATGACCTTCCAAAATGTAACACAATGATTGCTGCAATCACTTGATCATTTGGAGATTCCATAATGTCAAGTTGTTTGTTTGTTTTTTGTTTTTTTGAAATAGTTACTTCTACGTACATTTTTATCAGTTTTGGTTGTTTTGAACCTGCTTAGTAACGTGAAGTGTAACGGAGTAGAGACACCCCTTCAATACAAACACAACCTTGAAGCACTGAACACCATTTAATTCTGCACTCTTCAATCTTTTCCTTAGTATTCCCTTCAAAAGGATGAAGTCACAAAACGTGATGTTATTTCAGATAATAGTTACTGGTCACATGTAATATTCCACTGCAGGTTTGTAGCGCCGCATTACGTAATAACGGTGTAATATGTAATAATGTAATACATTTTCAACTCAATTTGTATTAACACTGCATTTTGGAATAATCTTGTTGTATAATAGTAATTTTTTTTTCAACAAACATTGTTGCATTTTGTAAAAACGTCTTACATATTGCAATAGTTATAACAGAATGTGGCTGCTGTCATTTTTTTCAAAAACATGTAATAATTTGGTGCATTGTGTAATAAATCATCAAAATTGATACCTTAATTAGAAAGTTAATCAGAAAAACAGTAAGTGTCACTTATGTCAGGTACTATATATCAGGTATTATATTATCATCCATGACTACCAAAAATTGCATTTTTGTGCCTGTACAGTCATCCCATCCTATTTCTGATCTCTGTATGTGTTTGCAGTGTTGGTGCTGAGGGATATGTCACTTCTGTGAATGTGGGAAATTTGCCCCACAGCTGCTGCTTCAGCTAATCTGGCTTACTTCTTTTAATTAATTGTCACATTTTTTTGACTGCTGTTTTAACAGATGTGACAGACACCCAAAAAAAAACCCATCCAAAAATATGTTTTATCTGTATGTGTTGGTATTATTTTCCCTGAACAATGTGAATAACGACGAATAATGTTTTATATGATTTTGCAATATAGCATATGTAATCGGTGACCCCATGATTGTAAACAAGTTCGTTGGATAATTTTAATTATAATTGCTTACTACTTCACCTCAGTTAGCTAACATAGTCAGCTTTTTTTTTTGTTATCTTAACTGCCAGTTGTCTTCATAACCCTGTCATGTCCATTAAAAACTGACAACACCAGACAGCAGGATAAGAAAAAGAAAAAAAACCAAAAAATTAAACAGGATTAAGCATAGTTAAGCCGAACATCAAAACGTTCTCACATCTGGAAAAGTAATAGCTTGGCTGAGTGAAATTCCAAATTGCATTGTGGGCAGAATCTAAACAAGTCTCTGTGCGCATGGACAGTTTGTTTCTTACAACTGCAATAACTCTAGAACAGGTCCCTTAATCCCAATTCTCAATATGTCAATGAATAATTATAATGCTATTTTCACAAGTGATTCTTTCTCCATTTATAAGCACAAATTCATCTTGTTTTGCAATGGAAAATCAATCTACAAGAAAAAGTTCAACATTTATGCTTCAGATGCTCAAATAGTTTGTTCTCTCTCTCTCTCTCATCTTTTTGAGGAGAAACCATCTGTTTATTAGGCCTATGAAAATATATTAAGCCTGACATATCGCTGCAATGCAGCTCAATGGACTTAACAGTCTGGAACAAATAACAGTATTATTCAGAGTGGATTACACTTACACATGCCTGGACCACCTGTTTCACAAAATCAAAATGGCATAAATCCCAAATGAAATAAATAAATTCAGACGAATTAAATAAATAAAACTTTATTTCACTGCAGGGGATTAAGCCTGTGTTGACTTAGCGAGTGGACTGAAAACACTAAACAGCTGTCTGCCTCACCAGCAGGTCGCCTGTCGAGCTTTCCAGCCTCAGAATAGCAGTTGCTTCTTCAGCGCGATGCCGGTTGTCGGTGAATTCCCAGGCTACTGCCAGGTACAGCAACTGTAGTCGGGAGAGTGTGAAACCTGCTGGATATGAACTGCTGTAGTGTTCTGGTTCACTTGTGCCCCAAATGAGTCTGCAGCATTGTGACGCCCAGTGATAAGTCACTCTGGGGAATGCATTGTTGTCAAGTTGTCATGTGGGTGTTTTTTTTTTTTTTTTTTTTCTGGAATGGAAAAGTTCAAGTTAAATATAAAGTTTATGTACTGCAGTAGCTGCAAAATATAAATCTCCTACATTGTTGGCACGTGAAAAGATCATGTTTCATTGAAAAAGCATCATGTGCATGTCATTAAGCGTCGAATTAATGTTGGGGTAGCAACATAATGCATACAAAACAATGTTCAGACGCTTTCTGGTTGGTGTTATTGTATATGACACAATGAAAAATTTTCATTGCATTTTACACAACAAAGGTGCTCGGAGAAAGAAAAACACTGTCTCCATGAATACAGAGAAAAATACAACCGTTCTTCACATGCATGAGTAGATGGGAAATAACAACAATGGCGGCCTCCGGAGTGGCATGACTCCCAGTCCACATTTTCCTGGGACTTGGTAGTTTTATAGCTGAGTCAATCATACTGGCAATCCAACTCCAATGTCTGTGCATACAAGTGTCAGTGTACTCACCATTGTTAATGTTTATAATGTGTTGTTCTCTGTGTGCATGCGCGTGTGGTCTCACTACAAAAACAACCTCCAGTGCCAACTCACATGATCACTACCTAGTTTTTTAGCATTTCTGCTATTTCAAAATGTTGCCGTGTCCTTACCGAAATGAAATGGCAAAAACAATTTGTTTTCACTTGAAACATTGTTGTGTAAACAGGGCTTTAATTCAGCTGAAAACTTTGGTTGAACTGCCACAATGTTAGTTGTCAAATTTCTAGTAATTATGTCCTTATTGCTGTTTACAACAGAACAATGCACTATGTCACCAATCAGTGTTCGCTCACATTTGTGACATTGTACTGACTCGAGTGTGATGCCCCACCCTCTTCCAGTCATTAGCTCTGTATCCAGTGAAAAGCCTTCGGGATGTCGTCGGATCGCAGATTGGCAGCACGAACAAGCAACTGACAAACAAAACGCCGCACAGAGTTTGATGGGATCAAGTAAACCGACAGCAGAATCTGGAAGGGATGTTCCGGCATCTTGTTACAATCCCAGCACTGCAAACTGATGTTGATTAAAAGAAAAAGGGACACATGGCATCCCTTTTTATGTACATTGGTGAACAACTGACCATCAAGGTGATAGGCAGCGTGTTAAATGTGACCCACAAAACCCAAATCAGTATGCGTATTTAAAGTTACTGTACACACACATTATTGGGAGGCCAAAGTGATTGAGAGAAACTTTGTTCATAGTAATCGGTGAATTGACTCTGCTACTTTTGTAAAGAAGTATTAATCATCCAAATATATTATCTCTGCATTTTGAAGACATTTTGTGAACATCACAAGTTTGAATCTGTAGCGACATGGATCAGCATCTCTAAGTCTAAGACCTTGGTTCTCTCATGGAAAAGGATGTCCTCTCCAGGGTAGAATTTTTTCAGGTGGGGGCCGTTATTCCTGTATCTCATTAATGAGAAGGGGATATGAGATCAGTCATTGATTTGGACAGAGAGTCTTTCTTTGGGTCATGACCAAACTACATTATGGATGCAAGCGGTTGATTGGAGTTTTCTCTGCAGGATAGTGTAAGAAACTTCTTTAGCACAATTGTGTTCAAATTCTCTTTAATGTTTTCTGATATGTGACTTGGGGTTTCATCAAATTATACTTTCTTTTGTCTGATGGAGATCCACAGCAATATATGGGCAAATACATGGTCCAGATCTGCAAGTCTGGTGTGAAACAGCTTCAAACAAGATTGCTAATGAGAGCAGGACCTGTCTAGGGATTTGAATTAGCTGACTGGGAGCTTACCGTTCCAAAACTATATTATGCTATCTGTCTGAGCATGACTTCCATAAAGCTCAGCATTTGGGCATGAGGTTGGTGAGTTATATTGTATTGATAAACAATCCACAATTCAAATTCCAACTATCACTGTGGTCATTGTGGAGTGTTTTTGGAATGGTTTTGTTTACCACATCACCACATTTGGGTAATGAAAATACACCAATGCTCATTTACATTAGCCCTCATTTTATTTTCAAAGCAATTTGTCAGTAGCTAATGAATAAACAAATAAATAAATTAAATGAATGGAGCTAAAGATCTGAGCTCCAGCAGGAATCACGGATCAGATGCATTTTTCTTAATGTTTTTGGATTTGCCCACATAACATGTTACTGGCATCAGGAGGAGAGTGTCGATATGTTTTATAACGTTACTTAGCAACAGCGGGAGGTTATGCTAATAAAGTGCTTCCACAAAAAAATCAAAAGCTGAACCTTTTTCTGACCTACATAATAGGTCTGGAAATCTGTCTCTCTGTAGCAAGGCCCCTTGTGTTGAATGTCTGTGCAAAGCCTGGACTCGACCCCGGCACACTGTATCAAGGTGAACCGTGTTATTCTTGAAAGTTAATGTTGATTCAGCTACTTTATTAGGGACTGAAAACAAAAAAGTCCCTCTTCCAGTATCTCTAAAAGTCTTACACAGTCAGCTCTGTCTTGATAATATACATATTTTCATAGTGTTGCTGTACCACAGTTTTGCCACTGCATGCTTTTTCAAACAGTGAAATGTTTGCGTTATCTATCATTATTTTCTGACATGTAATTAAGATGTTAATAAGGGTGCCACATTGGGTGGCAGGTTCTATTTAAATAGATTAATTTAACTATGAACATTCATTACATAAACAGCTTTTGCATCAGTTTGAAGGCACACGCTGCATCAGTAATCAAGCAATATTCCATATTCCATTAAAACCCCCCTTTTTTTAAGTTTATAAATAGTCTTAGGCACCTGAACATTGTCAAATCGCAAACTTCTGCTAATATTTTTTTAAAGACCTAGGTTTTTACAAATGTGAGCTACTATTCTCTTGTAAAGGATGTAAACTATGTAAAGTATCTTGTTATGTTAATGAAAACAAGTAATTGACATATTCCACATGGGTTAACTGATGATCTGAGAACCAAGCAAAGCATGATTTTGAACACACAAAATCATTCCTATTTACTGGAACAGACAATAATAGATATGATTGTACATTAAGGCAGAAAACTTATTCTGTCACATAAATGCGTGCAAATAGTAATAATATTGAGTTATAGCCCAAATGCAATATAAGAGCATACGTGTTACTGTTTCTCGAACCGACAAGATTTACAATTTGTGTTTGTTAAAATATAGTAACATGGTTCTTTTGTTTTGTTGAATTTGAGCTGAATTGTCTTTTTAACAAGATCAATGTGAGTGGACACAAGGTGCACCTTTGAGGGCTTTGTCAAGAACCGGTCTAACTGGCAAAGACTGTTTTGAAAATAATAAGGAGCTTTTCCACAGGATGAAGCTATTGTGGTACATTTCAATGATGTTTGATGAATTGCATACATCTTCTGATGTGGGGGATCAGAATAATTTGAGTGATTTATCTACTATGATTTTTGTTTTCACGAAGACGGAGTTTAAAAAAGAAATGTACAACACCAACCATGTGATCCAAAATTTGCACCTTATGAAAGGGCCTTTCCAGTCACAACTGCATTCACAAGTGCATTCACAACTCAAGCAAAGTGTACACACCAAAAGGTTTAAGAGCGTTTTGACTTTCAAAAGTAGCACTTAAAATTGAAAATTGCAGGTTTTCGAGCGAAAGATGTGGAAGCATTTTGTGGCATGCAGTAGCTTCTCAAAGGATGCCGTGAAAGGCGCTAAAACCAGCTCTGCAGCCTTCTGCAAGCACGTCTTTTTTTCGCTGCTTCTGTTGGTGTGAAAAGAGCTTAAGTGGAGATAAGTCGCTTGGAATGGGATTTCAGAAGAAAACTCTGCTTGCACTCACAAACTGTGTGTGCGTGCGTGCGTGCGTGCGTGCGTGCGTGTGTGTGTGTGTGTTTCACTGCTTGGAGTTTGGTGCCCACTTTCTTTGCCCTGGTTGTGGTCTCCAATTCTCAGGCGCCATGTTTGACTTTCTTTTTTAGCTACTGATGGAACGGGATGTTCAGGATGTTCAGTCCGTTAGTAAAGATTCTAAGTGTGGTACAATTCATAATTCATGCTACAATTTTAAGCTAACTGCGAGGTATACAAATTGGAAACTTGTATTACACAAAAGTACAATATTGTTAGTTTATATTTAGATTTAGATGTAGTGATGGCTTGTAGAGTCATTTTTATCAATGGATTTCCCCCAATACATACGTGTATAGTATTTTTTTTTTTTTTTTTTTGCAGCTACTGTAAATCACTTTATACATTAGTCTCATTAGGTCTGGCTCACTTTCAGTTTATTGATGTCATTAATTTCTCACAGCCTTTTCACAGTTTAAACATATATTTCCACTTACAATGTACAATTTTCACACATTCCAGTTACTCATAAATAAACATATCAGTTGTATTTATTTGGCTTCATTTCTTTATAAATGTGTTGCTGTACTTATTTATGGTTGTGTTTCATTCACAAACTATTAAAGCTATTCAATACATACATCTACCCATCCCTTGGCTTGAATTTATCCATGTTAGGATCACGAGGGCTTCGATGTAAAGCGGTTGACATTGGTTGAGACCCCATGTACAGTCGTGGTTTATTTCATTTTGGAACTGTTAATATTTTGACATATAAAAGGGCTGCCTGTACAGTTTGTTATCAACGCGTCATCTGAGAGTTTTAGGATCATTTTTACATTTTCACTTCAGGTAAGTTTTGCACTTGCACAGCAATGTTTTGAAAACAATGTCTGCTAATGCATAAAAGGCAGAAAGACTGAAGATGTAGTTTCCCTGAAGGGACTCTAGTACGTGCTGTTATTGACTGGGAGTCATGCCACTCTTGAAGCCACCATTGTCGTTATTGTCCATCTACCAGTGCATGTGCAGAAGAATTATTTACTACAGCTGTACTGTGCATGCATCGTAGCAGCGTTTCAGAAACCCCCCCCATTTTCTGTGGCTTTGAGCAGAGTTGTGGTGGAAACAAACACCCAAAGCGCAACAGACATTTTCCATTTTCATTTTTTATTGTGTAAACAGGGCCTTCTTGAAACACCAACGGCTCACTAAGTGCAATTTCAATTCAGAAACAATAACAATATTGCGAAAAGTATTGACAGAAATGTAATTTGCTTAGCATGTTTGTGAGATAATGGAGGTGGGAAATCTTTCAGCTCTTTTTTTTCTTCCATGAATTGGAATGCAAAGGTTGCTGCATACAATACAAGAGAAGGTTTGATCGTGCTTCCTTCATGACACTTTGAGTCTTCACCATGACAGCATTGCCGAGGGGGTGGACAGAGGGAGATCTCCTGAAGGACGATGAGTAGCGAGAGGGAGGCTGGATGGTGGGTGGGCGAGCAGAGAAATGGATAGATATAGATAGGTGAACAGAGAGAGAGAGAGAAGGAGCGATATGGGTAGTGGGGGGGAGTGGGTGGCAGTTGCAGAGATGGAAGGGTGAGATGGTAAAGAATGACAAAATCAGAGGTAAAATATAGACCCAAAAAGCACCACAACCCAAACCCACACTCACACAAACATGGCATTCTGTAACCGTTTCATCTTTTTACACTGAAATATGTGAAGTCGTTTGTAAGGGAATGAATGATAATTAAATTGATCCTGGTGTCCGTCACTATCAGGGTTTTTTTTTTTTATTTTAAAAATGTCTTAGCTTATAACAATTTCATGCAGAGTCCAGCAAGACAAGAAATCTTATATGGTTGGGGGATGACTTTTTTCCCTGCATGAAATTTGCCCATTCGTTTCTGAAAAGAAATGCAGATAAAAATAAGTAATCAGTCAGAAAAAAAACTATTGGCAATTCTATTCAAGCACACGTTTTTTAGTCCAGAAACTGTTGTAGGTGTAATGGAAATTCATTAATCATACAATACATGCTGGTGTATGTATATGTGGGAGAACAGTTCTGATTGTTATGCCCTATGGATGTCAACAGTCCTTCATATTTTATAATGTGAAAAAGGTTTAGGAAATTCATTCCACTGGGGTGCATAATGTAGTTTAATCTCTTCTGGGTGGGCGCTCATCTATCCACACATTGAGATCCAGTGTTTTGCGGCGACTCCTGCAAACCCAGACTTTATCTGATCACATTTTCACTTTTTAAACCAAAGCTAAGAGGTACTATGGATGTGAAAATATGATCGAACCTTGACTTAAATTCCATGCTCCTTTCAGTGAGACGTATTTTCATTATGGCAATATACATGGCCTTTTTAATTATAAAGAACGAGATGTCTTAACAATATATTATTGTAACAATTTAATATCATATGCTTTACACTATCAATTACAGACTTGTAAATCTGCAAAATCTTGCTGCAAGTTAAGAATGTGTAATAACGGAAAATTTGTGGGATTTGCCAAGTGTGAAAAAAGTGTGGTGTGCCATGAACCTCACTGGCAGGATTTGCTCATTCACTTTTGCTCCACTTTGGGATTGTAGATCATCAGATTATAAAATAAAGAAAATGCAGCTGTTGCTCAGTTCAAAATTGCTGGTATTTATTTTCAAAACCCACACTTACTGTCTGACAATATGGAGATGAGAACTCAACCAGCCACTGGCAGCGTTTGAACACAGCTACAGCTCCTGTTAGCTGTGTTGTCTACACTGGCGCTTTTGTATTTGATGTCTCTGCGAGTGTAGCTTTACTGGGCATGTGCTTTTAGTTTCACCGAATACAGTTTTCACAGCTGGCGTGTGGCGCTTCACAGTCGTGAAACATGTTACTCACACGCTTGCTTGCTTGCTCGCCCGCTAAAATGCACTCTTGTACAATCTGGATTGTGTAACTGCCAATGACTGACCACACCTCAGTTATATAAAGTGCTCTCTGTAGTACACCACAGGCTTAAAATGTAATTGGATTATTTAATATGTGGAAATTTGTAGGGGCATCTATTAACGTTGTCTTTTTACTACTGAGCGGGTTTGACTCAAAAGATAATGCTGTGTTAGACTTACTTATCAGTCCCAGTTTGATGCACACTCTTCTCTGAAAACAACACAGTGCATTTGTGTGATGATAGAATCAAGGACAGCATAGAAATTGCAAACAATTTGCATATTTTGTTGTGATGATAAAATAATACTCTACAGCCCAAGAGTGATGAAACTGCAGATGCCGTTAGACAAACAAAGGGGCTTCTGCCAAAGTATGAAAATTCTGCAGCAGATGCTTTGGAAGATGTTAAGATTGGATGGAATACCTTTAGCATGTCCAAGAAAAACAGTCTGGCTTCTATTATATAGCCATCCTGCATGGGGGGGGGGGGGGGGGGGGATGACCTGTGAAGGGTGTCCTTCAGAGGCATCATAGAATGCATTACTATGCAGGACAAACTCAAGATTAATCATTATCACTAATCTACACCTTGCTATTTTGTTTGTTGCACCTTCCCATGACGTTGGTTTAGTTGGTAGAGGGCGTTGTCCTTAATGTGCATTATGAGGTGTTGCATTGCCATGTGCCAAAGTGTCCTAACCTAAACAGCCATAGGCAATGGTTGCCAAACTCCAACCTTTTCTAGAAGCCCTCCTCAAGTAGCTTTGGTGAAGCACTGATCCTTTGAGACCGTAAACAAGCCCAGTTCAAAGTTTTTCACCGGTCACACAAATCTTGTTTTGTGGCAGTTAGTGCAATGGAAAGGTGCATGATGGGTATCTTAGGATAACTGTTCAAATTTGTTTACATGGTTGGTCATTACTTCTAAATGCTATTTTGAAAATAGATGGAAACCGGCCAAACTTGATTCTAGGTCAGGTTTCAGCTAAGAACCCTTGTCCAACACTTCAAAATTAACATTTTATACATAATTTTATACATTTTCTGTGTTAATGTTTAGGATGCAGCAGATGTCCCAATGATTGTTTTATTTTTCAGATGGTTTATTGGCTTGAATGAATATTATATTTTATACATCTTTCATAATGCAACATGCCTTAAGAGTATTTCCTGCTGTTTTTAATTAACAGTTTCAATAAACCAAATTAAAGCCACAACATCAACAACAGAAATGAGCGCAGTTGCTCCCAAGCTGGTTTCAAATATTACCGGTTCCAATACAGCCACTCAGTTGTTGCAGGTTTCTTTTACATGTAAATGCTTTCGGAGGCAGCTCTATATACTGGAAGTCCAGCCATATACAATTCACACAATCCAGTATTTACAATGTTCTACATTTTTACAGAAATTGACTTGAATTTTTTTTCTCTGTTAAAGCTGGGAACTGAATAGAAGGCCCAGCCATTAATTCTCTCTGTGTGGTGTAGGACCAGAGCACAAAGCTTAAGCTGGGAATCTGCAGTGCAGAGCTTTACACAGAAACAGAAATGCAAACACACACACACACACACACACACGCACACACACACACACACACACACACACACTGTTCTCCTGCTTACTGACCTGTTTCAATAATTCAGAAGAGTGGCTTACTGGCTGGCTGGCTATGGTCTCTATCCATGGACTCAATCAAGCACATCTCCCTCTCCCCCCCCCCCCCTCTCTCTCTCTCTCTCTCTGTCTCTCTATTTCTCTCTTGCTCTCTCTCTCTCTCTCTCTCTCTCACAAAAAAAACATACATATACATTGTTTGAGTAAGATGATACATCTAATAATGTGCTTTTGGCAACTGTGGACATTTATATGTGAATATGTTCTATTTAGACAGCAAAGACTTCATATATCAGCAAATGGAGATCATTGATCACATTTTCTTTCCGAGGTTCTTGCTGGTAACCAACAGTTTAAAATCAATAGAAAAAACCCCGATGGGAATCAATCAAAATTGCTCCTCTTCCAGAAAAAGAGGCTATACATGAAGTAGTCCATGAGCAGTTTAAAGTTAAAACCCAATTTTGTCATGATTGTATCTTGATTGCTATGAATGATTCAAACTATTTTTTTTTTTACTGAATGATGTCATTGGGATTCTTTTAGAATTAATATTATAATCGTTATTTGGAGGTTTAAAAGAATGGTAATGATTATTCTTGTTGATATGCACCTATATGATCCACTTCATGAAAATGAGCTGGCATCAATGGATCACTCTTCAATTCTGTCATAACATAACTTGGTTTTGCTTCAGGATCAGTTGAACATGTTTGTCTTTGTATTCATATCCCATACAGATATTACTGTCGTGATATTATGTTATTGAAGAGCCATGTTGATGCAGAGCTGGGGCCTGTCTCTTTAGTGGATGGCAGTCTCTAATCGGTAATTATATGATACAGGCCAAACAATGTATGATGAGTAAGTGTTAAAAATAAATGTAAAAAATCCTGTCCCGGATAACATCTCTATGTAACTGTGATTCTAAACTAAAATAATCAGTTGTCATCTGTTCCCATGTGTAGTTTTCAATCATTTTTTTTCCACTCTCATTGACAATATGAGGGCTGATGTCTTTCAACTGTATTTGTGTGCAAAGAAACAGTGGTTATGTTTTTGTAGTCTCTTTATATTTGTCCTGCTGTGAACCCTGAGATAAATAACAAACAAGCTGTTCTTTAGCAGACTTCCTGTGGCTGTTCAGCCCAGTTATCTCTTTTCTTATCTTACTCTGTAAATACATAAGTTGTTAAGTAATTGAAAGTGTTTACTATCAGTAGACCCTTTAGTTGTGGGGATTGTTGCAGCTTTCATCATCATGTGGAACCTCATGTTGAATGGTGATACTGTAAGAATTTCACCACAGGAACCAAGGCTTCATTAAGAGGAGACAACGTCCGCTCGCAAAGGACAAATTCAATCTAAGTCAGTGTCACCTCACTCCAGGGGCAAGAGATCATTGGTGTGTTTTCAGGAGTGTACAAGGAAAATGAGCTTGGACTCCAGAGTTTTTCATGATGTGGTTATCTGGTGCAAATTTAGAAGAGGATACATTCATAAAACTAATTGAACTAAATTAAGTACGGCAGTGAAAATGGATTAAAAATATCAGTTGCAGAGAAAATAAATTATACATGAAATTAAGAGTAAATCAAATCAGGAAAGTCAATATTCTGGACAAGTCACCAGTTTGTCAAAGGGCCAATGAAAAGGAGACATGCAATAACAAACACACGTGAGGCAGGACATCTCACCACTACAACAAAGTGTCACCCCAATAAAAGTGTCTGTGAGCAAATAATAGACTGAAAATTACAATTCAGAAAGCGCATATGTTATGGGCATCACATAGAAGTAGAATTGACACAATGCTGTGATCCATTTCCAGTTCAGTTCCACAAGTTTAAAAACAGGTTAAGTTTTATGTTCTGCCGCCTGCTCTGAACGGAAATGTTTGGCTGTTTATAGCAGGCATGATGCGTTTCTCAAATGAGTAAATAACACAGTACACAATTTAGTCATTTGAACCTACTTATATTTGTACCCATATTTCTATCCATATCTTACAAATTTCACAGTAGAAAACGTGTTACAGATGTTTAGGTTATCGACTTTCAGTGCAGTACCTCCTTTTCGGGGTACTTTGGGTTTTAATCGTTGCAAGTTGACAGGCAGCCTCGCATTGGCAGTCTGCGAGTGCTTTTGATGACGAACTTTAACAAAAATTTTTTAGAGTGCAGTCAGGTAAAACAGATTCGATTAGAGACGTCGGATGACTTTTATTTGTCTGTGTCTGTAAATAGCTGCTGCGACAGAGGTTGCCGTGGCGTCACATAATAGCCTTGGACCAGATTCTGCTGCGCAAGCAAATTAAGCAGAACACTCTCCACTTTTGTAGTCAGAGCCTCTTTTCCTTCGGGATCCATTTCAGGGAAGAATGGCATTTCAAAACTTCAGACGTATCTCTTTTTATATCAGTCATCTGGTACCTTGCGAGAATTAGCAAGAGTGCATGTAAAACACCATGTATTGTTCGCATGCTTGATATGCAACACTTTTTTTGCCTTTCTCAAACATTTTTTTTTTTTTTCTCCAGCCTCTGTGCCAAGGGGTGTGTTGATGCACTTGTAAAGCTGATGCAAGGAGGAGAGGGTGTGGTAGTGCACATTAACAGCAGCCCAAAGACCAAAACCTGATCATTTCCTCTAAAAAAAACATTTTAATATCAACACTGGCATTTGACAGCACAGTGATAAATGAACAAATGTGAAGAGACAGTACCTGTGATAGAAATCCACTGGGCTGGAGAAAGTAGATGTTCTGGATGTGATTAAAAAAAACAAAAAAAACATGTTTGTGCCATTGAGGCAAATTTCATTTAAGTTGCTGCGATAATGCTTCATGCATGTGTGCCTGTGTGTTTGCATGTGAGATACTGCAGATACCAGACAAGACCACACTATCAATGTGAGAGCAATCTCTCAACCCTCTCCCCTGCATCTATCTTTACCCCCCCCCCCCCCCCCCCCCCACACACACACACACACACTTCTCCTTTTCACTTTCACATGTGTCTCCCTTCTCGCCAGTGTTAGTATTTGTGTGAATGTTTTGCCTCGTTGTATCCTCTCTCCAGACCTTCTACCCTCCTCGGTCACACTCACCTTTTGAGTTCATTTCCCTTTTAGCCCTGTCCCATTCACCCTCCCTCCCAATTCACTCTTTGCCCTCTTTCTTTCTCTCCTTGCCTGGGTTTGATCCCTCCCTCCCTCCCTCACTCTCTCCCACCCTCCGTCCTGCTGGCTCAGCTGGTATAGAGGCGGCCTCTGTTTCAGCTACGTCCTCTGTCCTTTTGAAGGAGGAAAGTGAAAAGCAAGAGGCAAAGAGGAGGATGCGTGGATGGGGGGGAGGGTGGGGATGGATCGAGGGAAGAAGTGAGCCATGGGGTGAGGAATGAGAGGAAAAGAATCCAAGTGGGAAAATGGGATGAAGAACCCAGGATATGTGTGAATCAATGGTCCGGGTTGTTCAAGTCATTGATATCCAGTAGCAACAGCGTGTGAGGGCAGATTTCCTGTGTGAGAGGATCAGTCCTTGGGATGTGCACTCTCAACTCTCCACTCTTCCGCTTAGTTCACCAATGCACTGTTGCAGCTCTTCAGCTCTCAGTTCAAGGCCACACAAGTAACTTGTTAGCTCGCACACAGACAGCGCAGAGGAATCCTGCTTTCATTGAGCCGTAGATGATATATAGAATGGAAACGAAGTGTAATGGAAATCTGTTTTTGAATCAAATACTAAATATGAATTGCTCTTTCTTTCTATATTCCATAGTGAGTGAAAGAAACCATCTGAAGATTGTGGACTGGCATCCTCTACCATGACGTTGTAGCTGTGGTAACATGTGATCATTGTGAAGAAGACAGTTACCGAATTTTGCATCTCCAAAGGTAAGATAATTAATTACCTGGCTTTCAGTCTGCTTCTTGTTTTATCAACAGCTATACATTTTCTGCTTCATGCCTTTATCATTCTTGTTATTAATTTGGAAGACCAAAGGTTTATTGGTGGACAGTAATCAACTAAACAATGGTTACTTTGTTCAAATGTGGATGTGTTTTTGCTGAAAGTCCCATAAAAGTGGCATACAACTTACTGTAAATTCTCCCCTGCATTCAGGCTTCATGCCAAACTAAAGTTATCAATGTATTGGCTCCATACCAAGGTTCCTGAATAGTTCAAATTCAGGGAGAAAGGCAATAATCCCTGTAATGAAAAAAGCTTCCAACTTCTGGGTCAAAGCAACAGGCTTTGGATGTGTCAACATGATGCCAGATTGGTTTGCTTTGACCTTGCAGTTGAAACGGATCAGTCGATCTCCCAAGCATTGTTTGGGTGTCTAGTAGAAACCTGATCTGTGTCATTTAGTTTTCTGAATTTTCCATGGAGTGTTGATATATAGCGAAAACCAGGCTGTTTTTCACAATGGAAAATGCCCCGTGGTCCTAACTACAATTATGAGTGTTACTCTTTTTAGATAACAAGTCTTCAGGTTTCATTTTCTATTTTCTTTTTACTGCTTCTGATAATCTTCTATGTCCAGCTCATGTTTCCATGCCTGAATATTGTATCTTGTCATCTTCTTGAAGGCTTTCTCTGTGAGAAATCCACCTTTAACCTCCTCATCCCTGGAGACTGAGCTGCTCATTCCTTCCTCACTGTGCACCCTGAGCCTCCCTCTTTGTCTTTCCCTACCAAAGGGCTGCTTTCCTGAGCTTGCCTCCCCCTTGCCTCTGTTCAGCTAGCTGTTAGAACTACACTCCTAACCTCGATACGTCCCTCTGGGGTGTGACTGGCTGCTGAACTCAGCTAGAAAGAGGCAGGGGGAGGAAGAAGAGGGGATAAAGTGCAGCAGGGAAAGAGAGGTAGACATTAGAAGGTATAACGTGGTCAAGTCAAAGATCCATCCAGACGGATGCCTGGATTAATTGATGGGGTTGTTTTCAATTGATAGAAAGAGAAGCAAACACTCGGCAATTGCCAGCAATCATTTAATCAATGGAACCATGTTAAAGAAAAACATTGCTGCTGGTTTTAAGTGAGACTTTGTTGCTAGTTCCCCAGAGGTTTTGTTTTGAACATACTGGCTTATTATCACAGGTTATCTTATTTTACCTGATTTTACCAGAGTTGAGTTCGACAAACACACTCCATTGTCAATAGACCAGAAGGAGTTTTTTTTTTCCTCGACAAATCTAAAACCTCAGGACTAACTACCTCTATCTGACTCAGTTTGGAGTCGTTTGGAATTGTTTCACTGATGATACCTAAATATCCAGTAGCTGAATATTTTTCATACATCAAATTTATGGAAAATATTTGTTGCATTTCCCATAATTGTGGTCGTTGGTGATGATGCATCCAAGGAAGTGAGTTTGTAAAAACTTTGCTGAATAAACCAGTGAACTGAGTGTACAACTTCTGACATAATCACAATTAGTTGATGCCTAAAAGTGGATCCATACATTTTTTTTATACCTGTTTTTTTTTTTTTTTTTTACTTCGAGTCTTGGACAGGAACAAGGTACATCCTGGATAAGTCGCTAGTCCATCACAGAATACCTAATGTGAAATTCTAATTTGTATTCCTGCTGCCAGTTACGTGCCTGACAGGCTGTTGCAGATTCCCTTGTACTGTAGCTATAGGTGGATGCAGAAATCTGAACTGCGGGAACCATGTTTGCCACTTGCATGTAAAATCCATCAATGAAACCAATTTCCTGGATTGCATGTTCAGAATGATACTGTCCTCTCAATTACTCTACATGGAATATAAACAGATACCGAATTTGCTTAATGTACACTGCTAAAATATAAGTCCAAATATATTTACAACCCTTGGTTGTCTGTTTCACTTCACCTGGGTTATGTTTATTCTCAGCACCCTTCAATCATTTAGTCCCGCAAGTAGCAGAAGCACCGAGAGTGAGAGACATGTAGTGATACAGCTTGCCATTTCCTCCTATCTTTTTTTTTTTTCCTTTTTGCTTCAGGGAGAGAGGGAGCGTGAGATGTGCAGATGTGAGATGGGAGACACGTTCAGGGAGAGATGGGAGATCAAACAAGCAACCCTGTGTTTGTTTTATCTTTATAATGAACAAAGTGTCACACTTTTTGACGCCTCAGAGTTCACGCAGAGGCCTTGGACGTCTGATGGGGGAATTCAACCTGCAACCCCAGAAGGCTTTTGAGAGCGACTTGAACTAATGCTCTCTTTAGAGTAGAACACCCATTTTGTGTGTGCGTGTGTGTGTGTGTGTGTGTGTGCGTGCGTACGTGCGTGCGTGCGTGCGTGCGTGTGTGTGCCCTTGACTGCTCAGCAAAACGCATCAAAGTCAAGTCCCTCTGTCCCCTACTGGCTTTGATGAATGGAGGGGTGAGGAGTAAGGCTGAATATATGAGGGGATGAATGAATGACATTAAAGTGCAAGAAACTGAGAGTGAATTGACAGAATGGGTAGATGGACAAGTTAGACCTTCCCATCACCTTCAACAGTAGCGGCCCTTTAAGGTACCGGTACACATTTTCCTCTTTTTGTTTCCATGTTTGTCCCTCCTAGAAATGCTAACCTCAAAACAGTACTGTTTATTTAGTTTTGTTAAAAACATGAAGAATTACACATGAAATATTCTTGGGTGTTTGTGCTGTTCCAGGACACCTACCTTATACTGGTCTTATATGGTTCCATTGCAGCACCACTTTGAAGCCGAAGTACTGTGAGAAAAAGTCAGATCAGGTTGCGTAGAACACATTATAATTAGGAGACCAAACACTATTCTCATTATCACACCATATTTGAACCGTTTTATCAGTTTAATATGAAATGAAAGTGCCCCTTTAATAGACTGCATTACATTATTATTTCGAGAGTCTGAACAGGTCTTCATTTCAACTTCTGTCTGGTGGCTGTGAACAGGTTCATAGTGATACTTGTTGTTGTGTGTGTCGTTCCCTTCATCCATTCTTTTTCTTCATCTTGCTTTAACCTCATTTTCACCCTCTTCTCTGGTAGCATTTCACTCTGTCATAATCTTTCTAGATTTTGTGTATGCACTCCGTTTCTCTCTCTCGCCGAGAGTTGAACGACTGCCTGGGATCTCTTGGTCAGGTTTGGCAGCTGAGACCTGCTGGGAAGGGGGGTGGGCAGTTCTCGTCTGTGTCACCCAGCTTTTCTTTCCCCTCCTTTGGCTCCGGTCCTGTGGGATACAAGGTGTGAGGAAGGGATCAAGGATGTTGAGGGGGATAATTTATACATGAGAGGAAGTGCAAATACATAGGACACACACCCTAAGGTATTCCATTAGTCACGCTTACAACTTCCCCCTCTTTCTATTGCTTTACTGCTGTTGCTTTTGTGTACCGGTGTTAGTCATGCTGAACACTTTGCTGCCTTTTTTGTTTTCGCTTCATCTTGGAGAAGAGACACTCCCAGCACGACACAGATGCAAATTACAACGGCACATGGATGCAATCTCGCATGCCGTTTGACTGCAGTTTGAATGCAGTTGCTTTGAACCAAAGCAGAGTGTGAAGAGGCATAATTTGATGCTTTTGCATAAAATGTATAAAACAACAAAATTACATTGATCAGTTGACCGTGAAGCAGGATTACAAAGGGTGTGTTTCTTTGTAGATTTTGGCACCAGCAGCGTTAAGATGGCCTTGTATATGAGGCAGGCAAGGTATTCAATCCCATTGATGAGACAAAACAGTTAAAGGGGTTTTGTTATGGAACCAAATTCTTCTCACCCAGCCAGGGACTGAGCAGCTCTGGGGTGCTGCGGTGCATCTTCATCTGCCAGTTTCAGTTTGATATGCCTCTGCTGATAGCAGTTTGCACATGATAGGTTGCACAATATTCACAGACAACTTAACATGTATCTCCCTCAAGTAATTACTGACTCATTAGATACAAAATGCAGTCAAACATTGAGGGATTGCAATATGAGCTGTGGTCCCCACCAAAATCAATGCAATTATTTGGAATTGCAGAAGAAAAATCAATAAATATATTGAAAGTTTTTTTTTTGGTTTTGTTTTTTGTTTTGTTTTTTACCACATACATATGTATGGCACTTGTGATAGCATCTTTATTTGGGTATAAACTGGTATGGAAAGATGACTGTGTTGCTTGGTAACTTCACTTTAATATTGCCTTCTGATGGACAAAGATGGTCATGAGTAGTACAAAGGAGAGAGTAATATAACAGTTTTGTCTTTTTTCTGAGTGGGTGATTTTATGTATTCTAGGTTGATGGGTTGATGAGACCATGAGGATGGGAGCCAACAAAATAGTTTCCTTTCATTGTGAGCATTTCTTGTGTTTACTGTGGTAATTGTTAAACTTCTTTTTTATTGTTTTTTGAGGAACCAAATTAGATGGAGACCACTGGTAGTATTATTGGTTGTATTCACAGTATTGTAGGATTCACTATAGGAAATAACACACACTCTTTTTTTTTAATCACTTATCTATACCAATAAGATCTTGCAAACTCAATATCCAAAGAAAACGTGTGTAGTTTGTGTACATTTGGTGCTATTGTTTGTTTTTGTAATGAAAAATCAATGGGAACGTTCAGTTTTTAATGAAAACACTATTGTGTAAACAATGCTTAAAACTGCTACCAACATTAACAGCTAATAACACATCCAAATATCTAGAAACCCATTGGATGTAACTAAGAAGTGTGAATTGCAGATGTCTGTTGTAACAGTGAGGGATCAATACAATCTTTGGTCTAGTCAAAACACGTATTGTATTATTCAAGAAACAACTTTGAGGTAAATGATTATCAACCTAAATGATAGTTTAGAAGCCACATGTAAGAACCTTTGATGTATTCAGTCTGGCAACAAGACTCACTGGACCAAATGCATGCAATCATTTTTAGAAACGTCTTCAGCTTTCCTTGAGAGTTCAACTGAAGTGCATTACAAGTGTACTGAAGACTAAAAGGGAATAAATGAGTGACTCTACACAAAAATCGTTTCACGTCTCCATTTGTTCAGCTTTCTTCAATGCACAATCTGGGATTTTGCTTTGACATAAGTCTGTTTCCCTGATGCAAAAATATGAAGTAGTTATCAAAAGAAATAAGTGTCTCTTCATGAAAAAATAAATATTTTCCTTTGAGGAAAAACTGACAATAACTGCTAATTTCCGACAGTGAAAAGTCGAAATACTTTAGTTACTAAAGGGACACAAAAGACGTGGAACACCAGATGTTTGTTGGCTCATGTGAGAACTTTAAGCTTTGAACAGTGTGACCAAATGACCACTTATCAGTATCACATCACATTGCAAGTATCGTCAGAACAATCCAACAATTCCACATGAGCAAGCATAAGGGAGTCTGGAAAGGGAAAGAAATCACCTTTAAGATAAAGAAACCTTTGCAGAACAAGGCTCAGAGATGGCAGCTTTCTGTAAAATCTCATATTGAGCTCCAGAAGGAGCAATTTCCACTCAAGTCCCCCAAATCTTTGTGACTTAATAAAAACTGACAATGTTCAATAAGCCTGTCAGTTGAATGTACTGATTCATCTTGTTTATATCCTCCCTTTCCTTACTGGCACCTATTAGGCTCTATCTGTTAATTTAGGAGTGATATACTGGTGTTCGGAAGAAGCATGCACATTTGGTTGGCTGAATACTTAAATTAGATTCTTTATTGCGCAGATAAAAACAGACAAAGCTTCTGAATTTCCTCTTACTTTCTGCTGTATTAAGGCCATTCCTCCCTGTTTATGAGATTTTGAGATGCAGTAGTGCTTCACAAAGGATGCCCCAAAGGATTTTGTTATCTTTCGTATAGGAAGTGAATTTCTGTCTCTATTGCTACCTCATCGCATTGCACACACTCATATTATTTGTGACTTCCTTTCCAAAATTCTTGGCTGTTCTCTATGTGTCTCTGTTGTTCTCCCACCGTAGGCAGAAGCAGGAAATGGAGTGTGTTAAACAGGATGTGAGGCTAGCCATACTTGTTTATTTTATACTAAAAGCCCAAAGCTAGGCTGCGAACCACCCATGGATGATATAAATGGTCAGAGGCAGCATGGTCAGACACTGATTCTTATTTTAATGCAAGTGGTGACACTTCCAATAGTGAAATGCTGAATGTTTTGTCCTAGTGCAGTAATTTGTTTTAAATGTCATTCATTATTTGCAAATAAATTAGACTTTTGATACTCATATATTCACTGGTGATTGGCAGAAAGTGCATAACTTATTTTTTATGTATAGTGTACCTCATTCTTGCAGATCAGTAGGTTGTCCTAAATCCATTTATGTATGTATCTTTAAAAAAAGAAATGGTTTGCAAAACTGAACAAGTTGGTTGGTTGGCGTACAACTCTGGTTAACTCTGTGGCTTCTTTATGTGAAGTTTGCTCTCCCTGTCACAATGTGACACTACTATATTCCTCCCACAATCCAAAGATGCGCTTCAACCTGTGTCTCTAGATTAACCAAGTGTGTGTTTAGGGATTTGTACCCAGACATTTAACTTCAGAGAAACATCAAACCGCGTGTTTCTTCTATTCCCTTGTTAAAACTGATCAGATTTATTCTCTTGCCCATTTTTTTTCTTGCTTTTAACACATTGTGGGCACAAAAAATTAAAACGTTCACACACTGCCTGATATTTCCCATCCGTCAGAGCTGCCACTGTAATGAGATAAGCATTTTTAATTCCATTCACATGTCAGTGATTTTAATTCCATGTCTGCTTGTGTGCTCACGACACTACCAGCTGTTTCTGCTCTCAAAAGCCCACCGTGAATCAGGCTTTAAGGGTAGCATATTTAAACAGATGATTCGAGTTTATATATAATGTGGTCGATACATTCTTCACTGTGCTTTTTATACGTTTCACAAATGCATATAAGCTCCACATTTGTGCCTCACTGACTTGTTTCTCTGTTAAATGTGACGGGTTCAGGCAGACAGTTTGCAGATGCCAAGCTTCTCTTCCCTCCAGCTAAATGCGCCTCTACCAGCATGTCTGGCACTTTTTCATGGCTTTGTTGTTTCACGTACACACTCTTGTTTTTTCTTCCCCCATCTTACAGATTTTCACCTTCTTCTTCCAGCTCAGGTAGCATCTGTCTCCCTTGTTTGTTTCTCAATCTGTGGTCAGTTTCTCACCTTCATTTTTTATTGGCCAGCACGGGTTCCTTTTTTCCTCCCGTTTTCTTCAAACAGAGAATCCAGAGCTCATTTACTTTGCTCGTAGCCTTTGTTACAAATCCTTCTTACTCTGTTTCTTTGCGTAAACCTCCACCCTTGTTTTTTCTGTGGAAAAAAAAAATAGATGCTCCAGAGCATCACAGATTCCCTATGGAAAGTTGGTCTGTGGAAAGGGTTTGTCTTTTTTCTCACATCTTTGATGGAAATTTGTTCGCTTTCAGAGATGAAAGGATCACGTCGGAGGTTTTCTTTCCTTCTTTCCTTTTTTTTTTTAGGAGTGGGTCATTTCATGGGCTCTGGGCTGTAATTGGGCTGAATTTTATGTTTTGCTTGTTATTTGTAGCATTCTTTGTGTTTTTCCTGTAGAGCTGAATTGCCCCGGGACTGACCGAAAAACCATTCCCGAGGCATTTCTGCAAGTGCCAGTGTGTGAAATGTAGGCCTGAGTGGGGGAGATAATGCCCATGTTTGTAACCGGATCCATGTCCAGAGGCCACCCCCTCGGCACATCACTCAGCAACACTACCTAAAACAGGGGACAAGGAAACGAGAAAACAACAGGCAAAAGACGAGATAAACAGGATGGACGGAGAGCAACAATTATCAAGAGAAATTTAGATATAGTCCATTAATGCTTTTCTCCAAAAAGCGCTTGTCCAATCATACATTAGTAGACACACTAGGCCTGTTAGGTTTTGAATTTCTCCTCAAGCTGAACGGAGCATTCACAGGAGTTCCAGAGCAAAATATAGCTGTATTTAGGGTTACTTACTTTTTCAGTTGGCTTTGCAAAGTCACATGAACAGTAGGAGGCAAGTGTCATGGAAAAATATTGCTTGATGAGATGAAGAGGTGAAAGGAGCACTCAGAGACCCTGGGTCGGATGCCCACATGGAGGAGTTTATTGAAAAGTTGTCAACGGGGGCCTGGAGAAATGAATCAGCTACAGAGAGGGCCGTTTCAAAGTTTGCTGACTGAAGCTGCTTCTGATGTATTCATCCTTTTGGGTTCATGTTGGAATTAGCAAAAACATAAACGTCGTTTGACTCCAAATGTCTGCAAATGTCAGGGTCATTTATGGGATGATCATAGAAGTTACATTTGTTTCTTATTTCACATTTTGCCTTTCTCAGTTACTTAGAGATAGATAGATGCCATAGATACTTTCATTGTATCAATTTGTGAAGGTGCATTTCTCTGTTTACTTGATGTTACAAGTCAAATACTGACTTGATATTGTTTATTCTGTAAATTATAAATGTGTGTCTATGTGTGTGTGTGTGTGTGTGTGTGTGCGTGCGTGAGTGTGTGTGGGAAAATTCTTCAAGCTACATATTTGCAAAAGAGGACTAGATAAAGCAGATATATCGCCATATCAATTCATTCTCACTGGAGACGTAACATAACCTGCAGCTACAAATTCACTTTTTAGCAGTTTTCAGTTTTAGCGAGACAATCAGGATGCTCATGTCCTCAAATAACACCAGGGAAGCATTACTTTTTAAGACTACACAAACCAATACACAAACACATATAATCACTGAGCAAATCTTTAAGCACCTAACTGTACATTGCCTACACTTGGCTTAACCCAAATAATATAACTCTTAAGTAAGTGTTATATGCCATAGATAATCAAATTATTATCTATGGTGCAAGTAGACACTGTGGTGCATATACATGTGTGCAAATGCACGTGGAAAAACAAGCAAAATTACAAACTGCTGCGAAATGGCATATCTACTGCAAAGTATCTAATTGCCTGCCTTATTCATCAAACATCTCTCATTATGTGTGTTGCTTAGTAGGATACATGGCCATTTTTAATTGACAGTTAAAGTTTTTAGCTATGTAGTTAAGTATGACAGGAGTGGATATTTTAACCAAGTTGTGACAAAAAAAGTTGTCTCAAAACAATCAAGCACCTATTGTAGTATAAGCAACCCAGAAACGTTTTAGGAAACTCTACACGTGCTGTTGTCAGCTTGCTAAGTGACTTCCATATTATATTCCCGATGGAGCAACACAGCAGCTGACAACATGAATTTCTTATTACAGTGAAAGCGTTCTGACAGCAGTGGTCTATTAAAAAGGGTCTTAACTTTCTGGGTTGAGTCCAGGCTGTTTGCTGATAACACTCTCTATGGTCCAAGAGGGATGATAACGGCTTCCTACTAGATTATTACTCAAGCAGCATGTTTTTCTCTGTGTACCAAACACAGGCAGTGCCTGATAACAACTCCGTCAGCTGGCCATGAGCCATTCAGTGTGTACCAGCAGGACAAGTGATTTACAAGAAGATGATCTTTACTTAAAGAAACGAATAAAGGAACACAGTGATGTATGTTCGAAATTTAGATTTGCGGGGGCTTATGCTCAGCTGCGTGCCTGATTCCATCTCATACCTTGTCTCCCTCTGTCTTTTTCACTTCATCCACTTGTCTCATGATGACTTTGTTAACTGCTGATGTATGTGGAACATTCAGTTCGGAAGTGCTCTGCGGTTACCCATATATGGACATGGATGACTGCTGTTTTCTTTGGAGAAATATGTTGTCGACTCCCTCAACATGAAATTCGCCGCCTACGCCTTCGTAATGACTTCTGTGTGTGTGTGCGTGCGTGCGTGCACGTGTCCAGTTGACCAACTGTCAGCACAGGCTGTAGACTTAAGTACAACCAACAGACAGTTGAGTCATAGGGTCTAATGAATGTCAGTCAATTTAAAAGGCCAAATATGATCAATAAATAAACAGATGTGCTCTAACAAGACAATGTACGACTAACTATAAAAATACTCTGTGCAATCCAGTGTTGTTTAGATAACTGTAAATACAAAGGCACAAATAAGCTGGGAAAAATAATGCATAATTTGTATTTATCAGCTGCATTCATAAGACGTTGCTGTGATACTTCACCTCTGTTGTACTGAGATCGTTGCCCTTTATTTCAACTGAAGTTGCATCAGGTAATAAGAGCAGCTTGCATCTGGATGTTAGTGCTCCGTAAAGAAACAAGATGTACAAAGTAATGACTATGAGAACCCCTTGCATCAACACATTTGAGATAAACTGCATGCAAACAGTGGCATAAAGGTCGAAAAAAGTAGATGGTATTTCGTTGCTCAAAAGAAACCGTGTGAGAGGCATTTTACCCAGTTGGAGTCTACATCAGCTATATCATTGGTGCTCTGTGAAAGTACAACTGTTGGCATTCTTTTTTGCAGTTTAAATTGGGAATTCCATGATTGTTTGTTTGACCAAAAGCCTACAAACTTGTGTGAAGCCAACATATTGAGGGTTTTCTGCACTTAGGATACAAAATGCACCTTCCCATGAGTCCAGCCCTCAGGAGGAGTCGGGGTTAGCAGCGAGACGTTAGCATAGTGATTGTATTCACACCAGGAATGTCAACAAGGATTAAAGGTCTGTGAGAATATCGCAGAGGGATAATGATATTCCTCACTGCTCCAGGACACTCGTATGTCCTCGACACAATATATCTTCTGCTCTGTCAGAGAACAATCTGCCACCTTCAATTGGAAATGCATCAATGGCTGTGCTGAATTTCCTCTGATGATCTTCCCTCTTCTCTCCCAGCAGCACAGGGCTAACCATAACTGCTCACAGGCAACCGCTCAGACCCGCAGGGAACTGGTGGAGCTGAGTTCCACATCCCGGAGGCACCTCTGCACCAGCCACATTTGCAGTAGATCGAGTGAAACAGCCTTGACCGATGATACTAGGGGGCCTCAGGGACAGGAAATGTGATCTCAAATGTGAACCACTAAGCCATGGATCTGCAGCTTGACTGCAGCAGCACATCTGAACACAAAAACATCACTGGGTCTTCAAGCTCATTGAGGCCACGGCACTATCAGTACAATTTGGAAGCACAAGTCTGAAGAAGACACCCTCAACATCATACACAGAAATACTTTTTTATTCATCGCAACACACAAGGGATAATTTTATCGATATTGGAAGTTCTACTTATATTTTGCTGACATGACCTGTGATTTAAGTTGAATAAAATCCTGACGCTTGTCCAAGAAAATCACAACGATTACATGAGGTGGTTTTTCAGGGCTGTTTCTTATGAATACTCAATGACCATATGTATGGTGAGCAACATCGCCAATGTAAAGTATACAGACAATACTTTAATAATTTAACACAACATAGCATAGCATTATTCATTAGTTGTGTATATAAAGTTCTTCTGACAATACAAAAAAGGCATTTGATGTATTTGTATTCTGCTCATATTAAAGTAACGCATTCAGCCATACAAAGTTATTGTATGCAACCTTCAAGGATCATGTTATAATATAACTCATGTGTTTATACCTAGATAAAACATGAATGGCAATAGCTTTACTAAACTGTTATATTACATGCTTGTATACAATTATAAATTCAGAGCACTGTCTTTTCTGGTACTGTACAGCCTTACTCCTCTATTCAAAGTCAGGGTCACTGAGTTTGATTTGTAATTTGCAAATGGTGCTTTAACTACACACACATTACATGACATACGCCACAAATGTTATTTTTTTCTTATTGAGCACTACTGTGTTCAAGCTCCATCATATTGCAGGTGACAAAGTTTACTATTTTTGAGACATGCAGTGATATAATAATAGTAATAATAATAATAATATTAATTAGAGCCCTGTGAGCTTATCAGATTAAGTTTTAGCTCTGGTCGTAAAGGGACATTTATCTAAATTACATTGATACACTCTCCAAAAGGTATTAAAGGTGTCCCGGTCAACTGTATGTTGTAAAATGTTTTATGCAAGAGGTAAAGCCAAAGCCCGTGTGATCTCTTCAAGAGAATCCCAAACACCATGGTGGGAAATACAGCTTGATTTAATTTTCCCCCAGTCCAGTATTTACACTCCACATGGTTAAATACATGACTCTGGTAACTTGAAGTATTTTCATGCAAACAATATCATATAAAGCAATTTGATTTACCAGTTGACAACTACCAATATTTTGTGAAGTACATTGGAAAATGTTAACACATTCTTTTACTCAGGAGTTGTATGGTTTTCTTCATGGGGATATGCTTCTCGTCCACACAAGGACCCATAATCTCCATTACATGACTATGTAAACTGATTTACACACATACACACGTGCACACGTTATCCTTTACTGTACATGTTGCATGATCCTCCAGCAGTAAAGTGACAGGCAGCTTTTGATGGATAAATTGAGATTAGTCACACTTCCGTGTATTAGTGCTGGCATATATATATATATAATATACATTATTATATATATATTAATAAAAGGTGTGCATACATTTTTACTTCATGGCTAACACACACTCAGATCCAGTTTTTATACTCACAAGCATGTAGTAATACTACACTGGTCTATAGTGTAGAGTAGATTTGTTTTGGGTTTTATTTTTTCCTTAAATGCATGCAAAGCAAATATACATAGACATACTGTACATACAGCAGTGATCTGTATTTAACCCAGATACACTGTACGATTAGCCTGTGGCTATTGATAAGTCTCCGGCACAATGTAACACATGCGCATGCACAGAGTAAGGATGATATAAGGACTGGATCAAAGACTGAGGTACTCTCCACTTGTATCACGGTGCTGCCCAATTACTTCCGTATTTAGAATTGTAATAATTTTCTTGAAATTATGCAAAAAAGTTGAACATGTACTGCTTTCCCCAAATGTGAGAAGAAACAGAGATGAGAGCTGTTACATGCAAACATAACGTTTGCAGCTTGTTCTTAGTTTCAGTGTTTTCTACCAGCTTTTATTCATATTGATCCACTATAATGAGACTACAAGTGATAATGTGATCATGATAATTGATAAAGCACTCACAGATACTGAAGTTTCAATAAACATACGAGCAAATTGGCTGCTTTTTTTCCATCTTGACTCCTGTTTATTTATCCCGTGTAGCTGTGATGAATTAGCAGCCCGAGGTCCCGTATACATGATAACAGTATTCGGAGCCACTTAAAGTGCAACGTTTTGAAAACAGCTCACAAGTTGGAACTTTTGGAAAATGCTCCAACTCCGTCTCAGTGTAAACAAGGGAAAATGCAACTTTTCTGAAAAGCTGTTTTTTATAAGGTGTTGTTTTCTGCGTGCATGCGTGTGCGGTTTCAGGACAAAAACAACCAACTTCACCCACTAGTGGTCAAACATGAAAACTACATTGTTTTCAGTGTTTCTGTATAAAATGTTAAAAACATTTATAAAAACGTTGCCATGCACACCAGAAATGAAAATGCAGAAACAATGTATTTTCACACGAAACTTTGTTGCGCAAACAGGCCGTAAATTGTGTTGGGGGCATTTGTGGAAAATGGATCTTTCAAGATGTCCCATATTGACAGGAGACAGAAGAGATGTGTGTAAAGTTTGCAGTCGTGGCTCAGCTACAGAATGTCAAACTTCATCCAACTCAATCATCGGGAATAGCATCAAAACTTGCACAACGCATGATTGCATTATGATTTATTTTTATCACAGGTTAATGTAGTTACAGCATGTTCCGACTTCACATTCATGCCTCTCAGTACACACTGACACTGGGGAGCTGCCCAGTTCAGCTTCACTCTGCTGCTTTTAACCGCAAAGCTGCTTCAGTTGAGCAGTCATGGAAGCGAAGAGTCTTTGCTCAAGGGCACTTTGGATATGGTTCCCTGTGCATGGAGCTAAATAAAATGTTGATTCATATTTAAAAAGCTTCTGCCTGTGCACCGTTTTTTTTTTTTTTTTGGGGGGGGGGTACACACAGTACTTGACCTGACCACAACCTTCCCTTCTACTCCATCTTTCACTTTGAAGTAGTCTACTACTATTTTTATTGCTATGACACGATGGGGACAGCAAGGGGCAAGGTAAACATTGAGCAAAAGCTTTATGCAACTTTAATAGTCTTCTGCTCCCTGTTTTTTCACTGTGATTCCCTCTCCGTACTTATCCCTTTCCTCCTGGTTCTTTTCTTACCATGCTTTCCTGCTCTTGCACTAACTTTTTCTTTTTCAAAACTGAATACATTAAATTTGGCATTTGTGTGTGCGCACAATTGTGTGTTAAATGTGCTGTGTGTAAATTATGAAAGAGTGTGCTCATGTTTGGATGAGTGTAAATTATTTAACCCAGCCCCTCTCCTGCACACGCATAAATACACCATCCCCAGCGACAGGCTGCTTGCACGCCACACTCCTCCAAGTGTCTTTGTATCAGTCCGTCCCTTCTCCCTCTACCGCTCATTTCTTATTGAGTATTTTGGTTGAAAATTACAAGGTCAGTACAGCTTTATCCCCCCTCGTCTTCAGAAGTAAACATCTCAGTGGTTTGCCTTGGGACTACCACTTGAATTTTTTTTTTGCATTCGGCTATCTCTAAAGCAGCTACATGAGTTCTCAGTATATTGAGATATAGATTATTCATCTGATGGTTGTACTTTTGGCTTGGCATTCTCATTTTTTGTGTATATGTTTTAGTTGGCTCAAATGTTAAACAATCAGTTGCCAGTTAGATGACGGCCTTGGGTAGAATGGGGTTTGCATGATAGTGTGCAGGTTTCCCAGGTAGTCAATGTAAAGGTAGGTTTGTTTGGTTAATTAATGTTTCTCTATTGCTGTTATGGATGTGTGAATGTGTGTGTGTGCGTGTGTGTGTGTGTGTGTGTGTGTGTGTGTGTGTGTGTGTGTGTGTGTGTGTGTGTGTGTGTGTGTGTGTGTGTGTGTGTGTGTGTGTGTGTGTGTGTGTGTGTGTGTGTGTGTGTCTGAATTTTGTAAGCTATGCGTCTGCTTAGATCTGAATTCATCCATTGATTATATATAATCAATGCATTCTTGTCTTTCATGAATTCCTTGTGCAATTCAACAGGAAGGAGGAAGAAAAAAATAATGTGGTTGCCATGTATACACACTTGTCAGTTAAGGTTTGGGTCCTCTTTTCACTACCCTCCTAAAATTAAAGGGTACATTGACTTGGAGTGTTGTGAGACGAGAGTCGAGGCTTTTTTATTTAGTCTTTCACCTGAAGTAAGTAGCAATCAGCCTTCGTGTTGATGGCTGTCAGTGCTGAAGTATTGATGGAATGTTGTTCAGTCTTGCTGGTTTCTCATGAGAATATCATGTAGAAATGTATTACTCAGCAATTTGTTCATAATGGCTATGAATAATAGAAAAAAGGCATTATCTCGATAGTATATTAACCACTGACAAAGTAAATGTTATTAGATTATTTTTACTTTCTTAAAGGAAGCTATCTCATGCTTGAGCCCTTTCAGATGCTTTATTGATTAGATTTACTCCCTAATCAACAAACATTAGATGAGAACAATAGTTGTCTAACTGGGGCAAGGTTTGGCTTTGGCATAATACCTTCTCGAGAGCTATTTCTTAGATGATCCCATCACAGGGCTTTCCATATAGCCTCAGCTCTGAAGTAAGCTGGTAAGATGAGAAATGGAGGATAGTGAATCAATAGAATACATCTACCTCTGCCTGAATGGTGATAGTGGTTAAGTGGATCAATTTGCTTGAAGTGGACACTCATGCTTGTTGTTCATTTGAGGATCGGCGTACTCCTTGGAAATCCCTTTTTAGTTTAAGATCAGGATCGTTTGCCAAAATGTGGCACTGCATTTGACATTTATATTGTTGTAACTGAATTAACTGACAGGGTGTTTATACTGAAGCTTAAAAATGGGTTCAAACCCCTACTTTCTATAAATATTGTTTTTTTAACCAACTCCATCACCTTGAACATTGTTTGTTTGTGAGTAACTGCAAAAAACAAACCACACATCTAATAGATTCATGTTTATCTCTTTGTGCCACCACTAGCTGTTTAGCCTGTCTAAGGTCTTGTTAAAGCTGTATCCCAGAAAGAGATTTCCTCCCATATGAAAAAAAAAAACAATTCCGTTACTGGGGATGATTCAACTTTGGTCAAGGGTTAATGCCACCGTAATGTCATGCTTTCTTCTTTCTTTTCTATTTTCAAGAATGCAGGATTATTACTTGAACCCACTTGTTTATGTACTGTTATGTTTACTACATTTTGCACCTCCAAAAAATATGTATACATAATATTTGACTGGTCAGTATAATGTGATCAATGCCTCTTAAGTATCAGATGTTTCCCTATGTTAATTACACTATAGCCAAGGACTTACTTTGAGAGAAAGTGTTTGTGTGTTTAGATTGCCGTAGGAAGAGCACACAGAGAAAGAACATCTAAAATGACGTCAATTTAAACATTAGTTCCTTGTCAGAAAAGCTCTTATGCTGAGACAGAACATCATGTGTTCCACTGAGAATTACCCACCTTTGTGTGCCCCTACAAAATTGAGTTTGAAGAGCATCACACTCGTATTCTTTTCATTGGAGCTCTTGGAAAGCCTGACTCAGTTGACTCGATCTACCAGTGCTTGGAGAAAACAGGTCTGCTCCACTTACTCGTTTTCTAAATGATATCAGACTTTAATGGTGACATTTGATTTGATATAATGTATTGTAAAGAGAAAAAAACAAAAAACAAGAAAACTAATATTAATTTATTCAGACTGGTGAATACATCTAATTTGTAAATACCCCTGACAGCTCCTTTGGGGAAGGTTTTTGAAGCATTACTTATAAGCAAAGGTCTCCTTTCAAGCACAGGAAGGTAAGATGCAATTTAATTGTGGCTCAACATTGTAAGCAGGTGATGCTAAATATTCCCAGGAGTATCTAAACTCCTATGTGGGAATCGTAATGACATCAGATCACATATTTCCTAATGTCATTTCAGGTTATTACAGTTAATTTGCTGCCTATGTAATTAAAAGAAAAGTGACATATAAGAGAGTTAGCAGATTTGATGCATTGAGCGTCTGCTTGAATTGCCTTTTAATAGGAAATCTGGTGAAATGGGGGGGAAAAAAGAGCTCAGTCAAGCAATTCAGATTCAAAGTGTTGATGTTCGTGAACCACTAGGGCTGCTGGGAACTGTTGGAGGCTGTAGCTTTTTGATTGCTTCTGCAACAACACAGGGGACAAAAAGCCAATATCTGAGATGTGAGGGCCAAGCAGCAGGACAAAGAGGAGTTTGGAAAGAAGAAAGTGCTCCTCCTTGCAGGAAATATCTTTTCAGCCAGATACCCCCCTGATCTGGCCTCACTGTGATAATTTGGAGTTAGTATTCTTTAATTGTCTGTGGGCAAAGGAAAGATGAACGCTTGTTCATTCCTCCCAAAAACCTTTTGCAATAAGGTTCCCAAGAATTGTTTTTTTTCCTGGAGCACTTGTTTCAGGCTCTGGACAGAGTCTGATATGATTTATTATTTATTTATATATAAATTTTTTTGAACATGCAAATGTAATTTTGACTAAATTTCATGGCAAAGCTTTGCCTCACCCCGAGTGATCACAGGTGCCATTCCCCGAGGTCTCTGTCTTGGCTTAACACTTACTGCCGATATGATAATGATGACAGTTATTCGTCCACTTAACAGTGTACACACATACACGCACCCACACTGCATGCCAGCTGCCTCTACTTCAAATGCACCAGTATGGTACAGTAGAAAACAAGATCAGAGACAGACAGACTCAGAGGCGAGAGAGAGACAGAGATTTTTTTTTTTTTTTAGAGTTCCACAATCCCCCTTCACACACCATCGCACATGTGATTCTTTTTCGAAACACGCAGACACACATCTTCATACCAACAATGTGTCATTACACTCTAATACCATAATATGTTTGCTACGCCCTCCCACTAGACTTTGCTCTGTAGGAGAACCCCGTTTACTGATCTGCATTCAAACAAACGGAGAAGGTGTGTGTTTGTGCGTGCGCGCAAGCTAATGTGTCAGCAGATGTGTGTATGTGTTAGTGTGTATTCTTATATAAGCATGCAGCCTCCTCTTGCCTCCAGGATGATGATAGAAACTGTTTGTCATCCTCCCACCTCTCTCTCTCTCTCTCTCTCTCTCTCTCTCTCCCTCGCTCACTCCAATGAAATGTGCGTAATTTGTATAACAACATTTCCACTGCTGCACAAACGCTCCGACATACACAGATAGCTAATTAATTATATATTCTAAACTCATATCAGTCATGATGGAGATCAATTTAAGTGCAAGCAAATGGCTCAAAGAATGAATATGTACAGGAGTGTTTTGGACAGCCCATCAGTACATTTTACTCATGAGAAAAGTACAGCGTTATTGCTTTTTATGTAGCCATTTTATCATGAATATGTCAGTTTGCGGCGCTCCTGACAGATAATACTTTGAAATAAATCTAAAATAATGTCCCATATCGTCAATGCTTTCGGCAGCTGTGGTGATGGGAGAGGAAGTAGTCCAACTCGCTGAACCTCTCATTACAAGTATCCATTAGGAATCTTTGACGAGCGGCTTTACTTTAACTTGTAAGCGACTCCGTGCCCCTCTTTCTGAATTGACCATATGGAAGGAGTTGCAAATGAAACTGGTTGATGGGGCTACTTGTTACAATAACAATAAAGAAATTCTGATTCTTTGAATGATAGGAAATTGAAAAAAAAGAAACATTGTTTAATTCAAAAGCAGACAGACTGGTACAGATTGCTAGGGGACTACTCTATATTCTGAAGACAGATGATCTAGCTCAGTAAATGCTTTGACTAAGATCTGAAATGGTGCTTGATTCAGTGTTGTTTTCTTTGGATTATTCATTCTTTTTAGATTTAGTCACTAAAGAAAAGTAATTTGTAAAACATTAGTCCCCTCTTTCCTCTTAATATGTACATGTTCACACACATAATATAGACTCTTCAGCCTCCACATCCTGTTTACACAATAACATTTTTAAGTGAAAAGGGAAAATTTTACACGCCATTGTAAATTGTGACATGCCATTATTAGTGTATTTTTCTCTGTGCGCATGTACAGTATGTATGGTTTCATTGCAGAAAACAACTAACTGTACCATCATTTTCGAAGCGTTGCCACCCTAACGTAAATATCATGTATTTTCACTGAAACATTGAATGAACGGGGTTGTAGTTACAGGTTAAAACAATGCTAGTTTATAAATAACAAAGAACTCGCACTAAATTCTCACTCATTTAAGGCAATGGTTGCTGACTGATCTGTTACCCCATGAAGGGTTACTGACAGTGCTCACAACAGCTTATCTGTTTTTTTTTTTTTTTGGGGGGGGGGGGTTGGTTTTTTTTGCACTGACATTTCAAAAGTTTGCCTCGAATTTTTCCTGACACTTAAATGGAAACAGTGATTTCTTTTCTTCTCATCTCTTTTCAGTCTCTGTCAGTCTTCTATGAATGCGCTTCCCTGTCTACTGTATTTCAGTCCATTACTGTCACTGTCTGTCTGTCATAGCTGCTGATATAAGAAAGTCTGACCCAATTTAGACTGCTTTAATGAAATATGCATTCCCTCTTCCTAATTCACGTTTAATACGGGGGGTTTTTTCACCCCAGAGAGCTCATTATGAAAATAAATCCTCTCTGTGGTTCTTTTTTATCTTAGATTTTCATTCACTTTTTAAATAGATATTTTATCACATTGGTATGAAAAAACATGACTTTTTCTTAACTTGGATATTTTTTTTCTCCTCAACTGCACAGGCCTTTTTATTATCAAATATTCATACTGATTAGGCTCATCACCTCTTATGCTCTGGCTTCGAGTAGCTTGTTGAGGCCTTCGCCCCTTCATACAACAACTTGAAATATAGAATGAATACAGTAGAAGTAGTTTATTAATCCTAAGTGAAAATCATTGATGCTGTGCTTCACAGAGAATTAATAGAATAGGATATTTGAAAATGGTTGTACACTAATTTGTGGAAGCTATTTTGAGCAGTGGTTTGTGGTCAACTCTTGAGTGTACCATGCCTTCAGCATTGAGTTGGTTGGTATGAGCTCTATGTCTCAACAGTCTTAAATTTGGCAAATGCCTGTATGGACAGTCGGGATGTGGGAATTGCAGGATATCAATGAACACACACACACACACACACACACACACACACACACACACACACACACACACACACACACACACACACACACACACACACACACACACACACACACACACACACACACACACACACACACACACACACACACACAGAAATATGTAGGTTCAATTCAAGGTGAAATATCTGAAGAGCCCATGAAGGTGTTCATGTGTGGGTACATGTGGGTGTTTGCTTGTGTGAGTGAGAGGAAAAGATGTGGAACTGTGCAGTTGGGCATGGTTAGTGGATTTACTCTCAGAAAAGCCTTTGGGCTGATTTCTTTTCACCTTTAGCCCTGGGCTACTTTAGTCATGAATAATTCTAATGTTTGTCCAGTAACATCTCCACACATCTCCACATATGACCAATCCTTTGTTTCTGTCGGCATGAATAAAAATTACAAAAACTGTTTCTGTATCAATCATCACAGTGGAAATCAAGTAAACAAAAGAAGTGGTTTGTTACATTCATTCCATCTGGTGTGCTTCTGGTACAGGAATCTCCAGGATAGAAACGGAATAACTTGTGCGCGGGCTCAATGATGATTGATGATTATGGATGATTTTTTAAATTCCAAATTTTTTCCAACAATTTTCATTCGCATGAACACAAATTAGACAGCCTCCTTGTACTTTACACTACCAAGATGTGTTTTGAATGTGATTAAATCTTATGAACCTGACAACCAGGCATCAACATTGAATACATGAACCTGCTGTCGTCCTTTCTTTGCTACAGTCACAGTTTCTGTCCGAAAGTACTTTCCCTTTTGAAACTGCTGAGAGCATTTGTTTTTTTTTTTGTTTTTTTTAAATGAACAGTAAAATATTGAAATGCAAACTAGCCAATTCTTTTTTTTTCTTTTTCTTTTTTTCTTTTTTAATGACATAGCTTCTGCATTTCAAAAGGGATTTGGTAGCCTCTCAAGTAAAGGCACTTTGATCCCAGCTGACACAAAGCCTGTTAACCCAGAGACAACATGGCAGAAGATCAGTGAACTGCCCCGGAGCTGCATTTGTGCCTGTAAACAATGATTCTTACATACCAACCATACATTAAACACGCTGCAGTTATATATGAAACAACACAGCCTGAAGCTGCACTATTGATAAAAATGTAATGGAAAACACAATAAAACAAATTAGTGTCAGAATATGTTCTTACAAACCAACCAGGCTATACAATTATCTACTCTTCAATTCATTGTTTCTATTTGAAGAAAGCATATTGTTTATTCATTCAGTCTTTCCCCTTTTAGGATATCTAGCCTTCATTCAGCTGTGGTCCGGTTCGTTGGTTTTCATCGCACAACCTTTTGCAACAATGACAGCCTATAAAGGTTTTCTTTTGGTCATTGAGTTTTCTGCCACACTTCCATTGCACAACCTTCTTTTTTTTCCTTCACAGCATTCCCTCCTGTGGTGGCAGATTTCAGCTCTCTTCGAAGGGTTTTCAAAAGGATTTAGGTCAGGAATCTTTGCCAGTTCCTTCAGAAAAATCAATTTCAGCTATTCATTGTGTGTTTCCTGACGAGTGCTTGGGAAGATTTGCCCTGCAGAATGGCACCGGGCAACACAATTTACTCAAAATATTTTGGTAAGCTTAATTACGATATTATTTTGGGACATTTAATATTACGATAAAGCAGTTGGATGTGGTAGAAGTTGCCAAAAAAAAAGTGTTTCAAACAGAACAATTATAGTTCTCTCCTTTGTTCTTTTCCAAACCCTTACCATTTCTGCCAGAAGGCTCCGAAGATACCAAACTCAAAGGAGCTGGTCATTCTCTGAACATGTTAGAATTTCCACATTGTTTTTACTATTGATTGGTTGTTTTCCTTACAGGCATTATTTCATCACCTGTAAATAAAGTGATGTACTGCCTTTTCCCCTGGTGAGACTTTCATCTGCTTTTAAAATGTTACCCCGGAACAACTATGCCTCATCTAGGAAGGCTTTGTGTGAACAGTATTGCTTTTTGGTCAATTTTTCTTGGTAATAATTTCCCCCAAGGTCCATCAACTACTGTCAGCCTGAAGCTCTTTTCACGCAATATGCACCAACATTTGCATACTTTACTTACTAAAATGTTATTTTTTTGTTGTCAACGGAGATACTATTTATTTACAGTTAAAAACAATATTTACTAGTGTTCCACCTAAACCTGAAGCTTATTGCCCTTCAAATCCCGAGACAAAGATTCACTGTGTGCTAACGTGGCTACAATAACAGTGCTGGTTGTGATGTGCTACACTGATGAATTATAGGTATACAGTTTAAGAATCTTTATGTTTGTTCTCTGACAAAAGGAAAACATCTTTAGCCAGTAATTGCGTGTGATGAAATGCTGAGGAGTGAAACACTTTACGACATTCATTTGCATCCCACCTCAGGTTGCTATAATCTGTGGTACTTAAGGCCCCATTTATACTACAATGTTACAAGTGAAAATGAGGAAAATGTCACCTTTATACAGCTGCTTTTTGGAAATGATGTCCATTTACAGAAGAATCCCTAACAACGATATAGTTTTCATCTTGGGCCACGAGTGGATGCAGTTGGTTGTCTTCGTAATGAAACTGCACGCACATGCATGTAGAGAAGAATACGCTAATAACATTAACAATGGCGAGTAGATGGACATTCGTTTGGACAGATTGCAGGGCTGGATTGCTATCTCAATGACTCTCAGCTATGACACGAATAAGTCCCAGGAGAATATGGACTGGGAGTCATTCCACGCTGCCATTGTTGTTATCATCCATCTTCACGTGCATCTACAGAATCATTTTTTACTCCAGCTGTGGTGCGCATGTGCAGCAGCAGCATTTCAGAAAAGTTGCATTTTGCCTCTTTTGGGATTCACAAAGGACTTATTGAGCTTTTTGAAACAGCTAAATGGAGTCAGAGGAAGAAGTGTCTTTGTGAGTTATTGCTCTTCACATTCTCTTACCACTGCTGGAGTTTGGCTTACATCGTGTAATGCAATTGAAATGGCTTTGTTCAAAAAGATGTTATCCGAAGCAAATGATGTATGGATTGTTATTTTGGTTTAAATCGCAAGCACTAACAGTCCTTGATCCCTCATAAAACAATGAGCTGTGAAACTACCTTACCCAAGCTATTCCTCAGCACTGATGAATGTACTTGCATACGTTTGGGGGGATAGTGATGGTAATTTTATGGCATCGAAATTGTCTGGTGAGCATGATATAATCTGATAGTAGTTGATGGATTCACTCTGGTGTGTTTTTGAAAAATAGCACTGTGATGTAATGTTGTGGAAATAGCATTGTGGACCAGATAGTACACAGCACCGCCATGAATCAGGCACTTAAAGTACCCTGCCACCAAGATCTCCTGTTACACATCTTCCTCTCATTCTCTCCTTCTTTTCTCTCACCGCTTGTCTAATCCTAGCATTTGTACTCATGATGCCTATGCGTGCATTTAAAAGGCGATCTAAAATCAATAGTAAAGTGGTCCACATGTGTCTTGATAGAGATCGAGTGCATATATGTCAGTGTGTTTGCATAAAACATTAATTTCGTGGATGGTTGTAAGCACACGTGCTCCCTCATCTAGCCTTTTTTAGACTGACCTTGGCAGTGATCATCTCATGTTCCTGGCTGCTCGTGTACTCTTATAAATCACCCCACTGGCTCGATATGCCTTTGATTGGTTTGATTTCAACCATTAAATCCAATTTGCTTGTGAAAGGGAAATTGTGATGGAGGGCAGGAGGCAGGATAACCAAGGCTTTCTCAGCCTCGTATGCAATCAAAACATGGACATGCAAAACGAATGGTGAGTCGGAGACAGTAAAGTGAATAGACTGTTAAACGAATACCCCCCCCCCTAAAACAGCAGATGGGTCATCATAGGTCAATAATCTGCTTGTTCCAATGTCACTCACAACCATAAAAGTGTGTCATAAAGATGACAGTAGATATGACAAACATGCATTTATATTGTGATTTTTTTTTTCTCTAATCTGTTATAATTCACATGAGAACCGTGCAGTGTATACACGGAAATAAGGAAGGTCACATTTAAAGAAGCCTGAAGATGTTTTGTTAATCAAATTACCATTCAACCAGCATCTGGTCTAATATGGACATCAGACTGAAGTTCAGTGAACTGAGTAACATGTCAGAGCCATTTATTAAAAATGAAATTGTGATTCCCTAAACCTGAACTCAACCAGGTTTGTTCTGAAGGCAAATGACAAAATTAAACAGAGTATTGTAGTGCCAAATGTGATTCTAATTCAGAACAATTCAAGTGGTTCTGAACCGAGTCAAGTTTGTTTTAATGGCAGACAAAAAGCCTTTATTTTTATTTATTTATTCAGTTAAAACTTATTCAGTGGTTTATGTAGTAAGCCCAGCTAATTAATTCCAGTGCCAGCACTGTACAGTCTTCACCTAAGGCCCCGTTTACACAATTGAAAATTAATTGAAAACACAACTTGTTGAAAATGCTCTGACTCTGTCTCCATGGAAACATTTTCTCCTGGGAAGGTTTATAGCTGAGAGTCACTCGTAATATCAATCCTACTTTGTCTTCTGCCCATAGGAATGTCCGTGTATTCTCCATTGTTGATGTTTTCTGCATGCATGTGAGTGTAGTTTCATAACAAAAACAACCACCATCACCAACACGTGGCCTGGCTTCCTAACTCCATCATTTCCAGCATTTCTGCCATTTCCGTGTAAACAGACATCATTTTCAAAATGTTCAAGAGCAGTTATTTAGAAACAGGAACAAAATGCATGTGACACATTTTGCATGATAACTTATGATGTTATCAGAAAGCGAATTTCTGTTTACTGGTATCAGCGTTAACCTGCAGGCCTCGTTGTGTGTGTATGTATGCTGTCGCTCATGTCATATAATGTGTTGGTGTATGTCTTAGCACTGCAGTAAATTCTCCTCCTTGAGGGAGTCAGAGGAAAACAACCTATTGTGAAGGGAAGAAGGTTGTTGTTCATTCAGGCTAAAGTGAAAACAGTTAGTGTTTTTCACAAACTAATGAGGCTATTTTATTTTTATTTTTATAAAAATAAAAAAAAAATTAAAAGGCTAGCATCTCCTAATTAGTTTGCCAGCTATGATCGTTAAGGTCATTCAGCAACAGTGAATGGAAACCATTTTATTTTAATCTAAAGACTCATTGCATCTAAAATGAATATGAATTTTGAGTGACAGATCCATCGCTATTATGTTAAGTTGCCTATGCGAATTTCACTGCGTGCATACAAAATCTATTCAAGCTTCAATTTTGGATGCAAAGTGTGTATGCAGATGAGAATTTAGCCTTGATTTGAACTGCATTTCAGGCCCGTGTTGGTTTTTATTTGTTTGTATTTTTTATATATTTAAATATATATTTCTTTGCGCTGTGCTGCAGTCCCAAACTTCACTAATTGAATAAAGAGTAATTGTGATGTATTTAGGCAGCAGCTGACCCCAGTCGAGTGGCTAAAGCCATTAGCTGAAGCGGAAGGTTCACTCTGGTGGACACGCAAATGCAAAGCCGAACAGGCGGATGTGAGAGAACAGGAAAGTGGCAGGTCAGTTTAAGTGGCTTGGGCATTGGTGCATTTTTGTTATGCATTAGATGCTGGGACAAACAGCCGAGGCACATGCTTGAAGGCACAGAAGACCATGTAAACTATTAAGTAAACTATTCACTCGCTTGAGAAAATGAAAGGCAGAAGCTAAAAGGTTTTCCCGCAGCAACTGCAGGATGCTGTAATCTCCTCGTTGCTTTGAATTACAATTTGTGTACGGAGTGTACAAACACCGGGGCGAGGTGCGCTCCTATTTCTGATTTACCCAAATCCTACTTAATATGTTCTGTTTTTGTTTTTTAAGACCATATCCGATGAGCAAGGTCAAAAAAAATGCTTCGTAGCATTTCATTATAATGGAATCCAGGTCTGTACCTCAAGAAATGTAAGTCTTAACAACTAACAAATAGTAACCTTGAAACTATATTACTGAAGACAAGATCATTACCTTTTTAAAAGGAGAAATAATGTAAACCGAACTGAGTCACATTAGTTCACACAAGTGCATGTAATTAATTAAGCGGACGGCCAGTGTGAATAACCAGTGATGAGTTGCATTTGCTCAGGTCTCATGCTAGTTTGTATCCCAGCAAACCCTCAGTGAGAGGTTCAAAGGTAACTCTTGAGCTGGAGAAAACAAGCAAGGCTCAAGGTCCATTTAGGACCTGCTCTCAAGTCCCTCAATCATATTGTATGAGCTTGGCCACTTGCAATTTTTATGAGCACTTAAGCCCTTTCCACCTTGAACAGCCCCCGTCTGGGACCAGACTGCATCTGTTATTAAACCTGCAACCTGACACCCACTTTTAGAAAAGGGCCAGGCATTGTACATTTGAAGGAACATTGCGTTGCACTAACACAGCTCGAACAAAAATGGGTGTAGCACTGCTGTGTCAGATGTTGGGAGAGTCGCATTTAAAACCTTCGATGTGACAGACTCAGTGTTGTCGGGACTGCTTTCTTCTTTTGATTGTAGTTTTGATTCAGCAACAGGAAAATCAAGTAGATCTTATTCTAAAATAGTAATGGAAGCAAAATGAACTGAAGTGTCTGCCACCCTCAGAACTCAAGGGTGTTCATTTTGACTGCAGAGTGCATGTTACTGTCTGATTGGGAACAAACAAGCAGTGGTTTGAGAGAGATTAAGTACTGTTAGAAAAACAAAAAGGATTCTTATTAAATTCCTTTTGTCACATCTTATGCAAATTTCTATTTTGTCCACAAAATAATGTAGGAATACTGTCATCTGTGTCATGTTCAATGTCAGAATTCTGTTGTCTTTCCATTTTCTCTTGATTGCTAGTTGGTGTAGACTCAAAAAGTTGAGTTAATAACCACGGGTGTCAATCAATTTTAAGTTCAGGGGTCACATACGATCCAATTTCATCTCTTCTGGTCCGGACCAGTAAAATAGTGCCACAATAACCTTTAAATTTAAACATTAATAAAGTCGGCCCAATGGAAAGGATGTGAGTGCGTGAGAGGTTTTAAAGAATTGCATACTTCTAATCACTTGAGATTAAGATTCTTAATTGCTTGCTTTAATGTATTTCTTTTATAAAGCAGTATGACTTGCCTGGTGTCCAAATGGTGCTCCATAAATGAGTTTGCCTTGCCTTGCCTTTTAAAGGGTCCCTGAAATAATTATATTAAAATACACCAGTATTTAGCATTATTTTTCCCCCTTTCGAATGATATATGACACACCAATGACAATCACACCACTATCTTGCTCTTGAGCGCCGAACGTCTAAAAATGCCTTTAAATCTCCCGCCCTGTGAAACTGACCTAGTTTTCCCAACATGCCGTAGTTTTGCGCTGTGACATATGAGGAGTTATTTACTTCCGCCCACAACAGCTGATCGTAGTGTCTTGTTTACATGTGCTCTGCATTATCGCGTTATTTAGCAGTTTTTTAGAGTCATGCCTAAGCGTTGTGTTGCGGCTGGGTGTTCCCAAATGCCCAGTCCGTCTGTAAGTGTCCATAAATTCCCAAAAGATGAAACTTTGAGGAGATTATGGACAAAACAAGTGCAGCGCACTCGCTCCAACTGGACACCAACAGAGGCCTCCTATCTCTGCAGTCAACATTTCACGGATGACTGTTACGAAACAGCACCCGCAATCCGAGAGTCACTTGGTTTTGATGTGAAGAGGAAACGTATCCTGAAACCTGGTTCTGTCCCCACCATTTTTAAACGGCTTTTTAACGGATTTTTAAACCCAACTTTCAGTAAGTCTTTTTAAAACCTGCTAAAACTTAAGACAAATAGACCAATAAACTTTGCAAAACACCCACTCTGACACAAGGGTAAATACCCGGTCACACACAATATGTGCACACGGGTAAATACCCGGTCACGCACAATATGTACTCACGGGTAAATACCCGGTCACACACAATATGTGCACACGGGTAAATACCCGGTCACGCACAATATGTGCACACGGGTAAATACCCGGTCACGCACAATATGTACTCACGGGTAAATACCCGGTCACACACAATATGTACTCACGGCTCAAACATGTATGGTTGAACGCCTTGATTTTCTTCTAATTCTTCCTCCGATGATTCCTCTCCTTCATCTTCGTCCAAAACCAACGAATCTTCTACCACTTAAATCTTCGCTAACATCGCTCCTAGGTGCTTCTGTATCGCCAAACCCCTCCATTCTTCAATCAGCTGATGTTGTTTTGGCTGGGACATATAACCCCTCGTACGTCATATCCGGTCTAGCTCAGGCGGCTCACATTTATGGCCCGCAAATATACCGTCGTCTGCTGCATCATGTAAAGTCAATTAAAAGGGTCGGAATTCTGACTTTTATCTGGGAATGTTATATACCTTTCGAAAGCATATTTATTCTTCTTTCTAAAGATGAAATCTGAAAAACATTTCAGTTACCCTTTAAGGTTTTTCTTTTTCACACAAGAGAATATGTGATGAAAAGATCTATACTTGTGCTGAAACCATAGAGTTGCAACTGAAAGTGACAGCAATCGGAAAATAAAGCTCATTTTAATTATCCCATCGGGTGCAACGACTGAAATGTTCAAAAAGCTTCTCCTATAGCTGTTGCATTATGCATGTTTTTACAAACTCACCCTGACAGCATAGCTTTGACGCTAGCCTTATAGCAATGAGGTAGTGAACCTTCATGGAAGCATCACTGATATCTCAGCTCTGGTCTCAGTGTTGCATTATGTTTGCTACTATTAAATCTTTTTAAAACATGTATGTTTTCATCAAAATTTTTGCTTGGTGGTTTAACAGCCTGGATTGGAGCCTTTGTCATGGAAGTTCTGGCATGCGGGCCTTATGTTTGAAGCCCCTGCAATAGATCCTCACATTTTCCTTCTTAGAGTGGATTATTTTTGCAAGGACCTTTGTTAAAACAAAAGCTGAGGATTCACATCTGCACCTGCCGTTACAGTTACAACTTTTTATACCAATTAATTTTTGTTCCAGCTTTTTTGTCAAAATCTATTCTGTTAACTATAGATAATTCATAGTTGGAAGTTATAGGCATTTTAATTATAGTAGGAGTGTAAGATCAAATTTTATACTCTTGCAGATTTTCTGACTCTTTCAAAGGTTCTTGAGTTAACTCAATAGATATATTTACTGCTGCTTTATGTTAATGTTTATTTATCAAGTCATTTTCTTTTCCTTTCCTAGGTTTGACAACATACTATGAACCACATCTGTGTATTATTTGGCGTTATTACCAGAATCAGAAAGTGCATGACAGGCACTTGAATCATTATGAATAGAAAAAGACAAATAAAATCCCTTATATTTGCAGTACAGTTACATGTGTTTATGTGTTTTCCACTTAATAAACCACATTTTTATTTAAGAATATTTGTTACAATGTTTCATAAGCTGGACTTTTTTCCAGTTCAGGTATCTGATCATCTTCAATAGAAGTCCATGCCAATAAGCATATTGATGTGTAAGCCAAACATAACTACCAGTAATACAATGATACCTGTACAGTCAACAGTCATTATTAACGTCCCTATATTAAATTAAGCTTTACATGCTATACTCCATATAGCTGATTGAAATGTGAGTGAGCTTTGCATTAGAATTATGCTGCAGAAATGTCTGAATACGTTTTTGTATGTGCTTTCAAGAAGAAAGGCAGTTGAAATATAGACTTTGCAACCTGCCTCATTTTCTCCATCATTCAAATCTCCAGAGGATTTCTGTCTGTGTGGATTTCTCAATAGTCATACTTTGCAGTAAACAATGTTGCTCTTCTCGACAAGAGCCTGGCGTTCAGAGACCGTAGGAGAACACTTCAACATATGAAGTATTTTCCAAACACTAACATAGCTAATCTATTTTAACACAGTGAGTGCCAGTGTAAACTACCTGACACTCCTCTACTAAGAGCCCCGCAGGGTCTCTCGATGACACTTTGGGACCATCGGAGTGGTTTCCTACTTCCAATGAGACATCACTCCGTGAAGATTTCAGCTACGAGACCTCGGCTCACACCAGCCAGTCCAAGAAAAGTCCTTCTGAGATTATATTTGGGTTTTACCTCACCATTGAAGTTTCAGGTGTTACAGAATTAAAGCCAAAGCATCCTGTTTTAATCTCACTTTTGTTTTATGAAAGTAAATGACTTCACTAATTGAAACCAAGCTAAATATTTTGGAAATAGATTCCACTTCAGTAGTTGCTGAAGCATGTTGTATTGTTAATCACTTTCACCAATTCACACACCAATGGCTGTTGTCGTGCAAGATCGTATAATCATCCATTTGAAGGGATTTGTGGTTCGAGGACACTGGAGATATAGGAAGGCAAAGATGGCACAGTCTAAGCTACAACCTCATGATTGAAAGTTGAACCTTCATCCGCCCACGGTGCCGCCCCATTGGCTCTGTCTGATTTTTGATGACAGCAATAGAGAGATGAAGGCTCGGTTAAAGCTAATGACAGAGCCACAGCCTCCATTAGTTTCGAAAAGGGAAGAGAAATCCCTGGAAAAATGTCAGCCCATGTTGAACTGCAGTGATGTGGCTGCAAATCCAGTAAATGGACTGTAAAGTTCCTGATGCTGCTCCCTCCTTGGCTTTGTTTTAACTTTTCAGGTCCTAACCAGTAAGGTATTTTATAATAGTGCTCGTTCTAATATATTTATCGCCTGGTGCTATTTCCAAAGATCGGGTTGTTATGGGTCTAAAACCAGAAAAAACTAAATAAGCAAGTTTGTATTTCATTTATTGCATTTTGCTATTTGCTTTTGCTAAAGCATGTGACCTTGTGGAGGGAAAAAAAAAGATGAGACATCTTCAATCATTCCTTCTTGGCAGACTCAAAAGAGTTTGAATGTGCAAATCCTTCCAAGCCATCGTTCCTAACTGCCAAATCATTGCGCTTGTTATTCCCATGAGATCTGAATGCAACCTGAAATCAGTTTCGGTGTATGGAGCGTGTGGAGAATCCATTTGAGCTGTCTGGGGGAAGTCAGTTGTTCATCAGTGAACAAGCCAGGGGTGAAACTGGCTTTACGGAGGCAGACCTTTTGAGGGGGCCGGCTGGACCATTTTCAAAAGAGTGCATAAGGCAGCTCCGCGTCCATCTGTGAAACGGAATCGTATTTGACACACCACAACAAACAGAGCGGCTTAACTTCCTTTTCCTTTGCTCATAATCCATTGGACTGATTTGTCATTCCATTTGATCCAACTGGTCTTTACATGTCACCTCGAGGTATGCTCCGTCGTGAACTTGCAAGGCTTTTATGGAATTGATCAGACTGGCAGATCATCTTTCCCTCTAGAGTGGCAGATGTTGCTGGTAGCTTGCATCTCATGTGTGAGCGTGACAGAACACATCACCTACCTACCACACTTCATCTTCTCTCTTAAGATGAACCAGCACACATGCGCGCAGGCACACAAACGCGCGCACACACACACACACCACTCGCCTTTCCGTTTCACACCTCAGCACTCATTTTAATTAGCTCACTCTCTGATCTTTCTCTCCCTCCTCTCTGATAATTTTCACTCATTTCCTTTCAGTTTTCCAGAGTCTCTCTCACTCATTCACTCTCATTACAGTCATTTCTCGGTGTAATTAATGAGCTGATATCTGCTTTCGTGTCACTGGGGTCATGAGTGCCCTCACCCCCGCCGCCCGCCCGGCTCTCTCTCCCTCTTTGCAATACCAGAGTGATATCAGCATGTATGACTCATCCGGTGCTCTATTTAGCCGCTGCTCTGCATCTGCACTCAAACAGCAACGAAAGGAAAACCAGACATTGTATGACCTCCGACATCACGGCAGGTTTCGTCTCAGTAATGAAGTAAACAAAAAAGCGTTATACTTGAGAGAGGTGAATTGGCTAAATTAAATCTGAGCAGAGATACAATATACCAAAAACTGTAGCACTCACAGTGCAGTCAATTTGTACCATTATTTTCTTCATCATTTGATTGCAAAGCATCAGCTTCTGAAGAACAACTTAAACTGGGCAATACAATTTTATTTGTCCATGTACCTATTTTACTGCTTGAGATGAATTGTTTTGAATGATTCAAGCTGGATATGGTAACAAAATAGAGCAATATTATTATAAAACCTCCAACGGACCGCAAACAGATGAAGAGGCGTAGAACGATCACAAAAAAATATAGAAGAGTTCAACTTTGCGAAAAAGAAACTCAGAACTTTCACAAATATCCAAAACTAATGTTGAAAGATACAAAAACATGAGAAACAAATTCCCTGCACTCAATCTACCAAAAATAGATTCCATGTGGCCCCAAATGAAATAGAAATAACACACACACAAAAAAAAATACACAACACATAGACTGAAGGGCTGCAATTGAAAAAAATCTGTGAAACCTAGAAACCGGACATGGCGAGGCTTATAGTTACCATGTGGAATAAATCTCAGATCTGTCGGGTTTGGAGAGAGGACTGCCAGTCAGACTGGCAGTGTCTCTCTGGGAAGAGCAACTCAGACACTCACAGTGATGAATTAACACCACAGATGGAGGCAAAACTCAACAAGGAAGCATTTTGTGTTAACATCGTAAGAGCCTGTCAGGGGAGATGCAGATCGCAGCGGCCATAAAACACTGGTTTGTGCAGCAATGTTATTTGTTGTGATTTCAAAGAGTGACATCGACAGTGCGTCAATGAAACGTATTAATTTATATTTTTGCTTCAATAAATTGTGTTGTGTGTTATCATTAAGTAATAAAGTATCATGTTTCATATTTCACATATTAAAAGCAATAAATACATACACACACACTATATATTTTTTGATAGATAAATAGATAGATTATATTATCACTTTTAATGCACTATATGTGTAACACAATCTGATTGTATAAGATCCAGTCGATTGCTTCTTTTACTGTCTTACTTATTCATGTTGAAAATCATGACTTCAAGCTGTAACTTTACATCATGTTTGAGGAATATAAAAGAGATAATTATCCTTTATGTGTGTGTGAGAGGGTTACTTTAGGCAAAGCTCCTACTATATCACCCTGTTGAGATTTGGTGTTGTGTTGCTATATGACTGTGTACATGACAACAGATGTGTCTGTTGTTTTGTTTTGTTTGTTAGAGTGCTGTGATCCCTTTAATCCTGATCCTTCCTTGTCCTTCAAACCCCAATCAAGGTTGTCATTAATGAGCTTTTTCTCTCATTCATTCTCTCTTCATTCTTTTCAAAACTCTCCAGTAATTAACTACAAGCACTGATGCTTGCTAATGATGCCTGTGTGTGTGCGTGTGTGTGTGCGTGTGTGTGTGTGTGTGTGCGTGCGTGCGTGCGTGCGTGCGTGCGTGCGTGCGTGCGTGCGTGCGTGCGTGCGTGTGTGTGTGTGTGTGCGTGCGTGTGCGTGTGCGTGCGCACAGTTTTCTGAGCAATAAATGACTCTGAACACCTCCTCATGTTTGATAGCAATGCCTAACAATTGACAGAGATTTAATTTGTAAGGTCTTGGGCGTCATATATATACATAGTTGTTTTTTTGTGCTTGTTTGTACATCCGAATCTGGTAAGTGTAAAAGAAAGTGTAAAAGAAAAAACAGTGTTTGCTCTCAAAAGCTACAAGGTCTCAGAATCGTATAATACCAGTCATAATTCTTAATACTGCACTAATCACATTGGACAGCTACTCTTAATTCAAATACATCTTATAAGTGCAGTGGTTAATAAGTAGTCTATTATTCAAGAGTGCAATGAAAAAGCTCTGCTCGGTTGAGATGCAGATGCCCCAAACACTTCCCTTGTTCTCTGTGCTTTGCAGCAACCTCAGAAATTCATCTTTCTATTTGGACTTATGTCGTACTGTATAGTAAACATGTTATCCCTATCCTAATGGGATGCAAACCACTCCTGATCATAATTGCGCATTGTTCAGAAGGTCAGATCACATTCCATTTCATGACAAATAATCTTGAACCTTTTAAAGCACTCAAGCGTTCTCATTCGCTTCTCAGACATCATCAAAACAAAGTTTGCATGTTATTAACATCTTTCTTTGTTTCTGTCTGGCTCCCAGGTGTTGTGAGCAGGTGGAGGTGGTGACCATGGAGAGGCTGTTGCTGTGCGTGATGCTGGCAGTTGCCATGGCAGTGCGGGCACAGATCTGCCCGAAGCGCTGCGTATGTCAGATCCTGTCACCCAACTTGGCAACCCTCTGTGCCAAGAAAGGTCTGCTGTTTGTACCGCCCAACATTGACAGACACACAGTGGAGCTGCGGCTGGCTGACAACTTTGTCACAAGGTGATGGTCACATCATTAATATTACTGTTGAGAGTGGAAGCACCAGCTCACTACATCACTGCCACAACTGCTGTTGTGTAACTTAAGACATGCTGATGGTTTTCACTGGTCCTCCATAGAATAAAATACTTCTATGAAGAAGAGTACTGCCACCTTGGCCACAGAGATAGTACTATTCCGAGTTGTGCTGTTCAAAGTAGCAACCAAAATGTGTTGGTTTGACCAACTGACTGATCTGAGGTCCCATTTGCGTGACATTTTCAAGCGAAAACCTAGACTTTTGTTTTGGGTGTACCGTTTACATGACACTGGTGAAAATGCGAAAATTATTTTTTTTTATATATATATATATATATATATATATTTAATAAGAAAAATATTTTACTGCATAGCTCTTTTATTTGCTGTGGATCACTCCTTTACTGAGAAAGATAAAAAAAACAGAAGTATAAAACAAGAACGTTCTCTGTAATATATATTATAATCAGCACCAAGGAGAATAACACATTACTGAAACATATCTCCTTTGGCAGTGTCAGGCTAATAAAGAATTAATGTGATGTTAATTGTTAGTAAACGTTGAGTGAGCTCATTATTGCTTACTTTGGCCATAATTTAAGATAATTTGGAAGCGGCAGACCTGCAGTCTCTTTCTAGTGATACATTGTCATGATTTCAAAAAACTGGAGTGTCTCAATAATAGAAAAGTAACTTAATCCTCCTGACAGCAACTTGAATTGAGAGATGTTCACTTTTATGTAAAATCAACAACAACCCTTATCCAAATAAACATTTAATGCATTAGCATAACTAAATAAATATTAGCTTTTTTTCCTGGAGCTGTTGCTGTTGAGTGAATGTTTTCTGTTTGTCTCACCTGTTTTGTTGTGGATTTTTCTTGTTATCATTAGTTAATGACAATATTGTTCCTGTCAAGAAGTACTGACATGCAGATTATGGACAAGCTTCTTCCAACTAAATGATGTATATTTACCTGAACTTAATGACTGAATCAATCAGACTGACCCACACAGTGCTGACAGCTCAGCTAATGTGTGACAACAACACTTCATTCACACAGTGATGTGCATGTACATAGAGCAAGATGATTGGTAATCCAATAGATTCTACTTTCTTTTATTTTCAGTAAAAGTATTTACAGCAGGTGTAATATTTTAAAGAGTAACTAGCTGCATTGACATACTAAAGGTTAAAAACACTGCAACACTTTTTATTATAGACTTTAAATGTAACACCACAAATACAAAGTTGAGGCCATTGCTGCTGTAAACCTCTATTTCTTTGACAGTCATTGGTTTATGGTGTTGCAGGAGTGTGCACGACATACCTTTATATTGCTCATTTGCAGAACTCAAACCAAAACCAAAAATGTGCCCCAGATTGGGATATGGCAGCTAGTCTCGATGCATATTTGCTAATAAAGGCAGAAGGTCATCTATTATGGTCATCATAACTCCCTGAAAGATAACCTTTCATACCTCTGTATCTTTGTTGCTCATGTTCAGTTTTGTTTATGTTCCTCATGAAGCATTAATATGGAGCTCCAAAAAGCACAGAATAAAATATGGAGTTGAAAATGTTGGTGAAGGAATTTATCGGACATAGTGGAGCGTTCCAGCAAACAAATCTGCATTTGAAAAACTGCAGAATATGGGAGATTATGTGGCACAAAGTCAAAGCTGTGGGGAAAAGGAGAGCAACAGAAGTGATTCCGAAAAGATTGTGAGATCTCGAAAGGGGTACAACTCAGACGATTTCTAATAATAGAGTCTGCAAAAAATAGTCAATGCCTCTCACCACAATAATAGCAGCATGCCTGCTGAGAGCTGGGTCGATTTGTTCCTCCTTTGCAAACACCTTAAAAACAGGCACACATGAAAATTGGAAATGTTTTCAGACATTGTAAAAGAAATGTGACTTACTCGCCATGCATAAACCCCTCCCAGTATTTGTCATCTGGTAGATACTGTGTATTATTTAGTCAGGCCTGATCCTCAATGATGTGGTGTTTACTTAGAAAACTATCCTCAGTAGAAAAGCCTCCACAATGTGTGTGGAATATCAAGTTTACTCATGTGTTTATGTGCGCAAACCCATACTAGATCAGGCCTTAGAACAGGAATGTTTACTTTATATTTTTTGTTACCTCTCAATTTCAATTCATACACACACAAAAAAATAAAAAGAAAACATCTGCAACAAATAACAAACGGGAAGACCAGTGGGGCTATCTCCTTCCATAACTACCATTCTGAAATTGATCTACTGGTAATGCTACTAATCTGTCTTACATAACTATGTCTGCAGACAAATAAACAAGGAAGTAAATATATTACCAAAACTAAGGTGTAGTAGGTTGAACTCAATTACACGTATTCTAAATTGTTGTGTATAATGTTTTTTGGATTCAGAAAGGTACAGAAATGCTATTGAAATTGTAGTTGATGACAAATATATTAAGAAAAAAGCCAGAGATCAGGCTAAGACTATCTACTGGATATCCACAGGTTTGGAAATGTCTATATTGTATTTAAAAGTAGTCACTTTTTGATTGCAAGCACACCACAGTAGCTCTTAAGGTTAGGGCTAACCCTATATCACCTCGAAGATTAAAAGTTCTGATGACTACTTCTCTTTTAGGATGTGTAAAATGAAAATATACATAATAATATGTAGGATTCTGTTTAATCTGAATGTATTGAAATGAACAAATGTCATCATCACTATGGTGTCTTCAGGTAAATATGTCTGTATCTCCATTGAAAAGGTTTAAGTAGTTGAATTTGACTTTTCTTTTCAGGCTTAAGGCACATTATCTGCAAGCACCATGATGAAATTAAATTGACTTGGGTGTTAAAAAAATAAATACAAAAATCAGATGACAGAGTAAGTCATGGTCAGTTCATCATCAGCCGAGCAGCTCAAGGCTGTCTCCAGATGCCACTGCAGTTTCAAGCGTCAGCCGTCTGATCCTCAGCCTTCAGAGAGAGAGAGAGTTGTTCACGCTCACAAATATTGAATGATCTCACCAGGATAAAAGGAATGCCGTATGTGAATGCTGTTTTAGAATGAGCTTTGGCTTTAAATATTAAAGGAGCTTGCCCCATTTCCCCTTTCAAGTCTACTGTGCATTTGAACCCTATTAAAAGACTGACAAACATGGGGAATGCTGATACAGACTCTATCAGTTCTGCTGCAGAAATGCTCAGAGTAGAACACATGTACTACTCCTGCCATGTGCTTCTTTTCTGATTTCGCTGTTTTCCTATTTTCACAGTGTAAAAAGGAAGGATTTTGCAAACATGACACGACTGGTGGATCTAACATTATCAAGAAACACCATCTCCTACATCACACCTCATGCCTTTGCTGATCTGGAAAACCTCAGAGCTCTACACCTCAACAGGTACGACTTGACCACATACACGTGTCATGTCATTTGTTTCTCCTTCCTGCTACAGTTCCAGCCTTTTAAGACTCGCTTCTTCTCCTCTTTGACCTTTCACAGTAATCGGCTGACGAGAATAGCCAACGATACGTTCAGCGGGATGTCCAAACTTCACCATCTAATTCTGAACAACAACCAGCTGGTGCTGATCCATCAGGGAGCATTCAATGACCTGTTGGCGCTGGAAGAGCTGGACCTTAGTTATAATAATCTAGACTCTATTCCATGGGATGCCATCCAGGTCAGGAGCTTTTTGAACTGTGTGACCATTTCCAGGCCTGCTTGGCTCGAGGCTACTGGGAAAAGAAAAAGCTTTCAGGCAATTTAAACTAGTTAAAAGATCTTAGGATCTGGGAGAATAAACAAATAAGTGTATATACAGTACATACAGCACAAATATTTTTTACTAAAGAAATTGTTACAGGCTCAGCAGATCTGATTAATGCACTGAAAATATACTTACTGTCATTACTGTTTTTAGTCCATTCATCACTCACAATGAATCACTTTTTTTTTTCTTTTTGTCCATTGTGCAGAGAATGACAAGCCTCCACACATTGAGTTTAGACCACAACATGTTGGACTTCATTCCAGAGGGAACCTTCTCCCTCCTACAGAAACTCAACCGACTAGATGTGACCTCTAACAAGCTGCAGAAGCTACCGCCAGACCCACTGTTCCAACGAGCACAGGTATTCTTATCACGTTCAAACACAAACCTTGAGTACAGCCTGCAACACAGCAGTCGAGCATTACTTAGCTCGAGTCGAACAAAGCTGGTGTAAGAGCTAAAAATAGTGAGGGGCACTTATTAGATTAGATCAGACTTTATTAATCCCACATGAGGAAATTCAGTTATCGTCTCCTCTGATTATAGCAAGTCAAAATATGTAAACAGGATTTTGTCGCATAAATATACATTTCTGCATCCAGTACAAAAGCAACATTTAGCTGTGACATTGCCTAAAGGAAGGGTGCACTACCTAATACAAAAAAAAAAAAGAAAAAGGCCTGCACGACTTCCCTGAGGAAGTATAAATTCAGGCCTTGTTTGCACAACAATGATTTCAAGTTAAAGCTTTCGTAGCTGTTTGGGTGTCCGTTGACAGGACAACGGTGCTCAAAGTCACTGAAAGCCCAGCTGTAACTATTTGACAATGCTCCAACTCCGTGGAAACAGGGGAAAACTGAACTTTTCTGAATCGCTGCTACTGCACAAGTACACTACAGCCATATTAAACAGTTCTTCTGCATATGTGCAAGAACATCACCAATAACAACAATGCCGGCCAGCAGAGTGTTCATAATATTATGAGACTTGTTAATTTTATAATTGAGCGTCAGCCAGACAAGCAGTCCAACTTCACCGTCCGTCTTTATGAATGACTGTCTACATGCTTGACCAGTTAAATTCGTGTTTGACTTTCTAAACTAAACCAACATTTCGTGTTAAATTTACCCCAAATCATTTTGTTAAATTATGAATATCTCACATGAATCATATTTTATTTTAATATTCATATGTAATATACACAATACAACTCCTCGATTCCCTCACTTCAGACTACTGGTTAGTCCATGAATTAATCAAATGGGCTCTGACACAAAGATTCTTGTTTTCCTAATTCCACTTTTTCACAACTCCTCCAGGTCCTTGCCACGTCAGGGGCCATGACCCCCTCGTCATTTGCGTTGTCTTTTGGTGGGAACCCTCTCCATTGTAACTGCGAGCTCCTCTGGCTGCGAAGGCTGAACAGAGAGGATGACCTGGAGACTTGTGCCACGCCACAGCACCTGTCAGGCCGATACTTCTGGTCCATCCCTGAGGAGGAGTTTCTCTGCGAGCCTCCACTCATCACCAGATTCTCCCATGAGATGAGGGTTCTGGAAGGGCAGAGAGTCGCGCTTAGGTATCAGTTGTTACACAAAATGCATGAAAAAAAAAAAAGTGCTCAGAGTGAATGAAAAAGCAAGAGTCGGGTTTTCATTACATGAAATGCTTCTGCTATTATCGTAGTACTATTTTCCTGTCCGTTCAATTTCTCTTACACACAAGCACTCAAGAACACAAACAGCCCAACTGTTCAATGATGCACAAGACAGGAACATTACGCAAAAGATTTGGAGCAGGACAAAACTAAATCAAGACAACAGGTCTGAGAGATGATGATTGCCTCATTTGCATATATATTGGTCACACACTTTCAACCATGATAGATGTTATGTATCAAAACATGAAAATATGATGAAAGTGAGAAGATAATAAAATGGGGCAAAGACAATAGATTAATTGTTAATATTCCTCGCTTTTTATTGTACCTCATCTTTGGATTCATGTATAGGAAATGAGTGACGATTACCATGGGTCAACTTAACCAACATGAGCTTTTTCACCCAATTTGGCTCATGAATGGCAAAAGTCAGGACTCATTGGCATTTTTATCATTTAATTTTGCATTGAGCAGACCATATATACGCACTAAATAAAAAGTACAAATATGGGTCATTTTCATGTGTTGCTCAATAATCTTGACTTCCTTTAATCCAGAGCCATCTCTTTTATGTGGTAGTTTATACCCTATATTCAGATATTTAACAGTAAGTTCAGCTGAAGCCATTGGGACTAATCTAGGTCTCTTTACCACCAGAAATTCTTAGCAGAGATGAAGCCACATTTTGGCCCTCTCACATACAGATAAAAAAAAAAGAAATCGACTTTCATACAAATTGTCACAGTCCATTATCCTCTTGACAACTCCAAAGAAGCTGCAATGTCCTAAATCAATTATACTGTCAAATTAGCTCTTGAGAGATAATGTACATCAGACATTGGCATTTTAGTTTGGGTTTCTTTCTAATTTTCTAAATTGTCTGAAGATAAGTTAGCTGAATGAACAACTTTTCTTCATATATTTTCTTGTCCATGTGTGGTTAGAGGTTGGTGACAACCTCGCTGCTGTTTAGTCTTCGTCTCAGTGTTGCTGGTGGTTGATCATATGAGAGCAACTTGAGACAGATGGCAACTACCTCCAGCCTATATAAGACCCACCTCATCTTCCTGGCAAATAGCAGCACTAGTTTACTCAACCTTTACTTCTTTATGTATTATTTTATGATAAAATAACATAATTATTTAACATTCTTTGTTATGAGTTAGTCCATAAAGCGTACTTGTATATGTAATTGTATACAATGGCTTTACTTGTCACAAACCTTCCCAGCAATGGTCTCAGGAAAGCAAGTTACTCTGTTGTTGCTCAGGCTGATTTAATCTCATGGCAGTTGGAAAATATTTGGATCACTGTGATTACTGTATTATAAAAAAAAAGGAGAAAAAAAAAGAAATGTATGTAGCACTAACAAGGGTATTGTATGTATCTCCCCACCAAGTCTATCTCTGTCTTTCCTCTCCTCTCCTCTCCTATATCCTTTCACCCCACCCGGTCTGCAGAATGCCGCCACCTCTGAGTCTGGTTTCTACAAAGGTTTCTCCCTGTTGGGGGGAGTTTTCCCTTTCCACAGTCGCAAACAAACGTGCTTGCTCATGTGGATATGTTGGGCTTTTCTATTTTCTTTATAAAAGCACATTGGAATGACTGTAATGTATTTAAAAATTTACTTTTTTAATTAAAAAAAAAAGATTTTCAACTGCAAAAAAAAAAAAAAGGAAAGCAAGTTACTTAAACTTTAACTGATTGACTTTAATTTCTGAACACTTATGGTAGTGGGGGAAAAAATACTTGTTTGGACAATATTTGGGATACTATAATTCTCATCAGATACAAACAAAAACAGAATGATGAAGAAATTGAGCTCATGATACTTATCCAGCCCACATAGTGGTCTTTTTTTAAATTGTTTACACACTGAAGAATAAAATATCTGCAGATTAATTAGTGTATTCCTCTAGTCGTTTAGAATTTCTTTGACAATTTATATGTTTCTGTATTTTAGTTTTCGTGCTCTGGACTGCTTCAAAAAGGTTTTCTGGTGTAAGAGAGGAGAGTTTGTTTTGTTTTTTGTAGCATTTCATTGCATTGCATGTATAGAGAATATATTGGATGATACAGTAAAGTCCATAAAAAAGGATCATACTTCATTCTTTGAATTTTTATTAATATATGCACTCATTTTGCCTGTTGTTCAGCCTCAAGGGTTTAATATGCTTTAGCCAAAAGTTAAAGCCAAAACTAAAAGCCAAAAGGCTTTTACTGAATGATTTTTCTTCCAAGTCCATTATAAGTCCAATTCATGTGTCCACAAGCTTCCACATTGACTTTTCCTTCTACTCCAAGAGGGAATCCAGAAACATCTGTCCACCAGTGCTCTGCTTTTACTGTACAGCTGACCCCATTCTGTCTTACTTCCAGTAAGTTCCACTCCACTGATTTGCTTTCCTTGCAGGTGTAAGGCAAGAGGAGATCCAGAGCCAGCCATTCACTGGATCTCTCCAGAGGGCAAGCTGGTGTCCAACTCGTCGAGAACGCTTGTCTACACCAATGGGACGCTGGACATCCTCATCAGCACTGTGAAGGACACGGGTTCATTCACCTGCATCTCCTCCAATCCCGCTGGCGAAGCCCACCAGACTGTTGACCTGGTGATTATAAAACTCCCCCATATCACCAACAACACCAATAACATCCAAGAGCCGGACCCTGGTTCGTCGGACATCTCCACTTCAACTCGAGGCGGTGCCAACGGGAGCAACGTGACAGGAGACGTGAAGGGTGGGGTGGACAAGAGGGTGGTGACGGCTGAGGCCACATCATCGACTGCACTCATTAAGTTCAACTTTCAAAGAAACATCCCGGGAATCAGGATGTTCCAGATACAGTACAACGGGAGCCAGGACGACTCGCTGGTTTACAGGTGAGATTGACAGCAGTGTCAATACGTAAGCGTGACGTTCATCGCAGTGGAGTCAGACAGTTGACACAGTGGAAACTGAACCTTGACGTGCCCAATGTGGAGGGAGAGAATTACCTAAGTCTGACCCGTATAGATTAGATTACATTAGATTCGATGCAAATTTAATGAACCTTTTGGAAAATGTGATCACAGGAAATGGAAACAGGACAAATTACAAAACTGGGCTGGATTGAAAATGGAAAGCAACCTGGGTGCTACAAGATTGTGAGCAGAAGAGCTTACGGAGGGGTTTCAAGTTAACTAGTAGCATAAGTGTGCTTAGAGGGCTCCACTATAGAGCACTTATGTGCACTATAAGATAATTTCAAAGTTGCTATGGGGTACCGTGGTGTCAGTTGTAGGAAGCAACACTGGCACTACAGGATCATTGGAAATAGCTTGTAGACATCAACAAGTCATACGTTAAAAGTGCAGTTTCCTATTCACACTAACAACAGATTATATACAATAATTATATATTTTAAATGTCAAGAGCATAAAGGAGTAACAAGGTTGAAACACAAATTAGTCATGACTCACACAAACTGAACAATGTAGGCAATACCTTGTCTGAATAGTTTGTGGTAAAAATGGAAGGAAAGCAAAGTGAGGTAAGAAAATTTAAGTTCTTCTCAAACACTGGTAAAAACTTACGTTGCAGTCAAATCCACTGACTCAAACTAGGACAGCCTTGATGGGGACGGCTCAGCGAGCCTCTCTTGACTCTTGCTGTTTGTTCAGGATTACACAGATGAGATTGATCTCACAGGGAGTTATTTTGACTAAATATTTGCTCTAGTGAAATGGGGGGAGGGCATTAACATATATGTACAACTCCTGCAGGGAATTATGCCAGCATTATCTACTTGTCATATCACCACTAATCCCCTGTACATTTTTCATCAATAGACAATATCATCAGGAAAGCAGAAAAGCATTCAGATTGACGGGTCACAATGACAACAGTGCCCCAAGATGTCAAGGTCTTTTCAGAAGACTGAACTTGAGGGATGAGTCCTGAATGTCCAACTCTTAATCATGAAATCTGTCTGGCACTATGAGCCCAGCCATATATAACTACCAAACAGGGATCATTCAGCGATTCATCTAATGATATTGTCTGCCTTGCATAGCATTCCTAATCTCTGTTCATAATTCATCAGCACTTAACCCCATTCAGAGATGCATCATGGAGACATGGCGCCAACAGGGTTTATGTCTGTCTTGTAAAGATACAATTGCATTGAGATTGCTGTTTTAACTGTCTATGGGTCAAAGAGGGTACCAAAGGTTCCCCATAACACTTTCAAATAGCTATTTTTTGATTGTTTAGTGCACACACCCTGGATGGGAGAACCCAAAACACATAGGTTCAGTAGGAGAATATGATGGCAACTAAAACAACCAATTTATTGCAGGGGCAAAATATTACTGTTCATCATCCACACTGATAGTCCCTCCCCTCCATCACATCGCACTTTCTTCCTTTCTTTCTTTCCTCTGCAACTGGCTCTTCATTCATCTGCTTTCTCTCTTCCCTTCAGTAAGTTGTTTGTGTTATTTTGCAGGTCTGTTGTTTTTAGATAGCAGATTGATTTCCATTCAACACCTCTGCTGGCTCAAAGCAGCAGTTCATTGATTCCACTTTTTCATTACCCAAACATAAGGAGGAAAGAGGAATGGGGGGGGGGGGGGGGGGGGCAACAAGAGCAGTGAAGGTAGGATTGAAAAGAGTGAGAATGTGAAAGGATGAATGGAAAGCCTGGGAGAGATGGCTAGGATGAGAGGTGGAGGGAGTGAGCAGGATAGAGGATGACAGACACGGAGAATGCAGCCCTATTGTCCTGGACAGGCCACTTACTTTTCTGGCTCAATAAGAGTTTATTGATTTGCTACACATTGACATTTCTGTGCTTCAGTCCCCACCGCCTTGGGATAATGCTGCTGGGTGTAAGACGGCTGCTGTAGGTTTCTTCTATGCTGCCAATTCAGTCACTAACAGTTTTTAACTACACAAGCAAACCCACTTGGTTTGTTGGTTTTGTTGACCTGTGATTGGCTGCTTATCTGAAATTTGATAGTTCTAACGCTTGATTCCGTATTGATCCCGAACTGCTGCTTCTTCCTCTGGAGGAACGGCAAAGGGCAGTGCTCCGGGCGCCAACGGGGATTTAGTTACAAGCTCAAGGACACTTGAGACAAGCAGATGTTTACTGATACACTACCTGTGTTTTAACACTCGTCTTGCTGCTTAACAGTCGTATTTCCATTCCAGAGGTAGGCTGGCTACAAATCCAGAATTCAGCAAGCCTTACAACAAGCCAACTGCAAATCTGCTGTGGAAATGGTCAACGCCTAGCATTTATTTGCTTGTTCTGCTCGATCTGAAGTCACACAGTGCAGCTATAGCTCAAGAGGTATAGAATGGGTCACATCCAACCCCACTGGTGCCTGGCAATGGGTTGGATTTTTCTAGGCCAAGACACTGAGCCACAAGTTTCCCCCCAATGTTAATGGAACAATGGTGGACAAATACTGTTTAATGCTTCTTTTGCTTTCATTTTGTCCTACCACTAGTATTATTTTAACAGAGAGCTGAAAAAACAAATACATATATATGGAATGGAACCACCCCAAAATTTCCACAGGATAAAACCGTGTGCTGCAAACAGGGAAAATGGAGGAAAAATGTCTTTCACATTGGGATGATAAAAAAAAAAAAAAGTTTAATGCACTGGAAAAATTATTCTTGTTTCCCTGATGAGGTTGTCACACGTCCATCAGTTCTTTAAACTACACAAAAGCAGCCCCAGTCCAAACATACCTTGTGACTATTTACTGCTCCACTGTTTGAGGAAAAAGGAAAACAGAAAACTGGGAACTTATTTTTTGTATAATTCCACATGCTCTAATGTTTGTTTTTGCTCCATCCTTTAATGTTCATCGCTTCATATATTTTAAGGCTGAACAGACATAACAAGCAGCTGGTGGGGTGATTCAACAATGAGGTAGTTATCGTAGCTGTGAATGATGAAACCTGTGATAGATTGTTTCTATCGCCTGTTCTATTGTGACTTGAGCTCAAAAACCAAAAGTTATGTGTGTTACACTCCAAAATGTCTGTTTGTTAAATAAGATCTTCTTTAATGTCGATTACTTCCAAGTTGGGTCATTAAATTGACCATGTAAGGAAAAGCTTCGGGAAAGGGTAAGGCGTGTCAGATTTCATGTATTCCTCTTTGAAATTTTGTTAAATTGGTTCAGGCTTACAATCACTGCATTAAAGAGAGAGAGAGAGAAAAAAAAACAAGACCGGGGTTTCAACCAGAACTGCTTCCAAAGCATTTTGTTGAACCCTTTTGAAGATTCATCTAAAATAGTATTTTGTTTCTTGACCTTTTCCTCTTTTTTTTCCAATTCACTGTGCAAAAGAAACATGCCTCAGTGGAGTAGTGCTGACCCAGGACTGACAATTATCACTCTCATTTTAATGTAAACTCATGCTAGTAGTCCACCTCACTAGACTATTTCATTCCGAATGCTTAGCTATTTATTAACCAAGAAATGTTTGTTAGCTTGTATGATAAGATATGGAATGCCCTCTTCTCCTGTGTCTACTCATCCATCCAACTCATCTGAATGCTTATGTATTTGACTCCTTTCTTTCCTCCTTTGAGGGAATAGGAAGGAGCTTAATTGAGTCATAGACACCACCTGTATCCAACACATCACTGTTAGCCATTTTATTTCAGGGTCAGGTCACGAGAAGGCTGATGTCGAGGAAATGATGCTGTGACCTTTTACACACGACCTCTCAGAGACTGGGCTGCATATGCAGTCTCTATCCTTTATGGCTCGCTGGTTTTCATTGAGCAATGCAATGTTGCGTCAATGATGACGGTAAAACTCACGACCATGCGCAATCTCTATCGACATAAAACGGTCACAAAGTACAAGGTGCTCATAGTCAAATGCACACTGTGTAATTAAGAGGGTTTAGCCGATAGTCTTAAGGCTAGAATAAGAATAATTCACTAAGTACAATATGAATAGATATTCATACTTGATATATGAAAGGCTGTTTTTATATATATGTATACACACACACAGACACACACACAGACACACACACACACACATACACACACACACACACACACACACACACACACACACACACACACACACACACACACACACACACACACACACACACACACACACACACACACACACACACACACACAAACACACATTCTTGAAAAGGTACTGACCACTTAACTTCCACGTCAGCTTCCCGCAATGGCTGGAGTTTGGATGATGAGCCGACTGTCATCTTGCCAACATAATGGCTCTTTTGTTAAACTCAAATCCTCACAATCGTCCATTTTTCCTGCTTTTGCTTTGAGGAGAAAGAGTTTATTTCACTTGCCATAATGTGTATCCAGTCTTTTACTGAAGTCATTTAACATTGACTGTGCAGCTGAATCAAACAACACCGAATGATATTACAGCTTAAACCTCGTTTGGCAGCAGCAACCTCAACAATACACTTCCAGTTGCTGCTGATCAGAAGCTTGGGCTATTCTTCCTTCCAGATCCTTTAGATTTCTGCTGTGAATATCTGAGCTCTTACACTGTGCAACATATTTTCCCTTAAACAATATATTTTAGTTCACATTGTTGTTCAATGGTTTCAAGTTTTATGCTCATTGATTAGATCATGATGCAAAATGTCTTTGGGTCTTTTAAAATGGGCTCTACACTTGATATGTATTATTAATATTATGATGATTATGATTATGATTATTATTGATAACCTGACACAATTCAGATATGCTGAAATGCTGTGTAGGGCATCCTGCAATTTACATCATGTATGTTTTGCAAATGGTAGATCAGTGCCTCGAGATGTCAACCTCCATCAGGAATCACTTTCAACTAACATATACAATATAATCGAATAAAGATTAATGTATGCAAAGACAACAGTGTCTTTGAATGAACTGGTAAATTCTCCACTTTTTTATAAAAAAAAATTGAAAATTATATATTTTAGTCTGGGTCAGGAAGTGGACATGTTGCATTAGCTTTCAGACAGCTTTCATTTATGAGTCACTAAGCCTTTGCTCTTAATCACACTTTGGAGGTCAGCATGTTCAAGTAAAAAAAACAGTGTGTTTTACTGTGGATCATAGCATTTGGGCTCAGAGAATGTTGGCAGAATAGCCAAGAGCTAAGCAAAACTGCACGTTGGAATGGAACCAGTGACATTGTGAACTTCTCTTTGGACCCAAAAACACATGCCCTGGACAAAATTGTTAATTTGGAGTAGGAAGAGGCACAAAGGATTCAGAATATGTGCCAAACCAGTGGCTGCACTCCACTTTCAAGCCACAAACTCTAGTTTGACCTTCCTTCAGTTACTTAAGAGCAGACACACACTTAAAGTCCATCTGTGCTCCATCTTCATCTGCTCTGTCTGTTTGCTTTTTTTTTGTCCTTCCTCTGTGTTCTTTAAGTAGTTGTTTTCCACTCCAACAGATCCATCCAGCTACAGGGGCTGGTTGCCATATCGCCCCGAACAAACTCCACATCAAGCAAATTGTGTGGCAAGTTTTTTTTATGAGACTACACAACAGGAGGCAGATGGCTTTTGAGGGAAAGGCATCTTTAAAAGAAAAAATAAATAAATAAAAGGCATGCTTGCTCTCTCCCTCTCTTTGTCTTTCTCTATCGCATTAAGCACTTTATCCTTGCCAATAGTCCCAGGTGTAGCACCAAGCTCAGTTGTGCTTAAAGCGTGAAAAACCTTCGACTCTATCCCGTCGTAATGTTCCAATTCTGATTTTATAGTACCATAAACATATAAGCGTGCCTGGCACTACAGCGTTATTGGTATAAGTAGTCTATGGGGTTTTAAACATACACTAGGAGTCTGGGTGCGGCTGTGGCTGGGGGCTGCCAAGGTGGTGAGGACGATCGTGAAGCAAGGAGATTTAGATGGAGGAGCTGGGTGTGAAGAGTTAACTGCCTCTGTGATGAGGATTGGAAACAGAAAAAAAGGAGCAGTGGCAGATAGAAAAGGGAGTATAAAAAAAAACACAAAAGGTTCCTCGAGGGCAAATATAGACAAATATTAAAATAAATAGTGTGAGAAAGTGAAGGCTGGTCAAGAGGACTAAAATAATAAGAGAAGTGAGGATTAGAAAAGATAAAAAGTAAACATGTTACAGAAGCAAGACAAGAACATTCGTTTTGGAATCAAGTGCAGATTTCAGGAATAAGAGTATGCAGAGTGGATGTATGATAGGAGCATTAGGCAGATGTAGATGACTCAGCCGAGGCAGAGGAATGGAGCTGAGCTGGGCACATGAAGGTCCACAGCTCGCTACAGAGAGTGCTGAACCATCTTCCCCGCATCTGGGACACCATTTGCCGCACAGCACTTTGACATCCACTCTGCTGTGCATGTGCTCAGCAGTAATGAGATCTTACTAGGCACACACTCTTTTTCTTTTAACCTGTCAAAAAGTGAGAAGATTTCCCCCTGCTGGCTGTTTTCTGACATTATTTACTGTTTTCTAATGTCTTAGTTCACAGAAAAGCTTGACTTACGGCAAGAAAAACTTTACAATCTGATGAAGACAAAACTTTATGATCCCAAACTATCATTTCAAAACAAAATACAATATTCACTAACCCTACTCAAGTTTCAAAAGGATGAAGCAACATATCCATGCACCAGTGGCATAATTAATTATTTGCATCTGTTTTACTATATTGGTAAGACATTTTTGATTTTGATTACTATTATTGTGATTTGCGAGCACCAAACTCCTCCAAGCTGCCATTGGCCATAATGAGCTGAGTGACAGATGAAGGTGGTCCCTACTACCGCACTTCAGATACAATCTAGACTGGACTGAAAGGGTTAAAACACTTGCCAGGCAGGTTTCTGTATGTCACTTGTCCTAAATGCAATTTTTTTTTTTTTTTTTTTTTATCTAAATGGTCAGTAACATCATATACAATGGCTATGCGAACCACAATGGGATGGTTGATGTGGCCAATGAGTTTTTTAAATATGGCGGGCGTGTCGAGAGTGACAATCATCGCTGACCAGTCAGTAGTATTGTAGCTGCTCCCAATGGAACCTGTACCGATGTGCTGAGTACCTCAATGGAGTTGTTACTAAAATTAGTAACGGTCGAGTACGGTATGGATGTAGAATATAAACCTTTTCTGCTCAGATTCATGTTGCAATGTGTGTGCTGAAGTGCAGCTGAAGCATTTTCATCTGCCGTGTGAGGCATGTTTCCCCGAAAAGTAATTTGATATTCATTAAACTAATCTCAGCTTTCCAATTTGTTTCATTAGACCATTATTCATTCTTTTTTTTTTTTTTTGTTCTCTATCGTCGGAAACAGCAATTCATTAGACCATGATTTGAGAAAAATCTCACAATAGCTGCTCTGCTTTGAAAGGTTCGGACAAAGTCAATAGCTATGATTCTTCTTAACCATTATGGTGTGCGGGGATGATTATGAGAGAGCAAATTCGAAGGATTGGGATAATTATAGTTTGGAGATGGTAGTAAAATACTCTGGCATTTGAATGAGGTTGCAGTGTGTTTCCTTGGGAACTGTAATGATATGAATGTAATTAAAGTAGTAAATTTTAGCGCTGTTTGTTGATGCTAAAGTCATTCTATTTTTTTTTTTTTTTTACCTGTAAGCTGGTAACATGAGTGTCCCACTCCACCGCTGTAATAATAAAACAGCAGAATCATTGCCAGATCACTAGTCGGATAGTTACGTTTTCAAGCAAGCGGAAAGATTCTTCTCCCTTCAACTGACTTTGAAGAGGGTTTAATGAATAAAAATGGAAGGAGAGGTATTAGCAAAGCCCACCTGGCCTGAGCTCTGAATCCCTGTTCCACCTCTGAGTACAAGCTGTGTGGGTGCTTGTTAACCATTAGCTCTGGTACCAGGGGCATTATGCATGGTGAAACGGAGATAATAAGCACGCTTCTGCAATGTTTTTTTTTTTTCCTCCTTATTTTTTATTTTTTTTCCTGCTAGAGAGACTGAGACCTATTAGCATGGCATTGTGCCATCTGCTGTGTAAGCCACATTAGCTGTGAGGTCAGCAGTAATGGGGCAGGAGTTGAACTACCATTAATCCACTTCAGTTTGGGCTTAGAAACCGGTCATTCTTAAATGGTTTGATTGTACTTATGTGCTTTACAGTGGGTTCTCCTGTCATGTCGGATTGTACGCCTAATTATTATATAAATTAACTCAATTAAAAAGATACTTGGAGAAACTGAGTTGGGGAATAATTGCAACTGCACAATGCAAACACTTTACTGTTGTATAATTAGCAACCAAAAAAAACGGTGGCAAAGAAAAGCTTGTGAGGGGTTGAGAATAATTCATGTTTAAAGAGGAGCAGTGTAAAGAAATTGTTTTTGAAAACCCATAATTGCTTCTATGTGCTATTTTGTTGGCTTTTCTGATGAAGTTTCTCATGTTTCAGGCTATTTAGTTTAGACGAGCTTGCACTGTGGTAGCACGGGAGGCTCTTGCTCGAAGCACTGAATACCATTATATGAAATAATTGGACAACCTACTTTTACATATCTCTGACCTATATTTTGGTCCCCTCCCTCCCTTGTGCAAATTCATATTGTTCTTTTATTTTTATTTTTTTTCAAACACTTCTAATGGGAGTTGGTTATGGGTTTGAATACAATAATTGCTGATGTTAGACTAATCAAACAACTGCAATAAATTCATATTTTTTTCTAAAGTCCTATGCTTCTCTACCGTCTGAGACCTTTAAAAAAAAAAAAAACTCAAAATAATAATAACTATTTACCAATTGTCATTAGTTTATGAATCCATTTTCAGGAGTGTGGCTGATAATTCAGCTATTGTGTCACAACATTAGAATAATTCGGATTTGTTTAGAATGGTTCACTAAGATCCCAAATAAAGTGTGCTTAACTGCATGTTCAAAGCACTTTATCAGCGTTCATCTATGAATAACACCATGAGTGATGTGACATGCAAACTGGATAAATCATATGACCGTTTTGAATGCATTGGAACCTTTTCACACCCGGACGATCTTCTGCAAAGTGTACTTGTTTCTGTGTCTGTTTGCTTGTGTTCACCAATGAGTGATTGGGTGGAGTATGGCGCCTACACAAGCAGTAAATCCAATGTAACACCATGGAGTTGGACGTGTTGGTGGAAAAGTGATCAAACTAAGCAGACCTCTTAAAAATAAAGGAAAAGGGAAGCTATTCTATCATAAACTAAAACCTTTGGGAACAAGAGCATTAGAAGAGATTCAGAAGACAACATAACGTGCATGTTGTACATAAATTTGTGAGCAAAAATGCAATATGGGCAAACACATGGGTAATATTACATATTCATGAAGGCAAATGCACCATATTGATAATAGTTTGCAAATTTGTCATGTGTGATCTTCAGGCTGTGATGCTGGTGATCAACTTACAGGGGCGTGTGCCTGTAATATCCAGTGTTGAATAGAACAGGCCCAGCAAGTACTTTTCCAAGTAACTCGTGAAATAACTCCATAGTGACTGTATTCCAGTAAATTTCATTTACCTGTCGGACGCTAGACAATAATCCACAGAATCAACTCTGAGGTCAGGGTGGAGTTTATTCACTTTACCCAACTCTCATTCAAATGTGCTAATGGCATTCACTGTAATCTCATTTCAGCAAGTGAAGTATGAAACATTAATTTGTGACATTTATAGCAAAGTCTTAAATACCCCAATGTAATGACTCAGTAGAATTCATGGGCATTAAAATGAGCTCAGCAGACGTTCTTCAAAACTGGACAATTGTTTCTCCTGTTATGAAACGGAAACACAGCTACGTAATGCACAACTAATGAGCCATCCCAGAGCGGTGAATATGATTGAAAAACACTAGGAGCTGCTCACCCAGCGTGTCACACATGGTCTAACTGAGCTGTGCTGCTAGGCAGAGAAGTACAATTGAATTATTCGAAGTCCCGGCCCCTTATCGCACAGCTCCAGCTCGATCTGGAAGCCCTAGTATTGTGAGTTGAATCACTGCCACGAATGCCTATTTTTTTTCCTTCCCTCCCTTGGAATAATGCATGTTTGTGGCCTCTGTGCTTTGTCCAGTATTTAATCAAGTGAAATATCCTGAAATAGAACGATCGGGTATCATAGTTCACTGTTCTGTTCATGGAGGCATTCATTTGTCTCCAAAACAGAAAAAAAAAAAAGAGTGGCGAATGGAGATCCTCATTTTTTTCTGAGTCTGGAGAGAGGAACGCAGGAGTTGATTAACATGCACGCCTGCACACACTTGTATCCTGTGCACATGCACTCCCAGTGAGGGTTCGGGTTTGCCGGTGTGGAGAGTCGTATCACTGATGGATGCTGGTACGAAGCCAGGCACAGTGACAGCCGCTCGGAAGAGGAGGCAGCCATGGGAGGGGAAGATTACTGTAATGGAGCTCACACATACATACTGCAGGCACATATGGGCATAAGTACACAAATGCATTCTCATAGAGCTGCATGCAAGCAGATATTTTCTCTTGTGTGATGAAAGTGTAATGAAACCCAGCAACACACACATTTATATATATATATATATATATATATATATATATATATATATATATATATATATATATATATATATATATATATATATATATATATATATATATATATATATATATATATATATATATATATACACATACGTATATTTATATAAATATAAATATATATACATGCAAGCGCCCTGGGCTGAGGTCTTGGCAGAGCAGAGTAGATAGATTAGTGTAATAGTCTCGGCCAAAGCAATCATCTGCCCACTGTAGGGCTTCAAATACTGGCAGCAAGATCCAGCTCAGGCACAAAGAAATTAGCCACAATGAATGAGTCAGTTTGGATGAGTTCACAATACTAAAAGCTCACAGTCAAGAAAGAATGGGAGGAAAAACATAAAAACTCACAAAATGCCAGCTAATATGCATAAAAATGCATTTTGCCATCTCAGCGTGTGGTGAAACGGCATCCAAACACATTGTCATTTTGCCTGCCTTTTCTGTCGGATGTATGCATTCTGAATGACAGCTCAGTGCTGGCAACTTATAACTGTCATCTGTGTTTTATTACTCTGAAAATTTCCAATAACAAATTGAATTATTGCAGTGATGAATGAAACTCAACTCCTGATATCTTATAAGTTAATAAATTATAGATGGAGTGTATGCATGGCATTAATGCATACAAACAGTGGGATTGTAGTATATTCAGTTTATTAATGCGATGTGAACTGTAATACAAATTATCATTTAAACAGGGGCATTAATATCCTTGTTATGATTATTCAGGCGAGATGAATCCAGATATGCTTCAGGTCTTTGCCTTTTGCGCGCGCTTTTATTTTCTCAATTTAGGTATGTGGGAATGGAAAAGCACTCTCGATGTTGGCACAATGTTGCTTGTGACTACAGTGAAATAAATCTATGCAAGAAAAACTCTCAGTGAGTCATATATTGTGAGGGTAATTATTTAATGTTGTTTTCAATCGTTTAAAAAAAACTGAGAAGGACAATAAGCATGAAATCATTATTTTATTATTTAATCAAAATATTGTGTCTTCTAGCTCTGTAGCCTTTACATGCTACTAGGTAGTTAAGCAGATTTCAATCAATGATTTATATAAAATAACATGCTCAGCTCAACTACTGCATGAATGACAGTTTTTCCTCCAAGCTTGTGAAGCAGGTTACTGACACTCGTCATATTTGGATTACATCTTAAACACAAAGCAGCACCACTTCCTTTTTTTCAGGAACGGCAAAGAATCAGCATCATTAAGTCCACACAGTGACAAATGTGAGGACATTAAGAAACCACTTACTTAGATGTCGGGAAATGCTAATGGCTCAAGGTAAAATGTGTATGCTGTTTAGCCTTTGCCAAGCATTTAAATTATGAGTCTATTCAGCCGCTCTCTTCTATAAAGGATGACATGCAAAGTCATTGCAACTCGCACCATAAACATAGCTTGTTTTTCGCCGTAACCAGGATTGGGACCTCGGTACGCTCGCTCAAGGTTGATACTAACAATGATGTGCCAATAAAAATAATTCATAAGATAATATCATAAAGCTTAAGACTTTACTCCAGGATGCAAAAAACAGTAAGCTAGTGGAGAGGAGTGTGATGTATATCCTTTAATTTAAACTGTATTCCATGATGGTAAATCAATCCAAATGGCATAAATGAGTAATGGAGGAGGAACTAAGAATGTGCTGGACATATATAAAAAAATAAGAATGAAAGTAAAGAAAACATTTTCCTATGATCTATTCAGAGATGTGTACTTTTGTGGCTAATCTAACAGAACCACACATGTCCTCACACAAGAATGCCGCTCAAGGCTGCAGTATTAATACCAAAATTAATCATTTTCTCTGTATACAAACATGGCTGCTTCTATCTGTGCTTGTAAGTGCCACTGTCATTGGCTCCCACCATTAACCTGCTTACTTCAATGTCACTTTGTGTCCCTAATAGGAAGAATGGCATTTCTTAAGTGTGTGCATGTGAGAGAACATGTCTATGTGGCCAAGGTTCACCACCATAGAGATAAAAACGTCAGGTGAAACATTGGTGAGCACTCTCATGGTCACCTCGTGTTCAGATGGTCCTGTTAGTATTCATGGGGTAACCTTTTGGCCAGAACAAACCCACACACATTCTTTACTGTCTTGTGCTGTTGTTCCACTAAAGGCACAGTAGGACCCTCTGGCTCTATTCATCCCCGAGCTCTTAATACTAACCATTAAACCTTAACATGTCGCCTTAACCTTCGTTTAAGTCCAACGCTAAAGCAGCTGCTTTAACCCGGCCGCTGTAACCCTCTGCTGGTCTCAGCAGTCGTAGGACCACGAGCTGTGAACTGGCTGCCCTCTTTGCTTTAATGAGGGATTTCATTTGCAATTTAATGAGTGTATCCAGGAAAGCTGACAAGTCTTTTTTTTTTTAAGGAAACTGAAGGGCAAACGTGCTAAACCCCCCTCCTAGTCAGTATGACAAGTGTCTATTGAAAAATAACCAGCTTTAACTCAAAGCATCAAAGTGCCTTTGTTTTCATCCAAAAAAGAATGTCCCACTCGATCCTCTATCTCTCTTTTCATGGTTGAATAATACTCTCGGAAAGGACAACTCTGAAGTGCATTTGTGCTCTTTTGAAATATCCATGATATGAAAATATTCTAACAGTGGAGTGAACACATTTATAATTTCTATTTTTCCATACTTGTCTTGTATTTTTTGTTTTTGTTTTTGTTTCCACATTGCGTTCTTTTTTTAGCACTACTGTATTGTGTTTGTTTTTCCTTTAGAAGATTCTGTTACACGCTTTTAGAAACGAACAAGCTGGTATAGTTCCTCACATGCTGGAGCTGTCTGCCATGCCATGATGTGTATATGAGAATTATAGCAATTAAAAAAAAAAAAACAAAAAGGGACATGTGAGGGATGGAGGGTGTCGTCTGAAGAAAATGCTGACATGGTGAGTTTTTTTGGGGCATCAGACAAACAATGCTGATAACGCTCTCCCTTCAATAATTAAAATAATTTCTGACGGCACTTTGAAGACGTCGATGATTGAAATTAAAAACTAAGCTTCTCCGCTTAAAATCTCTTTGATGTACTTGTCAGAATTTTGAGAATTGCCTTTCTGTGCCTCAAGAAAAGAAATCTGCTCTTCCAAGGATTCTCAGAAAGTATCACTATTTATTTTTCTTTCCAACACACACACAACTTTGGTAGGTCGTCGGAAAATGTTTCTGAGCTACATTTGGAACTTCTGATCTCCTCATTTACACAATCTTCCTCTCAATGTAGAACTGTATGGGTTAGTAGGGCCTATTCTACCTGTCATGTCCCTTAGTCTCTGACTAATTTCAGCATCTAACCCATGGCTTTGTCTGTCAGTGAAACCATTACCTAAGGGTTACAATGCAATGGTGTTGCATAGGATCACCAAGAACAGTTTTCCATTAAGATCCTGCATATTGATTGCTTGGAAAAGGTATTAAAAGCTGGGTAATTGATTGATCCTACCTCTTTCTCTTGCTTCTCTCATGCAGAATGATACCCCCATCAAGCAAGAACTTTCTTGTCAATAACCTTGCGGCGGGGACCCAGTACGACCTCTGCGTGCTGGCCATCTACGATGATGTCATCACTTCTTTGACGGCCACACGAGTGGTCGGCTGTGTGCAGTTCACCACTGAGTCCGAGTACATGAGGTGTCATTTCATGCAGTCTCAGTTTCTCGGCGGGACTATGATCATCATCATCGGAGGGATAATAGTAGCCTCGGTGCTCGTTTTCATCATTATCCTGATGATACGGTACAAGGTGGGTCTCTGTCTGTCTCTCTTAATTGAGCTCTATAAAAAAATGGAAGCAGGTCATCAGATATTTTTTCTAGAATATATGCGCCATGCCAAGTCAGAATAACCAATACAGCTGTGATTTGTGGCTCGACCTTACTAAGCAGCCACTATCTGTGAACGTCCAGTCCAAGTTGATGTCATGCCCAAAGTGCTAAATGTCAAGTTTCATCTAGAATCTGGCGTCGCCTCTTTTTGGCAAAGACTGTTTGTCCAGGCCATAACGTGAAACGTAATGACAACCAGAATCTGTTAAGAGATGACGATTGCTTGGAAAACACATCCATTGTGTTCCATCATCATAAATCAAATCCTTTCGGCGTAACTTGTATGACTCTATGAATGTGATTTGTGAAGTTTATATGCATGGAAACTTAATCACGTTCCAACAAAGTCCGACATCCACAGTGAGTTGTGTTTTGATTTGTTACTGCATGCTGTCGTGGTCTGTCACAATTCCTATATTTACTAACATCTAATTCTCCAAATGTCTGGTGATTTCTTTTTCTAGTAAGTTGGTGGTCAATAAAATGTCTTTTTTTTTTTCTTACCCATGTTCTTTTCTGCCGAGTCATAAGGAGCCACCAGACTGGAAAAACAACAGTTATTCTTGCAGTTCTACAAATAATTAGCAGCTTATTTAGCTGCACTTGTTCTAAAACACCCAATTACAACCAGACCAAACTATATGTAACAGAAATTGAGACAGTTTTATGATAGTTTTGACTTTAGTTTTTTGGTTCGGCACCTAAATATAGTTACGCTCATTATGAAGTACACAATTTAGAATACCTGTATAAATCACTGGCCAATTGAGGATGAGTGTTTCATAAATCATTCAACATAGGTGGAATTATTATTGTGCTCTCTTCTCTAACATGTATAGCAGGTTCAGCAATTGCAGCCTTGAAATGTTTGTTTGTCAAGAAGCTACTTGCAGCTGTCTGCTTCTGGTTCTTGACCCTTTCGCTGAGTACTGCATTCTTTGAAGCTTGCAGAAGTTCTTTCAGCAGTGGCACATTTCACCTCTCTACAATAGTTTGCATTGCATTTGGGGTTAGGGCAGGACTCATTGCTGGCCACTTTAAAAAAAAATCTCTTCCTTTGTGTTGGTGGATGTAAGCTAGCCCTCACAGCTCCACAAAATCAAAACCCGCATTATTTTATTTCACCATAGTCATCCGAGGGTAGCCAAGTGCTGATATAACTTCCTAATAGTGCTGACCGAAGGTGCTCCCTACACAGGAATAATACAGAGACACATCCAAGATAGTGGCAATTTCACATATAGGTCTTTCCCTGTGTAGGCTTTCTGGGAGAACAAAATAAAATGTCTTGATGTGTATTTATAATTGTACATTTTAAAAGGTTCTCATGTAGATATTTGATTAAACGTCAACACCCATGTTTTCCTCCTGATTTGTCTTCAGGTGTGCAATCCTGGTGAAGGCGGCAAAGGTGTTTCACTGTCAATGACCAATGTTCACTCTCAGACCAATGGGCAGCAGTCGCAGGGATGCTCCGTGACTCCCAGTGCCTCGAAACATGGCTCAATTGGATTAGAGGACCTCTCAGGAGACACGAAGAAGAGGAGTGGGGCAGCAGCAGGAGGAATGGGCGGGGGTAAGGATTTGATGACTCAATCGTCCGACTCGTCTCTGCCCGACTGCTCGACGACGACCCTTCTCAGCCAGACTTGGGCAGCTCGAAGCCCCACAGGTGGAATGGAGGAAAAAGCAGGTAAAGATATAGCTCAGGCCAGCTTGGTTTCACCCACTGCAGCCTCCGGTACCCTTCCCAAACCGAAGCGGAAGCCTGCGCCCAGTAAGCCTGGTTCGGCCTGCTCCAATGCCCAGGCCCTGCCTGAGAACCTCACCTCTGCCTCCTCCCCTCGCCCCCCTTCATCATCCTCCTCCTCCGCCACCGCCTCCTCCGCCCTCCTCTCCTCTTCAGTGCCCATGCCGCTGGAGAACCTCAACACCAACCGTAACAACTCCACTTCCCTCAACCAGAACCCGCCTCCTCCTCCCACCGCCTTTGCTCCGTCCCCCTTTTCAAGCCCTTACACGACGCCGAGCCCGGCCCCGTCCATCCGCTTCAGAGAGACTCCCATCCTGCGTCGGGCCCCTCGTGCCGGATCTGCCTCCCTCTCTGCCTCCTCCTCCTCTGCCAAGTACCAGACTCTCCCTGTGGAGGAGGGTGGGAGGAGCAGGGCAAGGAGGAGGTACTCACTCAGTGAAGGGGGTGCAAAGACTCACTCCTTGAGCCATCAGGGAGAAAGTGGGCCCAAACTAGGGCGGAAATTGAGGAACAAAAGGAGCCAATCAATGAGTGGGATGCTGCTCCCGAAAGATGGGGAGGGAGACTCAGACAAAGGGCGGTGTGATTCGGACTGGATCTTAGAAAGCACAGTCTGAACTGAAATGAGGCAGCAAGTATGAAAAAAACAAAAAAAGCAAAACATGTTTGATAATTATTGTTTCAATTTTTTGTGTATGCAGTGGGAGTGATAGTTTGAATTTGTTTACAGGTGTATGCGTGTGTGTGTGTGTGTGTGTGTGTGTGTGTGTGTGTGTGTGTGTGTGTGTGTGTGTGTGCGTGTGCGTGTGCACGTTTTCTTTTTCAACCTGTTCCCAGTTTTTTTTTTTTTTTATTTGATTATTTTCATTCTGGTGTATCACAGTGTTAAATATTTGGTTTACGTTTTTGTTTTCCATCCACTTCAGCAGCATCTCTTTTGCCGCCGTCAGTCATTGAGCGAGTGGATAACTTGCCTTGTCTCGTAGAGTCCTCGAGTTGTCTCGTCGGTTCCACTTTATAGCACAAAAAAGAACAAAAAACAATGGACTTGCCACGTCATTTCCCGATTCACACTCACCTTCTCTGAAAAATACCACAAAAAGGGAAATATTACAGAACAAAAAAAACTGTAAAACCACACCATCGTCAATGTTCACTCGCTCACAGAGTGTGCATCCATACCGTGGCAAGAGAACAGCAGTCGGTGCCTTCTTTTGCACTAACAGACCCTCACTAACAGATAATCGGATTTTGGACGACCACGACTCCATGAACGAGGGATCAGGATGGAGTTGGCGAGTGAAGGAAGAGAGCGATTTCACACATAGCCTTTCTTACCTACTGTGGAGTACAGACGTTTTCTTGACATATAGAGACAAAAAGTAACAAAGAAATGGAGACTCTAAGGGACCTCTTATGAAATTGATATTTTTTAAAAGGAAGAATTAAAAAAAAGCAAAAAAAACAAAACAAAACAAACAAACAGACAAAAAAAAACTAAACATGCGAACCATGTGAGCTTTTCACTGACATTGGTATACTATGGCCTTGTTGGTCATGAGCTCTGAGAAAGCTTCTGTACAGAAAAAGACAACATGTACTGTGTTGTTATGTTGTGTAAAATAAAAAGGGAGAAAACAAAAACTGGAAATGTGATGGGTATCTTTTTAACATTTGCTCTATTGCAACGAATGAAGATATTTCTCCGCGGCGCATGTCTAATGTATTGCTTTAAATTCTTCCCCCCCATTTTTGACACTCAATATTTCTTTTACCTGTGGTAATTGCTTCTCTTTAGACTGTGCTTGGAATCATGCAGAAATCCAACAAGGCTCCACATACTCACAGGTCCTTGATGACAAATGAGGCCACGTCCACTCGCCAAAGCATTGATGTAAACTGCCTCTTCTCATCTATGCTGGAAATGATGCTGCAGCCCCCCCCATTTCATGGAAGGCCACTGACAACAGGTCTAAGTAAAAGCATGAAAATAATGTCTTTCAATTCAACCCTTCTCTCAGTCATTTTGTGCAGATACAAATTTTATTTCATGATTTTACAGCGTGAATAAGTTGTTGACATGTTGAAGGATTAGTTGATTAACTATTTTTCCCGTTGTGCTGCGGAGTTTGAACCTTTTGCCCCTCGTCAAGTTTTGAATGACTGCTTAGAGGAGAGAAAAAAAACATTTGTTTCCTACTCAGCTCATTTGTTTCATACAAAATAATACTGCTAAATTGACACCTCACAAATGAATGTCTTTATTTTCCTGTTATGTGATGTTGACTTTGCTCGAGTTCTATCCACATGTGCATTCCAGCAAAATCACACACTCAGACGCCTTGCGCGCACTAATGCCGTCGCGCCACCGCACACAAATGCATCACTGCAGTTGGCCGGCACACGCTGACACACTCATTGAGCATTCCTTCTGGTTTTATGAGTCATGGAAGAAAAACAGATAAATGCACTTTCCAGGGAGAATGAAGGGATACATCCTCTGTCTGGTATATATCATCTCTCTGTTTGTCTGAATTAATTACATTGTATGGAGGAAAGAAAATGATCTCTTCCTCAGGGAGATTAGAGAAACTTCATCAGGATTTGAGGAGAGAAACTTATAACACGCTGCACATAATTTTTCTAAAATCAAGTCGCCAGGCTTCCCAATGTTCCTAATGTTTGTTCATAATTGTCATCAATAAAAAATAATGGGAGTAACAGTATCCTGATATCCAGACTGAGAACGCTTACGTTCACATTTTCATTTTTGTTTAATAATAATAAGAATAGGTGTTTTTGTATGTAATGAATGTCAGTTTTGCCAACCAGTTGTCATTTTATTCTATAATTTCATCTTGGAAAATTAATATAGAAACGTGTGCTAAAAGAAGAAAAGAAAAAAAAAGTTCTAACCCAACCAAAAAAGAAAATTATGCATTTTAAAGCATGGAAATGTAAATCGCAACATATAAAATATACGTATGTCTTTACAAACATGTTCATTAGTTAGTCGCCACCTGATTTAAACCCTTATAATTTGACATTGGATTTTTACTGAATTAATGAGAATACAGCACACACACACGCACACACACACACACACACACACACACACACACACACACACACACACACACACACACACACACACACACACACACACACACACACACACACTCATTACTGCTGAGCTCATTATACAGCACTTCAGCCCCTGAAGGACAGAATACTTCAGAATGAAAATTGAATAGCAGGCCACGGTGTCCATGACCACGTGTGTTCCTGAGTGTGTGCATTGTGTCATGATGTATAAACATATGGACAACATGAAATATGGACAAACTCGATACGCAACAGACTATGTCGTGAAACAAGTACAATAATGTAGGATTGTGTCTGTGTATACCAGTGTTTATGTGTACTATTTTTAGGAGGGAAAATGTTTTACACTGAATATTTTTATTTTACATCATTGAATAGAGGACCGAGGTCTTAGTAGGCCAACATAAAAAAAAAAATGTTTTGATACCATCCTGTTCAACAGTTCATGAAGTTGTAGGCAGTTCCTTAAAAAGCGAAGGCGTCCAGTACATTCAAATAGGATTTATGTGTTGTTGCACAATTGACTAATATTGGGTTCCAAAAGCAAATGCCAAAGAATCTTCTTATTTCAAGGGATGCTTTGTGTCTAGAAATGTGAGATGTTAAATAAAGCCCAGTTTTATGCTATGCAGCAGCTGTTCTCAGTCCTGAGCTCCATCTGCCACTTCCAGTCCTGCTCGGCGAGTCTAAGCTGATATGCTACATTGTGTGCGTGCACTCTAAATTCTGAAACTGAATGGGAAATGGGAATTAGACTCATTTATTTGAGGTAATACATAAAACATTGCCATCCACAATGCGACCCATTTGACCTTTGCTCCATACCTTCGACAAAGCATGTTTGACATCAAAAAAAGAGAAAGTTGACTTGAGGTCGGTTCTTGCATCGTCACCTCAGACAATAAATGAGGGCCAAAGTGTTGCTTCCTGGGATTGTTCATGCAATCCTGAAGCATGTCAGCAATAACCTGATTCCGTTTGTTGGGTTTTGGCTTCCCGTTTACACGACAACAGTGCTTGGAGCCTCTGAGAATGCAACTTTTTGAAAACTGCTCCCTCACTGCAAGTTCTTGAAAATGCTTCGACTCCTTTTATTTTTGTTTTCATAATGTTGTTTTGTAAATGTCAAATTTTTCTGAAACAAAAGTGCAAAAAAACTTATGCTAAGATTCCTGCTTTTGCAAGTGTGGATTTGTTGGTTAAATATTATTCGACATAGCCTTTTCAAGACAGCATGCTCAAGTGAAGTGAGGTAGTCTCGCCTGTAAAAGGCCAAAAGTTACAGTCACCTTGCCTCCAAGGCACTAATTCTTAGACATAAGTCTCTGTTTATTTTAAAGCATGGCGAAATGCTGTTATCACATGGCCTTTAGCCTACACCATGAAATGTCAAGTTTTTCATGCACCAGTGTGCCGGCCGTCATCTCAAGGGTACGAAAAGTCTTCTTGCAAAGTTTCAGTCGCTAAGATTTCTCCTCAGTTTACCTTTACGACAGTCATTCACCACATGATGACTCCCACTGGTGCTGGTTCATGATCAGATGGCCTCCATTACAGCCCTCTGTCTGGCCCCGAGTCCTGGTGGAAACCTATCAGTACTTTCAGAGTTTTATTAGCAGTGTCTTGGTCACAGACTATTGCTTTTATCCTCTTCTACTTTTACATAAACTAGTGCTCACTTCACAGAAATGTTTGATGAGATACAGTCGAGAAATTGAAAGATGGGTGGGGAGATGGAGAGAGGTGCAGAAAGGGAGATGGAATGAGGAAGAAGGATATGTGAGGGGATATTCTTCTGCAAAGCCTCTTACCATTAAGCATTTACAGCTTAAGAACGGCATTCGAAGGTCAGTCAAGGAGGTGTGAAGCAGGAAGCACACTTGGAGAGGCGATGAGCTGCGTGGACCTGCTCAGTCTGAGATCGACAGCTGCAGTCCGCCGGCTTCTTCCGCAAACTAGAGGATGAGAAGCAGAATTGTGGGACAGGGTTGTGTTTCCTCTCTCATCTTCTCACATGACTCTCCAGCGACTCGGATTCCTCTTTAAACATTCACCAATGTCTGCTGCTGTCATGGCCTATTGAAATATAAAACCAGGTAGTGATAGGAGCGCCGCAGTGGTGGCAGCAGTGGAGGTAATTCTGGTTTGGAGTTGGGCTCTCACTCTCTTTAATTAAATGCATTCATCAGCACTGAAACATGTCAGTTTCATTAACGATACATTAACCTTCCAAATGAAGCCTACCACTGCAAAAAAAAATAAAAAAAATAACGTTAACACTCAAATATGCTCACAAAGCTCAGTAATGATTCCCCATCAGCTCTGTCAGTTCAGTTCTGTACATTAAAAACAGCAGTGTCTGATAATTGAAGTGAGAACATCCATTTGCGATTGCCTGTCAGAACTGTTTCATGTCAAACAATTTTCAGTTAATTTAATTGCAGAGTGAATCAATTTCCCATGTTGATGTTAACTGATAGTGACTTCACCCATACTGGCGGTGGCACTCGGGTCGCCTCGCCACTGTACGTGTTGCTTTGTGAGCTTCCTCGTGTTTCGGAAGCCGCATTAACAGCCACATGCATTTAAGGTGAAGATTTCAAACTCTATTTAAAGCTACTTTTAGCAAAGTGAAACTGACCAACAAAAATTCCATTTGAAAAAAGGAAAATATAGATGTTTATACATAGAGTAAGTATTGTTTGTGCATACAAAATGTTAAATGAGTCACTAAGTTTGTTTCAGTAGTGGTGGAATTGCTTCCCTCTCGTGGCCACAGTAATTGTGAGAGAAGCTATGAAAAATATCGCTATGTTTCCTTTGTGTAACCACTGAAGGCCTTTTGTGTCCGGCTAAAATAGACCAGCGGTTAATATTGTCTGCATTGTTGTTAGTCTTCACAGACTAACAACAATCCGGACAAAATTGTAATTTTCCTTGAACAAAAAAAATACGATGCATTTATGTCGACATGTAATCCTGTGTTCTATTCGTCATTCTCATCATTAAATGTGACACAGGTTCATCTCACCCTTCACGGCAGCTGAGTGTGGCCGTCAAGGAAGAAAAAAATATCTGTTATAATGAAAGTGAAATAATTATTTTTTTATACTTGAGCAATTAACTAGTTTTGTGTCGTGGTAAATCTCGACCAGCAACGTTGAAGCTGACATCGATGTCAATTATCGTATAAGTAAAAAGACAGTCACTGTAATCTATAATGACACTTTGCTGTCAGAAATATAAGGTCGCACTTCATGTTGGATTGACACTAAACATGTGGGTCATATTTAGAGAGATTGCCTTCAAGGAGAGACGTTTTAGGTCAAAAATAAATACATATATGTAATGACTTGTACCTAAAACGGTATGTACAGAAAACACATGCCCTTTGTCTTTAGAGGTCCACATTTCAAGACAAAAGCCTACAAGAATGAGATGACCCATGCTTTAAACTTAAGTTACAATGACAATCAGCCGAACAAGAATTACTGGTGCTTCTTCTTTCACAGAGGTTAGGCATCTACTTGTGAGATGAGTCTCTACTGATCTATCGGAAGTGCATAAGCTCTGGGGCAAGCAGAGGGTACAAATATTATCCCGGTGCAAATCCACACATTGTTCCTAGTAATTATTAATTTCATCCCCGTCACACAGTCAGGAGTGGTTGGCGGCTCAATGCAGAGGAAGTGTTGGATGGACATGTTTGGAGTCAGCTCATCTGTGAAAAGACGCTTATAAGCTTTCTGAATGTGTTTGAGTGTGGGGAAGTTGACAGAAACATGGCAGATGTTGCTTTTGGCCGGTGTGCCAAGTGAACAGCTCTAATCGGATTGAATCGGATGCCTAAAATCAAGTTCTCCATAACAGATTGACAGTTTCAAAATGACACGGCAAACTGAGAAATTAACACTATTAATGTCACTCCTCGAGTGACGGTTGGGATGAGGATAACTCTTATCAGACAGAGATGGGATCAACTATTGGTTGTTTTTGGTTATGAAATGTTGTTGGGTTAGGTGTAGGTCTTGGGAAGAACACTTGACTATTGGCAAATAGCAAGGTAATAGCAATTATATGGTTTGCTTTTTGGACAACGCTGTCACCTGACAGCCACACTTTGAACTGATGCTGCTAAAACAACACTGTTATATTATGTTGTAATGAGTGTTATGAAGTCATTTAAAGTATTAGTAATAGGATTAGATTTCAGACTCTGCTTCTGACCCCTGACTTCACTCCTGGCTTTTGGATACCTTTGCTTTGGCTCTGTTTAATAAACCCTGCTGATGATATAATATCAATAGTCGACTTTTGGGTTCACTGCAACCTTTGACATATTGGGTTGGAATGAGACTTACAGCAACCCTATTGGGTAATGGGGAGAGTTAGGGACAGGCTAATAGTTGGTAGATTAGGTTACAACAACAATGAGCTATTGGACAATAGATAGAGTTGAGGCCACCCTTATACTATGTTAATGATTAGGAAAACATTATTGGTTGACAGTTATAGCAGCAATACAACGGTTAAGATAAAGGCAATAAACTCATCTGTTCATGCAGGAGTTCATTCGGTTGGATTCAAATTGTCACTAGAGTTCAGCTGACATAATTCTCCTCGGCTAACGATATTGAAACTAACAAGCAAACTGAGTTCTCTCCACTTCACCACAATATTCATTGTCAACACTATGAGAAGATCAAACACAGATTATATTTTCTGCCACACTAATAACAAAGTCTTTTCCACGATGCAACAATTGTGCCTGAACACAAGTTCTAGTAAATGTCAGTACCTTACATTTGTTTCCAGTAAAGTGTCAAAATGCCAGTTGAGGAGAAACGACTTGACTGAAATGTCAACTTTGTCAGAACAATATAAAAAAACTATTTAAAGTTCACTTGGGAGTTACAGAAGTTTTCCATATAGTAAACAAGCACAAAAAAATATATGTATTTTTTCGATTTGATTCACTTTACTTGGCCAACTCCCTCCTCCTCGCTTCTTCACCGACTCTTGAACCGTCTCACTAAAGAGCTCTGTGAGTGCTGCTGATACACCGCAGCCAACAACAGGATGACAGTACAGTGCAGAGACTTGCTCCCTCGCAGACTGTGTTTACTTCAAGCTGTTCTGTCCCAGAAAAAAAAAGGACGCCATTGCTCTATGTTGCTGTCTGTCTTTGAATTTAACTTGCCAGCCAATTAGTCACACAGCTCGAGCTTTAAACAGAGTATGAATGGTTGAAGTAAGGGAACAAACACCTTCCTGCAGTGACACGCTGAGCGGAGGATGTCTGGCTCCCTCACGCAATGTTGAAAATGTGAGAGGGAGCTGAAGCGCCGACTTGGCTTTGTCAGGAGAGAAACTCGACGGAGGGATGAAAAGATAAAGGAGGGGTTCGTCCAACCCTTATGCCACTCTTTCATCCATTTCTCCACCCTTCCATCCTAAAGCACCTTAAGTGCATACTCTCCTGCAGCACTGCCCCAGGAGGCCTGGGCTAATTTGAATACTCCACGCTGTCTGACTTTTCATTTTCTACGCCTCCGTTTTTTTTTTTTTTTTCCTCTTATTTTTTTCCCCCAGAGGCAAGGATGAAAGCGGGTGGGAAGGAAGCTAAGAAAACGATAGATGGGAGCAAAAGGGGAAGTTGGGCAACAGCAGTTGAAGGGACAACATACGAATCCATATTTATTAACCAAAAGGATGAAGCTTCAGAGGAAAGACTGCACTGTGCTGTTCTATAGCGTTAAGTACTATGTTGTCAACACAGCATGTGTAAAAGAAGGGGCATTGGCAATGCATACAAAGCAACCCCAGCTGTTAAGTTGCATACCACCTCAATTCTATCATGAGTTCTAAAACAGGTAGAAATTAAAATCTTTACCTAAACCTTCATCCATCTACTATACCACTTCATGCACCGCAGAGTCCAGGAGCTCAATAGATCAAGGCGCAATCACATCAGCAGCCAGAGGTTATTGAGGCCCACCATTTTATCTCACTTGCACGCTTTTAGACAATCCAATGTAGCAAGAAAAAAAAACTACCGACAGGGAATAGAGGAAAAGTCCACCCTGGAACCCAAAACTAGTAGTGGGCAGATCGATCCAGATATCGATCATATGGAAACCTATGTTGGTATCGATATCAAATATCAGTACAATGAGATCGATACTTCAGTTTCTCTTCTGTATGCATGCACGCTGCTCCATCCTGGACACTCTACTTGAAAGAATATTTTGTTCTAAATTGTTTGGGAGATAGTTTTATATACTTTTATTCAAGAAAAAAAAAATCCAGACATGATAATGTATGGGAGAAAATTGTTTTGTTACTGTTGTTTAAATAATAAATGTTATTATGATACTAAAGTATTTTCTGTTTTTCCTAACTTTTCCAAAATTAGGTCCCAGGTTTAACTAATAAATAAACCAAAGGAAATATAATTAAAAAACACCAAAATATCATGAAAATTAATCCATATTTAGCTATTTGATGATGCATCAACCTTGAATATTACAAGGTTTCTGTATCAGATTGGTATCAGCGATACTGGCCCTGTATATACTTGTAGTATCGCACACTACTACCCACAACAATCTCACTATGAGTTAATCATTACCCCCAAAGCACTGTGCAGAATATTTACACTCTGAGCTTGTATATAATCACTCAAAAATGCAACAAGCTCCAAAAGAAAAATAATGCTGTCGGTGGCCTGTGGTTATTTGCATGATTATTGCAAAACTCAGCAGTGGTATTAAAGCATCAAGAAAAAAAAGGTAATTGAAGTGACCAAGTCCAAAAAATTTTAATAACTTGCTCCTCAATCATCCTATGTTGCTTCATAACCTCAATTATGGATCAGACTTCTTCGTTTGCTGACTTTCGGAGCTGAAGTTTATCTTGTGTGGTAAAATTAGGTGTCATCCAAGCGCTCACATAGCTGCCCTTGGTCCCTGAATTGGCCAATTTCCTTATGAGGTGAATGTTTGCATGTCTGAGATGAAGGTAAATACAGACACCTTTGGGAAGGACGAGCAAAAGAGTAGAAGTTAAAGGAATAGAAGATCAGGGAAGAAATGCATTTTTCTTGCAAAGTGAATAAAGAAACAACTGCTGGGGTTAGATAATTCCTCTTGTTTGCAATGTGGTTTCGAGTGTCTGTATCTATTACATTCAAAACCCAGTATTTCAAAACAAGAGAGAAAAAAAGCATCAGAAGTTTTCAGATAATTTCCCCACAACACAGGTGGATTGGCAAGTTTTTGCATCATTTATATTCAGACCTCCCAGGGAATTAGTGGGAGAGTCAGTTCGATAGATAAACAATGGCTGTGTGGAGGAGGTAGAGGGAGGAAACATGAGTAAACATACTCAACTGTGGGATAGATGTGCCGTGAAAAAGAGGGGGAGAAATCGATGGCGAGACAGTGATGAAAGGATAAAAAGAAATGTGGGACGGTAAATAGAAACAGCCACTCCCTTTCCATTCCAAAAGCTCTAAATTCTGCCACAATTTTCTTTTCCTCCACTCCCACTTTCCCTCCATCCCAACAGAGCAGGCAGCATTCGCCAATTTACTCCACTCTGCACTGTGACCATGCTCCTCAATCCTTCTCTGCAGATGGATGAATGAATGGAAAGTGGGAAGATGTTATAAAAGCGAGAGGAACAAGGGTGAGGGAGGAGGATACGCGGTTAGATTGACAAAAAAAGAAGAGGGGTGTGAATAAAGAGTAAAAGCATGAATAACAAGTTTAAGTGAGTTGCATGGAAAACTGAGGGGATGTAAGATGGAAACGATAATAGGTATAGGTTTGTTTGTTTGTTTGTTTGTATGTTTTACATTTGGTGAGCACATATTATAGCAAGAGACGAGAGATAGAGCAGTGAAAAAAAGGAAAACCGGGAAAATTGCTCCTTGCAAGCTTCAGGTAACATTACACAATGTCAACTGGAAACTATCAGAGTGTACTGTATATATGCTTTATTAGGTTTTGTGGTGGAATCAAAGAAGATAACTACACCCCCCATGTTGTGCATATCCATATTGATGTATTCATATAACTGAAAATCAGTTCAATAAAATGCAGCATAAGTGGAGGTTATATCAATCAGCATGTTGTAATCCCTCATATATTACTGTACAGCTACTGCATATATAGATTTCACTTATGTATTATTTGAGTTGTTTATGTATATTTATGAAATTAAAAAAGGTCTTTGGTGAAATTCTTAGAAATTAAAGGTCATAAGATATGAACCAGTGACAATGAGGAGGAAACCGCTGAGGTAGACACCAACATGCAGACAGAGCCGGTTCTCACAAAGCAAAGTTAATATTTATTTAGCCTCACTAATACATCAAAGGTTTCTGTGGATACAGGCTTATGCTAATGCCGCTTACATTGAGACTTCTTTCATGTTGCTGTCAAGAGGACTGAGTTAGTTCAGGATTAATGAGAGACTCCTCCTCCAAAAAACAGGAGTTTAGTGTCACTGCAACCACTGAGACAACGGCTCCAGCTAATGCTAAAGCTTAGAGAGATAGGAGCTGCACAGCTGATTTTAATACATTTCCACCAAATAAAATTTGTCTGGAGTAGGAAAACATGTTAAGTTTGCATTCATGACGTGTCACAGGTACAATTTAGATATATTGTATTGTATTTTTAGCTTTTTGTGGCTATTTTTAATGTTTTTTTTACATGGATTTTCCCACTTTAGTCAATTAATGCATCTTGGCCATTTTAGCCAATTTAGCTACTTTAGCTGTTTATGGCCACTCTGCGTTTACTAATGATTAGATACGTTTTAGCTGTACTGATACTTTGTTTTTCTTTTCCTCAAAAGAAAATCCATCCATCCATCCATCCATCCATCCATCCATCCATCCATCCATCCATCCATCATGTACAGGCTTACAGGGTGCAGGAGCCAAGCCCAGGAAATGTTTTGAAACAGAGAAAAAAGAAAACAAAATAAGAAAACCTTAGATTTCAGCACAAAAGTCATATCTTTGAAAAAACTATCCGTAGAATATGAAATGTTTACATCATTCGTGCAGACACCCTGTGGTGGCAAGAGGAGGGGTACTCCAAACCAGACTGGATGTATCTCATACATCCCTCGGGGTGTTTATTCAGACTTTACAGTGCACAGTTGGCCATCTTGCACTTTGTAAATCAGAAGGTTGCTCGTTATGTCTCCGCTGACTCATTGCACCGACATTTGAGCACAAAGCAATCATCAACCCAGCGCCCACTCATGCAAGGAGGAGATACAAAAAGAAGAAACTCAGATGCCCAGCCAGTACAATTCAAACAAAATCTTCACCAGTCGCCGGCCATATTTACTATCCTCCATCACTGAAGACGAGAAAGGCTGTAAAGCATACATTTAAACCACTTCTTGTTGTGGTGGCGAAGAGGGAACACAGAAATGAGGGAAAACTTGTGGAAAGTACCCTTCAAATGAAGGAGGGAAGCCAACAGCAAGAACATGAGAGCAGACAGAAAGCAGTAAATGGAAAGAAAATAAGGGAAACGAAAACAAGCGAGACTTGTGGTAGAGAGCGAAAACAGGAAAGCTGGTGGATGAAAACAAATCCAAAGATCAAAATGAACTGAGCTGCTTGCTTTTATCAATCGTTCTCTTTATCAATATTTTATCAATCCAATATTTCCTCCTACGGACCAAGAGGGAGTGTTAGAGAGAAGGAAGAAGAAACTCATATGATCAAAGCAGGGTGGCTTATTCATTCTTGCATGTTCTCTAAAGGCCCTGTTTACATGGCAACATTTTCAAGTGAAAATGGAAAACGTCTGTTGCATTTTGGGTGTCTGTTTACATGACAATGACACTCAGGGCTTCTGAAAATGCAACTTCAAATGCTCTGACCCTGTGTAAATGGGGGAAAACGCAACTTTTCTGAATGCATCATTTTCAAAATGTTGCCATCAAAACATGAAACTTTTCCAAAACAAAAATACAAAGACAATTTGTTTCCACTTGAAATGTTGTGTAAACTGGGCCTGAAATGAATTTTTTTTTATAGCCAGTCATGTTTCAGTTCTCTTTCACATGCTTTGAATCTGTAGTAACTTTATGATATGTCGATTTTGAAGACTATATACATCTTCATTCTATCACAGGGCTGAACAAAGGGAGACAGCAAACACATTCAGAACTGCATGCAATCAGAAATTTGATGCACACCGGTAAACATGTAAGCTACAAATGAAAAGACTCCAAGCCAGCAGTAGAACTGCAGCGTTCTTTCTGTGAGGTCCAATCACTAACCTCTACATCAAAAAGCTGAAAACCACTGCCCTAGATTTATAATACAAAACAGCTATCACAATTGATTTACTCTGTGAATCATACCATAATTATCACTGAAAAGCTAGTTGTCCAATGTCTACAACAATTAGAATACTGGAGTTAAAAGATGACCCCTCTTTGACAATGCGTGGTGCATAGCCAAATGGAGGGGGGGATGTTAACCGTGGAGATGTGATAGCAATACTCAATGTGCTTTTGCAGAAATGAATACGTAATTTTTTTTTTCAAAATGCATTTTATCGTACACAGGTGCTTCGGAGATGGCAATTACGGCAAAAACATTTTTATGATGGAATGCATTTTACAGTCAGTGCACATGTACATTGCTCTCTACTAAGCCAGGGCTCTGCTGTGTGGCTGGACTCATAAATACTCTTCTTTACAGCTTCTGAATACCACAATTGCTGGGTCTGAAGTGTTCCCACAGAATATGGCAAATTCGACCGCTGTAATGTACTTCTTCTTTCCAACTTTGTCCAAACTCTGGGTTGGAGGGAGCAAGACCGGATCCGAGCTGACTCTGAGGGAAGGAGGGGGGGCGCCAGACAAGTCAGCAATCCATCATAAGGCAAACACAGACAGGACACACACTGTCACATCCACACCGATGGTCAATTTAGAATAACCAAAACAAAAACACCCATATGAATGTTTTTGTACTGTGAGGGGCAACTCGATCACCCAGACAAAATAAGAGCCACTCATGCATATGAAGACCATGCAAAGTCAATACAAGAAAAAAACACTGGACTTCAACTCGATGTCTGTGTGTATGAATTTGTGTACAACTCTCCATAATAATGCACACTTGTGTGTTTGTAATGACATTCATGTGTTTGTGTGTACCTATATTTCTACATATATGGATATGTACATATATTTTTTGTTTCTGTTGTGTATTGTGCTTGTTGTGCATTGTGTATTGTGCCCCTGGCAGGGGCGAACCAAGTTTGATGATAAAATCAGCCAGTTAACTGAGAGGTGGAGAATACATGCAAATGCAAACTATATTATGCCTGTAATTTCTAGTGAAATATGACCATAGAAGGGTATAACCCAAAAGAAAGATCTGCCTTGATATGCACAAATAAATATTTCAACATTTATAGACCGACACACAAATAATTAGTCATCCACAAATCTTATTTCCCATACACAATTTGAGATAAAATCATGAAACTGCAACTCACAAATCATTCTGTTTGATCAGCTCCATAATATGAGCAAAACCTTCCCCGCAAAAAAAACAAAACAAAAGCAAAAGATGGAGTGAGGCTGTGTTTTCAAAAGCTGCTAATCACATGCTGTTCTGTACGATTTGCTGTATTTGGAAGATTTCAGTGCTGTGTTGGAGCAGTTTGAAGGATTTCGGGAAAAATAATGGGAGTCTGTGAGGCCTGCGAGGTAAGTTAATTCTTCCACATCTGAAAACAGTCGCAGCTTTGTGGCAGATACAGCAGCGCTTCTTTTACTTGACACAGGCGTTGTTTGCTAAACACACACACACACACACACACACACACACACACACACACACACACACACACACACACACACACACACACACACACACACACACACACACACACACACACACACACACACACACACACACACACACACACAGACACACAAAAAAAAAATAGAACAGAAAGATGACTGGCACAATGCACGCTGGTTCGTGTGTATGTTTGTGTGAGATGCAGCAACAGTTATGTCATTACTGAGGTTGGCAGATGAACATAGAAGAAGACAAAGACCAGCACTGATAGGCTCACAGACAATACACACGGGAGAATGAGGCGGAAGCTGGCAGAGAGAGCGACGCCAATGCTCAGCAAACACAGCGCACGCTTCTTCCAAAGCAGTAACTACTGACCTCACACTGAACCCATGGGCTCTGAGGCTATCTTTGTGTACATGTGAGCGCATGTGTGTGTGTGTGGCCTGGCTTTTCACTCTGAATTCAAACAAGATTATACACAACTGATACAAATGTGTAACACTCCATTATTAGATCACATTGTTTTCTAATATATAGCTCTATAGCCATGAGGAGTCTTGTTGGTTGCTGATTCATCCGTTCCAAATTTACTTTCAAGAAACATTAACGTCCAGAGTACAGAGGATCTTCCTCGAACTGACTAGTTACTTGAGCTGAACATAATGAGTGACTCAGTCAATAAGTGATGCACACAATGCTGACATAGACAGACACATATTTGCCCAGGCCTAATTAAACAACTCTCCCAAGCTTACATCTTTTTTTTTTTTTTGGGGGGGGGGTTTGCATTACCTACGCTTCTTCTGCTGTCATTGATGATTGCCCCTAAGATCATTCTAAATTGTATCAATGGTAGGGAACCATTTTAGCTATTGTAAACTAGAACACACAAATTAAAATTTATTGAGTAATACATTAAAAAAAAAAAAAAAATCAATAAAACAAACAAACGAGGACTAAACACTCAGTCTTAACAATAGGAGTCTCAAAGGCATCACCTGTAAATCTAAAGATCTGAACTGACCACACCATAATGTTTTTTTCAATAATATCAAATTACATTTTGATCATCGGTATGGCATAGCGATTTCAAGATTGTAGCTATATGGGGTTATCAGCGATACATATGTGGCAACAATTAAAAATCAAGTTGATGTGTTATCATATTTAGTTTATTAATACCAGCATGATAATGAAAATATATTGCCAGCTTTAATGTAAATTAGTGGCTTTTTATTACTGACTCAAATAAAAGGTGAAGATCAATCCTGTTATTCCATATCGATTGGAAAGATAAAATTCAACTATCAGCAGTCAGTTGGCCGAATACCACAAAGTTGGCAAAGCCCCGAGCCGCCTGGGTTTTGACTAAAGCCAGCAAATCTGATCACACCATTCGATGTCTGGCTTCCCACCAAAGGCTGCTGGTATGTTCTGTGTTTTTCATGAGCCCGTACTCACCCTGAGATCCTCAGATGCGTGTGTTAGGCTCTCTTGGCTTTTCCTGTTGACTTATGGACAAGAGGTGACTGCAATGTTGCTGCCAACTCTTTGAAACTCGATGAAACTGGCCTAAGGAGCTTCAGACTCCAAGTATCTTCTCTTCCATTTACGATCCTGCTACTTTTTGCATCTTTTCCGGCCAAACTGACCTTCATCTTTGCATTTGTTTTGTTAACTTGCATCTAATCGTGTTGTGATGAAACTGGACAGACCTTAAGCTTTAAATGCAGAGCCATAAGTTTAATGTTGCGCTACCTGCTTCACAGACAACACTTTTGGCTTGAAACATGTTGCAGGGGTGTAAAAGGGACCCATGGGAGGTAACAAGGAAAGTGACACAAGTGTTGACTGGTTGGTGTGGGAGACGAGCAGCTGCACTCAGAGACTGGGGCAAAAAGCTCCTTTGCACTGAAATGAAGACTCTTCACTTCCTGAAAACCATGAATCGGCGCTCGCTGAAGCCACAAGGGCAGTTACAGCCTTGGTACAAACATGGTGTTTTTTGTCAATGAAATGCTTGAAAGATAAACAACTTGTGTTCATTTTTTTTATGTGGAAGACAGGGAGTTAAAAATATAGAGATATATATGTGGGTGTGACATGTGTTAACCCTCTTCTAAGCTTCTGTCTTCAATATTGAACTTGTTTTGTGAATTCTCTCTGTTCTGAATCACAGCGAAGCAATTGCACAGCGCGTTCGACTTTCCATCGTTTCCTTGCTGTTTAATTCTAGTGTTTTTGAGTTGTGTCAATAGAATGTTTGTCCTGTGTGTTTGCAATTGCCATCTGTCCTCGGTCCCACACTGCCGCTTCACAGGCGGCATTGGGAGCACGAGTGAGGGAGCGCGGTCAGGGATTAGAGGATTAGAAAGTAAAGAGATGACAGTGATGCCGATTATTATGTGGATTATGAAGAAAAGGATCTGCATTGAATATGAAACTGTGAAAAGAAGAAAAAAAATACTAGGTTGCAGACTACATTTTGCTGTGTTGATTGCATAAAAAAACATTTGTTAAGAAGCCAAAAGATACAATGAACTGATTTGTGAGACCTTAACGCAGAGGAGGATGGTTTTAAATATGCAGAGCAGCATTGAAGTCATCCACTGTGTTATTCATAACTCAGAAAAAGGGTCTTAAAAAGAATGATGCTATTCATCCCACAGTTACATACAGTTGTGAATTTATGCTTAGATTCATCCCACTCAACAAGGACTGTTCTTTGAAAATAATTGTGAAACACTGATGTATTTAGTGCAAGGTTGTCAAACAAAGCTACTACACTGCACCAGATGAGACTGCATTTTGAAAAACAAAACAAACAAAAAAAACTCCACTCCCAGATTCTCATCTGGGAGTGGCTTATCTATCTATTTATTGAGTAGACGACACAACAATGACACCTGTAAAATTGAAATTGAAATCCAACAAACCTTGCTGCTGGCATGGTAACAATAGTTAGCACAGTTTTGGAAATCTGATGGTCTGGTGTTGGGCTTTCAGCCACATGAGTCTGAAAAGAAACAATCTGACAGGTGGAATGTCAATTGAAACATGTGCTATTGATTTAGTTCTAGTAGAGACCTCTATTCAAAACAACACAGCCTTGAGAAATGTTGTGAAGCTCTTGCTGACCAGTCTTGTATAAAAGACCATCACTATGTTCAATATTATGTCACAGAAAGGCATTTTTCCACAGCTGATTTCACGCTGGGGCATGTAGAAGAGGAATCCTTACATATCATAAATCAGCTCATATATGATATGCAAAGAGGTTCATTCAGAGAGAAGCAAATAATCTACTACAATATAACATCACTTTGTTTTACTGGCAACAGCAAGAAAACAAAAAAAACAAGCCTTCACAGAAATGAACTTGGCAAAAAAGTAAATTCTACAGGCATAATTCGAGAGTTGTTGTATTAACCCTCTGGGGCCTGAAGCATTTTGTGCCGTTTTTCACTACAATTGATTTTTCCTTTATATCTCAGATATACAATTCTTAAACCTTGCCTTTTTTGGTGTCATTTTGTTCAGGACAACCTCATAAATGCATTTCTGAAGTATTTTCATCACTTTGGCATACTGTATTAAAACAGTGGATCTAAAAACACCATAAAATTACAAATTCGGGTGGTAAAAACATAGATTTATTGACTATAAAATTCACAGACATGGTTAACGAATCATTTTGTTTACTTGTAAAGTAAATCTAAACTATAATTAACTAAAATGTATCAAAACAGGACTGAAAAAACAATTATATACAGATATTTACAGTGAAATAGAAGCACTGCCTCAGGCGTTTTTGTAAAACTATTTGCAAAAGGTCACACATATAATGTCAGGTGAAGACAAATGATTTGTGCCACTCAAAAAAACAGATTGTGTCCAACACAACACAGAGGGACACATCACACATGGCATTTCCATGGAGTGTTTTTCCTTTTCTTGTGTTCCTGCAGGCAATTTTTACATTTTAGCCTTTGGCTGTTGTGGTGGAGCTGGAATGATGAGGACAGGGGTGGGGGACACGTCTCCTGGTCTGGGGGACACCTGTCTCCTCTCTAACAAAAATAAGCTGAGGTCTTCAATATTGCCATCAGAATCACTCTCAAACTCAATGTCAGACTCGATGCTCTTCTCCTTCAAAAAAAAAAAAAAAAGTCGGAGCGCCTGATTGACGTTCATAAGACGTCATTGTTTTGATAGAAAAAAAAAAGAGTTCACTTGAAACTAAAAAACACTCTAATCTCACTCACTACACACTCACTACACACTCACTACACACTAACTACACACTCACTACATGGTCAAATCATGATAATAATCGCTTTTTCTCTGATATAAATCTCAACTCACTCTCGCTGTCTCCGTCTCTCTGTTTACTTTTTCACGGGTGAACTAAACAAAATGACACCTCCCACTATGGAAACTTTTGATTGGACATGGGCTCTTCTTCTCAACCAATGAGTGAAAGGTATACTGGCTCATTACGAGTGTTGTTTTTTTTTTTGCTGCTCCGTTACTTTCACTTTCACTCCTGACCGGTCTTCTGCACCTGACGCGCACTAAAATGTCGCGGAAAAACACGGACACAGTTTTCCTCATATCTCCGCTTTTATTTGGGCTATCAACATCATTTAAAAACGAGCTTGTAGTTTTATATCTGCACTTTCGACACGGATTGAAACACTTGACCAGATGACGCTGTGCTGTGACGCTACTGCCTTTTCAAACGGTCATGTGATTTTGACGCTGCAGAGCGTCAATCGGCCCCAGAGGGTTAAAGAGGTGTTCACCTCTTATTTGATATTTTTTTGATTTTTTTGATATTTGTATATTTGATGCCTTGAAAAACAAACAAACAAACAAACAAACAAAACCCAAAACAAGGACCCAACATCTGAGCTGCAGTACCTGTGAATAATGTACTAAGGCACCAATGAAAACTGTGCGTTTTATTTCTTTTGTTGTATTTATTCTCCATTTTGATTAAAAAAAAAAAAAAAAATAAACATATCATTCGATCCAGGTCAGATCCACCTTTTTTAAAGATTTCTTTATATATTAATTCCCATATACTGTACATTGAAAAAAAAAGTTCAAAGTAGGAAATGCATGCTTCCATTTCCCAAAAGATGAGCAATAAATGTTGCGCCTGTCACATCCTCTGGAGCTCTTTGTTAAAAATCTCTCAGTCAGTCAACAACAACAACAGAAAATATTCACTCAGTCCTTCTGGGGAAAATGACTCAGGCTTTGGCTTGAACTACCTTTGCCACACACCCACTTAAATCCTGCAGTTGAAGCCTGAAGTGCTTCATGTCAGGGGCCCAGCCAGCAGAGAGTCTCAACGATGCCATTATCAAATATAGCCCTAATAAAGCCCTTCCTCACACACTGGAGTCCTCGCCCCAAATCTCACTCATGCTTTCACCATTGAGTCGGATATGAAGGCTGCGGTTGAAATGTCTCAAAGGTAAATACATGCTTCCCGACCTTGTGGTTTGACCTTGGTGAAAGTGGCGAGTAGCACAATAAGTTCATACTGTGATCTGATCGTCACGTGTACGTGAGAGTCTGGAAGTACTGCAGCTGAAGGAAGTGGGACCAAAGACCTCCTTCCTCATGTTTGATTTGGCAGTTCAGGAACACATGTCCGATAATCTTGGAAAGCTATTTTTTTCTACTGGAAGGTAAAGTGGTGTGTGCGACCTCAAGTATAGACATGATCTGGCCTTGAGTTACTATGTAACGAAATCGAATCGTTTTTAAGGAGGTTTTTTCGATTACATACAACTCGGTATGAAGTGATTGTATCAAAAAGTCAAGGTTTTCAGAGTGAAAGACTTTCCCCAAACACACTGATGTTTACACCTTGATTGCACATGAATTAGCACCCCTGCTGATGTTTATTTAATACTGCCCTAAGTGCTTTATCACTCCTCAAATTCAGTAGAGAGCACTGACTGGTCAAATGTTATATCGAGAGAATCAATATTTGTCGCACATCACTCTCTTTTTCCTTCTTTCTGTCTCTGGCCTTGACTGATGTCGGCATAGCAACGTTGCACTTCCTCTAAATTACAGAGTGGCAGCCAATCAAACACAAGCAGTGACCCTGGAGAGGCTGTGATAACAAATCAGCCATGGAGAGCATGGGTGTGTGTGTGTGTGTGTGTGTGTGTGTGTGTGTGTGTGTGTGTGTGTGTGTGTGTGTGTGTGTGTGTGTGTTCGTTTTTGTGTGTCATTTCAAGCAATGGGCACTCAGATCCTCATGTCAGGTTGAGCAGAGACGTTTGACTTGAGGCTGTCTGATCTATTTTTCATTCTCCTGGCAGAGCCTCAATTTCCTCTTCTTTAACACCTAACAATTGTTATTAAATATTCTGTGCACCACTGAAGCTTCATGCTGAGGACATGAGAGGCATGAGCATTTCCAGTGGAGAAATCCCCCATATTTTATTCAGGATCAAAGAAAACATACATTTTATCTCAGACCGCAGGCTCGGTTTTCAACAGCAGGTCAGTTTCTGACAAATGTAGCACATGGTAATACCAAAACAATGCATTTACCATTCAGCTTCTATTTCCACTTCTTCAAACATGAGCACAGTGGGTAACCCGAGCAGGTCACAAGTATTACGCCATTTAAAATACCACTTAAAAGATATGTGAAATGGGTGAGATTTTCCAAACATCAACAGGTGAGTCTTTTTCACACAATTGAGTATTATTCCAATTGAAATTAGTGTTGGTGACGAACAAACTGTCCTTCTGGTAATGAATCAGTCTATTGCTTCTTTGTTAGTAGGTCTCCAATCCACTGCCAAAGGAAATAAGATGAACGAACACAAGACCAGTTGATTGCTGATGAAATGGTAAATTATTTTGTCCAGCTGACACGTATTAGTGAGACATGAGAAGACAAAAACTCAGGATCAGGATGTGTGCTTCCAACTGTGATGGGATGGCCTTAATTAGTGAAGCAGCAGATGATTTATCCGAAATACAAGCAACACCTCACTGTTATGACTGCCACAATAATTTGCAGTGACACACTATAGTATCCAGCTTCTTTCTTAGTGGGTCGGAGACCCAATACGCACCCCCAGGCTCTGAATGGTCTTGTTGACAAAGAGGCAGAGTGATGGGCCACTGCGTCAGACGACCTAGCCACTGCAGTCACCCAAACTAAACACAACTGGGGCGAGTTGAATTGAGTATTAAAGGAAAAGTGGAGAGAATGCCAAGTTCTTAATAAAGTCAGCCAAGCTTCATAGTGGTATATGAGCTCTATGGTAAAGTTTTGATTGCTTTCTCAACATTACAATCTGGAACAGTGGTTCGTGCAGCATAGTGCAGGTTTAGTTATACACTTGGGAACGTTTGTCTGTGCGTATTTTATGTCATAATTCAAACAGTTTGATGTGTTATCCCCAACAGGAAGACATGCAGAAAAAGTTGGGACTGCTTCTCCAGTGAAATGTACATTTATTACACTGAACAAGTGGATACACTTTCTTTTCAGTGGGCCTAAAAGAAAGGCACTTTAAAGGTGCTCAGGTGCTTCAGCTACTTTGGAATACTTCAAAATATGCAAACCCAAATGAATGGGTAGATTTAGTTGAACCCACCAAACATACCAAGGATTTCTTGTCAACAGGTAGACTTTTGAGATTATACATTTTTAAAAGATAGTAAATTAACTTTTATGGATGAGGTTGTTTCCAGTGGAACACAAAAATTCTCTTTTCAGTTCCAGGTGGTTGAAGGTGATTCTTCAGTACAGCGTTTTCATGCAGTCTCATCAAGATTTTGTCCCAGCAAAGTCTCCCGTGACCTAGATTGATGTGGGGCAAACACACACAGCATAAACCCCTTCATCATCTTGTCATCCGAGGTACCAGTGCACTACATTGTTCTTCTTCACAGACCGAAGAAGGTGTTTTGAGTGACTCTCGGCTGTGACGCAGTACAATATACAGCCATTGGGTTTCATGAAGCTTCAGTGGCAAACCCTGGAGCTCACCAAACACTTAAACTGAACTCGATTTGTAACCTGGCTACTACACAACTTTTGAAGGTGGTCGTGCTGATGTTAGATCCCCACAGAAGCAATAAAACTGCCTGTAATTTTGATGTAATTGGTGTTTTTCAATGTCTTTCTTGTGTGTGAAGACTCACTCACGGTGCAGCACCAAAACCTTTACTTGAGTTGGAAAAACTCAGCAAACCAAAAATCAATACAACAGATGAAGCAGTGTTCTGTCAAAAGCAGACTCTGGCTCACACCATTGAGACAGGTTTCAAAATTTGTGAAGATTGTGATGAAGTGTGTGACAATCAAGTCAGGTATAACGTTCTAATGCCTCTTTTAAAGCATAATTACAAAATAACAGTCACTTCAAAATGCCATAAATCTGCAATTCTCATTTTCGAAACCTACTTTTTAAAAGATTTCACTTAATCTACATGGTTAATTAGCCAATTCTGTTTAGTCTACTAAGTCCACTGACTTGTCTGAATATCAATTACATCTCTGAAACTCATAATATCTACCTGCAAATTACATAATTAGTTTCCTCAAATGAATCACTGGATCCCTTGAATCACTAAACTGTGCCCTTAAGGTACAATTAATTCATACCAATTACCTTTGCCACGTTATTGTAGTCAGGCAAACTAGAACTGCAGTACAACAACTTAGGAAGGGCATCATACTCCCCAGCAGTGGTGCATTGGCTAATAAAGCCTTGTTCACACCAATTAGGTTAATATTAGTTGTACCCCACCCAAGCAGATGTTATTCTGTTGTAGGTCTTGCAGTGTTGTTACTGCCTTCTCAATGTGTTTAGAATCCTTTATTATCCACCAGTATGAAGTGGCAGGATAGGATATAATGAACGACTGAGGACTGAAAAAGTTTTTGAGACAAAAGGAAAAGGGAAAAGCAGCCAGTAACACAGCAGTTCGTTGTATTCTTTACCAACAAAAGAGCTGGACTGAGAAGGAAGAAAGGAACAAAGCCACAATTTAGCATAGCATGCACTTAATGAAAACAGGTAGAGTGATAAAGCACTGGAGAGGAATATACTTTCACATGAGTGGAGGAAGCACATTATATTCCTGGAAGGAAAAGAAAGGAGATACATGAAAATTAAGTAATACTTTCTGTGGGAGTAACATTATTGCATGTACAATATCTCGCTTTAGAGCACAAGGTAAGACAAGCGAGAACAAATGAAGAGGAAAAGATGTGTCTTATATTCCAGTCCATTGCCCACAACTGACAAGGTCTTACATCAGCGGAGCAATATGGTGATCCAGCCCACTGTGCCGTGTTGGAATTGGTAAAAGGCATTTTGTTCTAATCCCTGTGAAAGATGTAAATGAATGAAAAAGAAAAGCATGTTTAAGCATGTTTGCGTTGTGGAGGCAACGCATAAAAAAATTAAAACGATCTCATCGAATTTTTAATTATTTTACACTCCAACTCTGTTTTACTTCCACAGACTTAATGTGATCTATATCTGATATTTACTTTCTATCTTTATAAGGCAAAAGCACATGTAAAAGAGAGCTGTAAACACACATATCATCTTGTGATGGGAATGACGCGGTATGAGAAACTTGAAGAGGACACTGGGCCACATGGGAAAATACACTGTGGCAGGGAATAGCCTTGTCAGCACAGACCCACGTCGCCCCGCCATGGTTAAAATAACACAACAGCTGGTAAAGTTGTCATCATCTTGCATGCAGCATCTGGTCTTTACCAAGGTGGGAAGTTCTGACTCATTTACAGAAATACCAGAAACTAAAGCAGAGTTCTGGCTGTGTTGTGCATCCCTGTTAAATACTGAACTTTGACCACCATGTATTCTAATGAAATCAAATCTTGTTTTTGCGAATTACTGTTGTTGTCTTTACGTTCAACATGGAATTCCAATATGGGCCTTTTGAGATATTGATATTGACCATATATTATAATTAACCCACTATATTTAACTTTTATGCCAATAATTAATCTTTTTTGCCTGGAAAACCAGTCTGAATCCAGCCGGGGACAGATTCACACGCTTCAAAGTGAAGACATTGTGAATTTTTACTTCTGATATGACCGGCACATGTACAATAAATTGGTTGAGATTAAGCAAACATAAAAGTTGGGATTGAACTTTGTCAACTAACTTATGCACAACTTTTATTTCAGCCCACACACTGACATGTGCCATGAAAGATATTCACTCCACATGAGGAGACATTTGGGTTTCAGTATTTAGTTCTTCGTTGTGATGTCCTGTGGATTGCAGCCTCAGGCTCCAGTTTATGGCTGGTGAGTGCCGTGATCTTCTGCTGCTGCTGTCATGCATACTCTGAGCCTCACGTGTTTCAATAAATGCAATAGATTGGTGTATTGTGATTTGCTGACTGAGGTAACATGCACCCAACAGGTGTAAATAATATTGCGATTGCTGAATGTAATTTTTTTTTTCTTTAAATAGCCATAGCTACAGCTATAAGTGGTGAGGCTAATTTTAGAAAAAGAAAAAGAAAGTTGTGAATTGCATTAATTTAGTCCTCAGAGAGGATGAGTTGAAGTCAGAGTGCAGACGGACTTCATATCTGCATGTGGATCACATTTTAATACGAGTTGTAAATTAAGTCCGTCTCCATTTCTCTCCTCCCCGCTTCCCTCCCCTGCGACTGGATTAGCTCTGAAGTGGACTCCTCATCTAAAGCTGCTATTGCACCCCTGCATTAGCTGAAGCATTCCATTCAACTCCGTGATATTAATAGGGTCCCTGGATTAGTTAAGGGTGATGGAGGGGAGAAGGCAGAGAAAAGCTGGGGGGGGGGGGAGGGAGCATTGAACCAAATCAAACACAAGCCAGTATATGAGATAAGGAGATGAGAAAGTCCATTCCCTCTTGAACCATTCCTGTGTGAATTCTGTTGAGATTTGAATCAAAGGTGTATTGATCTACAAAGGTAAACAGCACAACAGACGGCGACTCAATAAAACCTGAAAAACACTGCCAGTGAATGGATTCCCATTAGAATAACTATTTAATGTCCAATGTATAGATAGAGAGAAAAAAAAAGAATGTGAATGAAAAAATACGTTGAAAATTCATGAATGTCTTTTCAGATAGTCATTGGAGAGATGATAGGATCTGACAAAGTAAAGACAAAATTATTAACTGAAAATTATTTGACACTGTACAACAATTATCACAAAGCCCAAAGGAGTCCTGGGTATAAATTAGCTGTGTGCAGTTACTCAAAAATGTTTACCTTTGTATAAACCTTTGTATAAAATGCAATTATCCTGGACAGACTGACTGAGAAACACAGCAAGACCCCTGGAAGTTTCAGAATGCAACCAGTATCTGTTTGCTGTGAGGTGGCAGTGCTAACCACTATTCCTTTGTGATGCGCAATGTTCATGTCAGGTAAAAACAAAGACAGTTTGATTGAGTCTCGACAGAGATGCAATGAAACAAAACAAAACAATAAAGACTGTCTGACTCTGGAGAATGTATCTGCCATTCTTCACACTGTTGATTTGTTGACCACACACAGACTCCATCCCTTGTTTTGTCCTGACCTGGTCACTTTGCATTTATGGAACACTTCGCTAATAATGTTTGTGAAGGTGACACAGCATTGCAAAGAGAGAGGTGCAGGAAAATGACTGCAAAGTATATGCTGTGGCGTATATCTGCTGGATATGTATAAAGAGGACATCTTTTGACATTACCAGGTGTTGATATGTCAATGTTGCACTGCCCCCAAGGGGCCAACAACCTGTTAAAAACTACATCTACTAAGGACTATCCTAAATCTGCACAAGGTTGGAGTTGTGATCAAGCTTGAACACAATTCCCTTTTATAAGAAGAGACAATCTACTTTGACTATTTATAAAATGGAGATAAAATACTTGCGCTTAAGTGCTGCTGTTTTAAAACTTGTAGTGAAGAGTAGTTCAGAAAATTTAAAAACCACCATGTGCTAATATCATGTTAAAAAAGATTTAACGTTCAAAGGTACAACTTGACTTTCCGTATTTTCTAAAAATTATCCAGTGTCTCTTATCCATGAAATATAAACAGAAAAAAAACAAACAAAAGAAAAAATAAAATAAATAGATAAACCATAAAGAAGTAGTGTGCATTTCTCTCTTTTAAACCATGGTAATGAATTTTAATCCTCTATAATGACACAGAAACTGAAAGCGACAAACCAAAGAGAGACATCAGAACAGCAGAGAAACCAACACTACAATCACAAAAGATGGTTGACAGTCCCTGAAAAGCTGAGAGTAAGAGGACGTGATGGAAGATAAGGTTAAGTCATACACTCGCCAAAGGAATTCATCGACCTCTGTCCCCGTCTCTTTCAGTCCCATGTGACTTTTATCTGGATTAGTGCCAAAGATGATTGACAGGCACACTAATCCAACTGGGTAGGTGGGTGGTTGGGGGGGGGGGGGGGGGGGCAATCCTGGCTTGAACACTTGATAATTGGCCTATTAGCCCAAAGCTTGAACTGTTCAACTTAAGAGGGGGGGAATCAACAGGTGACATACAGAATTTAAGGGTGGGAATGGGAGGGGGAAACACTATATTGTTTGTGTGTTGTTGTCCTACAAACCCACTGCACACTAACCCACAAATACTCAGTCAGTACTCTTGTCACAGTAGGGGAGGGGGGGTTGCCTTCAAAAGAGTTGCAAGAGTCAGTTACTTTTGCAGCGAGTAGTTATGGGTAAGTTTGGCATTTGTCTGCGGGGGTTACATTTCTGCAGGAAGTACATTCAAATCGATGCAATTTGCCTATAAGACAAGACGATACAGCGGCTGTGTGCTTGTGTGTGAAATCGGGATTATGTCTGTGTGGTAGTGTTTGCGTCCAAGCTGGTGGGTATATCCCACTGTTTGAACAGACTAATGAGGTGCAGTATATGAAAGCCTTGCACAATTGTAGCACAGGGTGTTGTTCCTCAGAGCTATCTGACACTTTCTCATCAAAGCCCAAACACATAGTCACCACCAGTTCCAAGTTTAAGACTTGCCACCCATATTACCTTTCGCTCTAAAAAAATCGGACAGAGATATTTTTTTTTTCCATCATTGTTACGACCCGGCTCTAAGACAAAGATTTAGAAAGTAACAATAAACAGGTGAGTTTGGGTGAAGTGAAGGTTTTATTGGTCGTTCTCAGGTTTACAAAAATCAAACACAACCCCAAAGACGCAAAAATACAACAAAGGAGGGCCAAACAGGCAATGCCTATTAACGATACAATGTTTGACTTACTAGAATAAACAGGCAGCTTCTTCACAAGAAGGCCATGCCTGCTGGAGCTGGTTAAATGGTCTCAGCTGGAATCAGAGTGCTCCATATCCGGACGGGGGAGGAGGAGGAAGTCGGTGAGGGTACCTCCTGTCAAACAGCACACTGTAACAAACACACACACATACAACAGAGGCGGAGGTGAGACCATACAGCCTGTGGGCTGTAACAATCATAAATGAACTGTATACTAAAATCAATAGGTGGCTTTTTTGATTCATAACAGCAAATGCACAGCCAAAAAGGCAGACGACTTAATAAGAACATTTGAGTTACTGCCTGGGATGTTCACTCTTCCAACAATCAATATAAACTGTAAGGGCAGCTGTTAATTACTGAATTCAGGTGGTTCAGTCAGACACATGGCCACAGGACATGGTTTGATGCGTTCACTGTGGGATCTGTGGAATGATTGACGCTGAGATTGCAGAATAAATATAAATAAACATCAATACCACCTGCTTTTTTTTTTTTATAAGGCTCATATTTGGGAAGGAAGGTTTGCTCCACCAGAGACATTTGAATATTGACTGAACACACACGCACATGCACACATGCACACACACACACACTTTACAGCTGTATGATGACACCTTTACAAAAGAAGTTCTGTTCGTGAGACATGTAGCGTGACAAATACTGTCAAAGGTCAAAGGTCAAGGGTAACTTTATTGATACCCGCAGATAGATTTTTGTGCAGCAGGAGAGGGCACCTGACAGTACATACAGACACATTAAAAATGCAGGACAGCAAGAAGCTTGACAAAGACTGACTCCTTTCAACCCCACAGGACCTCATGATTACTCATTTATTTGTTTTATTTTTTGTTTTGTTTTTATTTTAACAACAGCGTTATTTTTGCAACAACTGATTCAGGGAGTGTTTGTGTTTTGTTTTTTTCCCCCCAGACTGATCCCTTAAAGCTGAAAAGTCCGACCCCAGGTGTTTTTGTCCATAAAGATAGCCCATTACACTGCATGAATCTTCTACCCCAGCCCAGACAGGCTTTAAACTCACTTGGAGGAATGTAGAGCTCTTTGGAGACTTTCTTTGCCTTCTGCTGAATAACAGCCCTGGTGATGTTCATTCTGTCTTTACATTTCTTAGTCACGTAATCATTTCCTCTCCTGTCTATATCTGTAAATCACTTTGAGGACTTGTATAAGCTGATTCTTTTTTACCCATTCTGAACCATTTTTCTCCAGGTAACTGCTGTTTTGCTCCATTTTTTCAGGTGTGAGTTTCCGTTATCAGGATGTTAAGAAGACTTTTTCATAAAATGCAACATGTTTACGTTAATTAAAAGAACAGGATGAAGAAGACACTATCCGTTTTTGTTAGATTTTACCATTCTGGTCATGAACTAGTTGTTTTAATACAGTCTGGTATGTGACTCTCCTCTTATTTCAAGTGTCGTGTCACTCATTCGATCAAATATCTCAGCAATTTTCCAACCTTGATTGTACTTGCGTGCATTAACTCACCAACATAGTCTTGTTTATAATTGCTCTGCTTCTGTCTTGGTCCGTTCCCTTCTGGATACCATGTGTGACCGATCTGCCGTGAACCAGGCCTGAATGAAATTGCTAATAAATTGTGTTTTATAATGAATCCTGCCTGAAAGTTGTACATTTGTGTTCAGTGGAGCATTACCTCAACATAGTACACTCTGTGAAAGAATTAAAAACAAACAAACAAGAACTATAGAAGTCACTTCAAGTCCTGATTTGACATAATTTCTTCAACTTTAAATGTCACCAGAACTGTGTCCTAAAATAACATTCAGGTAAAACAAAGTCTTAACTACAGGGACTTCCAGCACAAATAAGCAAGAAAGAAGGAATGGAGTCAATAAGTTGATCTAACATAGCTTTAGAGGTTCTTCGTAGAAGCAGGAAGATTGTAACGATAAATCCTATTCTCAAGTATCTTTAGATCAATCCTAACTTTGTGGGAAAGCAGCTAAACAAACATTGCTCCAGGTTCAACAGGCAGCGTTTCAGAGACTTAAACTATACATCTCATGGGTTTGATGCCGTGCAACATGTTTTCAGTGAAAAGAAAGAAAACAAAACCTGCCATTGTAGTTTTCAAAGCCATCACTACTGAGTCATTATCATAAAGAATGCAAGTATCAGCCAGGATCCATGCAATTACCAACTTCCATTTCATCAGAAGACATTGTGAAAATGTTTCAAAACAATCACACAGCAAATTAACCTATTACAGTGAAGGATGGAATGTCTTCACAAACAGAAGAAACAGTTACAGAACATTGCAAAATCATGCATATAATAAACGGAGTAATTAGTTCACATCGAGTGAGGACTGCTTGTTTGAATAAAACTGGGTAGAGTGATATCTGCACTAGAGAGAGTGGAGAGCGCTGCAAACCCATTGCAAAGAGAAAAAGACTTTATATGACTGCACTGGTATTTGGGAGTCACCTGCGACTACCAGATAATTCTGTCGAGTCCCTATGCTATTTACTCAGCATATCTAATAGAAGGTAAGCACAAGATTGGTACCTTTCTGCACTCAGTATGTTAATAGTATAAATGAAAGTGGAGGGAGTTTCCGCAGTGGGACTGAAAAAGAAAAGTGAGACAATGCTGGACCCAAGAGAGAAAAATATAGGTTTGCCTCCAGCTACAGATCCTGCCATCTATTGTTGTGTCGCATATCCTACCGATCCAGCATTATCTTGGAGCCAAAATGTGCAGTTCCACTCAAGGAAACCACATGTTCTACAAGATCAGGGGTTTCAAAGTATGTTTGCTTCAGCTTTTCCAACTTTTGCAGTCTGTGAAGCCACATGATATGATGTTTTATATTGGGGGTTTTTTGTGCTGTAAATGTAGATTTTTTTTTTTTACATTTTCTCTCACTTTAGCTCCTATAATTTATGCTCATGTTGTGTGTATAATGTATTGCATACGATTCTTTGTATAATGCATGACTTTTATGAAACCAGGTGATATATTTTAATGGTAATTGCTCATGTTATTAATTTTGACTCGAGGCTATATTTGTAATATGTATAATAATGTTGTGTGCTGCAGATGGAAATGAGCCACAGCTAAATCTGGTAAAAAAGAAAAAAAAGAAGCATATTTTCTTTAAGATGAATGTTTTTTTTTACATGGTCCCTGAAATAATAAACAAATAAATAAAATAAATAACTACACACTATAGTCATGCTGAGCATGAGCAATTGCAGCATTTTTGTCGTAGTCGGAGCATTTCCGAAAAGTTCCACCTTGGAAGCCTTTTCCAAAAAGTTGCGTTTTCAGTTACGCCGAGCTCCGTTGTCATGTAAACAGACACCCAAAATGCAACAAAAATTTAACGTTTTCACAAGAAAACATTGTATAAATAATCATATTTGGTGACTTTGAAAATACCCCAAAGTACTGATGTACATATGTTTGACTCTGTTTGCCCTGTAATGGACTGACGATTACCGTGCTGTGCACCCTCCCTAGGTTCTCTGGCTTTTTCCACCGAAGCCACGCTCCACTCTTTGAAAATCTTTTTCCTTTTCTGCTTCAACGTAAACAACAGCAGCTCAACACAAAGCCCCGGTACCATCTGCTGCTAATGAAGCTGGCGTGTCTATTTATGCATCAACCGCTACTACCCAGATGTGTACCTTTCCCACACATATGCTAACCACTAGGAAAAAATATATCATGTTTTTGAATATTTAGATCTAAAATCTAAATATAACATAGAGGTACAGATAAATCTACAGATGGCAGTAACAGCAGCATCAAGACGTTGAACACCTGATGTAAGTGAATCTATCTACTGAGATTCCTCCTGATATAATGGAGGTTTTATTTCTTTTTCTTTTCAGTTGGCTGTAAAATTGAGATGTTCTCTGGAGTTAATGGTTGAAAGTTATTTTGGTCCCCAATAAAACATTTAGATCATTCAAGATGTGACCGGGATACGTCTCTGATTCTAAAAGAGAAGGCCAGCTAATGAGACAAGGGGACATATTGGACTGCAGGAGAAAAATATATTATTTACTCTGTTGCTCTTATCATCAGGTACAAAGAAATACATTTCATTTAAGTCTTTCTCAACACTGTTGTCTCTTCATCACTTTGTTGAAGTTTCATTAAGCTGTCCAGAAGACGGCCTTTTAATTTATGGGTTTATCTTTGTACTCTGTTGGCTTCTGACAATCCTGCAATTGGATGGTTACAGTTGATTTGATTTGCTCATTGACGGTGAGAGTTGGATCCATCCAGCCACCCCAGTCTCTTCCAAAAGACATTTTAATGACTATACCATCATTAAAGCCATGAACTGGCACAACATCCACACACATCACTCATTTGTTTGAGTACATGATCACATTGCTTGATAATCACAAAGTTAATATATTTTTTTTCCATTCTTCTGTTGCATTTTTGTTTAACAACAGTTCATTCACCAAATATCCAAAAAGGCATAACAAAAGCTTTATAGTCTTGTGGCTTCTAGACTATATGTGGCTTACTTTCCCAAGTAAAAGCAAAGGTTTCAGTACCTCATACACAATACATCATTATGACTCGATTAGTTCTATTAGTAATATGTAACCTATGACAACCACAATAGTTGAAACCACAATCGTTGGACATTGCTACCAAACCCACGCACATATTTATGGATTAAATAGCAAACATGAATATGGGTATGATGTCAACATTACTATGAGGACACATCAACCATAGCAGAAGCCAATTCCTGCCAAACAACTTCAGTAATAGGAGTTATATAAATGCGGAATTTGACCTATGTTTATTAAGGCTTGTAGCCTCAAAAGTGATTCAACAAAACTTCATAACACAGCTATTTAGCTGAGCTCTTCACACATGTGAGAAAGAGATAAATAATCACAAGGATCAGACTATTGTTTATTTATCCACTAAATTACGTAATTATTTCTGTATGTTTTATCCAGACAACAGGACATGGATGGATAGAAAAATAACAATTTTGATAATTCCAACAGGTTCAATAAAGACAGACATTGGAAAGAAGATTTACTCTGTTAACACTCAAAGAAACAGTCTCTTTTCATGAATTACAGTAATTTGATTCCACAGGGAAGAAACAGAACTTGGGATTGTGAGTTCTCAGGGTTTGAATCTCACAGCTGATGGGAGACCACTGTGGATCTCTGACCAAGACCCTTGATCCCAATCAGCTCCCCAGCATGCCGCAATGCGGCTTCCAAACACATCGTAGAAATAGTAAATACAGAAAAAATTATTTCTCCAAGGGGATCAATAAAGAATATTCATTTCAGTTTAATAATTTACCAATGGCTACATATCTTTCTTTAACTACTTTGAATGTTAATTGAATGCATATGCAAATATATACGATTGGTAAAAGTGAATCACAATCTAAATGCAATGTATTTCTCCAGCGTGATAAACAGCTACAGCCAGACATTTGGTGGCTGCGCGCATCAGTGTGACTGGTCTGGTTGAATGTGCTTTAATAAACTCTTAATCAGCTATTTCCTCAACGCCATGAAAAAGAAATCATCCAACACAGCTTGACTCATCCCTCCTATCTAATTTATATTCAATATATTATTAATATAAAATGTGTCAGGCTTTATTTTTAGCTTACTTCGCTCAGTGGGGAGGATGAGAAAGGAAAACAGTGAGGGAGGAGAGGGACAGGGGGAGCGGGAAATATGTCAAATCGACGAAAGAGCGAAATCGAGGATGGAAAGTGAGGGCAGAGACGGATAGAGAGACAGATTGATGCGGCATGAAGCTAATAAAAGTGACCGGATTTTAGCTCCATCTCCAAACAGGGAAGGACTCCAACTCCGTGCAGGCTGCACCCGGAGGAGGGAAATTAACAATCTGTCTGTTCGTTTAGTGACTTGTCGTTTCCTGATGCCTCTTGGGCGCCTGCGAGGAATCTTAAAAAGGACCAGACATGGCTGCAAGAGGTGCAAACAAAGATTGACAAAGAGAAACAAAGGCAGCGATGGGCACACATGCTTTGGCATTCCAACGAGAAAGTTGATGACATGCAGGTCACCTCTCAGGTGGTGAATTACTGTGGATTTAGGGATACTAACATATTCAATCCCATGAATACTAAAAGTCCCAACAAGCAAGCTTTTGTTTAACAGGGGAATGGGTAATTACAGACAAATAAATAGATATAAATTACAATATGGCCCTATGATGAATCCTTTATCAGAGGAAAGTTTATTAAAGTTAGACTGCAGCGTGATGCTGCGACGCTAATGAATATAAATTATTGAAGGCTGTATTACGAGCAAAAGTTTGATCCTGTCCCTCGACAGAAGGCTCATTTACTTCAATCTGTCTGCATCTCTAAAGTTAAGAGCAATGTGACACTCTTCTTTCGGTCCTCTGCAACATTTTCTTTTTTTTTTTTTATTGAAGCAACGTAATATATTATGCAGCTTGGCTTTATGTGTGAGAAAGCCTATTTGAAGAATCTCCAAGCGAAAGGGAGCTTTCACCCAGGGCGTCTCTGGAGCCTCAAATGAGCTCCAATGCATAAATGTCTTCTGAGCTGCTGCTTTTAACCATCAAGTGGGTCCCACATGTGATGTGAATACTCGAAGACAAAGCACTGGAGAGAAAAAAAAAAAGTGATGGCATTCAGTTAAGCCAAAGTTTAGCTAGTCTCATAAAGTTCTGCATAGTTCCTTGGCCAGCCCAGACACCTGCGATGCAGCAGCTTCAACTGAAAATAAGCCTTGGCTAATGCTTTTGTTAATGCTAAAGCTAAGTGTCAGCTGAATTAAAGCGACAAAGTGGCTCTGTCACTCTCTATCAGACAAATAGTAACACTCTCAAAAAGATGAAATGAATTTAACGGTGTTGCTTATTGCAAGATAGTAATTAGCTGCTAACTTATTCCTGCCAAACATAGTCGTATTGTTCACAACACTCCAATCATCACACCTCAGCATACTACCAGTCTCTCGCTGCTATTTGTTGTCATCACCCAGATGGAAGTCATATAAGCAAATGCAACCATCTCACTGCACCAGTTTCACTATGACTTATGGTTTTTCTACAAATGACAGCCTCCGGTGGCTTCCATTCCGTTGCTCTTTAATTTGTCATATTGCCCGCAACTGTAGACAGAGTAGGACTGTCACTTTATACAGCAGTGCTCTGATGAGATAAAAAATAAAAGCAAAAAGATTTAATCAAGCCAGAGACACCACCTCTTTAAATTGAATATATCTTAATGTCCCCTTGGACCTAATAAGCATCTCATACAGCCGATTCATGTCAGTTCATATTCCTTTAGGTTAAAAGCTCGGAGCTCTTCTTTTTAAACATGTATTTTTGGTCTGTTGAAGAGGGAGGCCCTGACTGTTTTTCCCTCCTAGTTACATCCAAGTGCTGTTTCAGGAATGTGAATGTCTATTTGATACATGTCTTTGGTTTCTACATATTCATGTTGAATCATACATAAAATTAAGTCCTTGGTATGAAGGCAGATTTGCACCATGGTTGAAACGTCTAACCAGCATACCTTTTTCTGAAATAAATGGATGGGCTGTCGACCTGTCTGGGGTGTACTCTGCCTCTCCCCCGTGGTTAGGGAACGGGTCCAGTGCATTGCGATCCTGATAGAAAGGTATAAAAGGATGGTTGGTAAAGTCTATTTAGTGTGCACAAAAACAGTTGATGCCCAGCATGTTCACACAAGGTCACATATTATACAAAAATCCTCCACTCTCATTTACATGCTTTTTAGTCAGATGGTACCCCAAGAGGTCTCAAATTGTGGTATTTCGTATTAGAGGAATGTTTAGCTTCAACTGTTCACAGACTTTATCAGAGGCACCATACAAAAAAACAAGTTTTCTTTTTAACAGCTTCATTCAGAATTTACCAAGACTGCAATTTGCTCGACTTTACGGCCTCTCTGACTTCCCACAGCACAGAGAGACCAACTCCCAGCAATGCACAGCAGCTTAACAATAATTTTCATGTTGAAAGTCATCTAAAGTTTTACCATATCTGCTAAGTGGTTGCTTTTGAAGCAATAACTCACGGCTGCCAGCACTCTCATGTTGTACAAAATAAGTTCAGAATTACTTTGATAATCCTGGGATTTTTTTTTTTCCCAACTGAATTAATAAGGGTATTTTTTATTTGCTTGCAAATGTTCAAATTGTTCATTTATCCTTGACAAAAGGCTTCATGTAGCCAAGCTTTGTCTTTTAAAGTAATATTCAGAATATATGCATTGTGGTGAAAGAGAGAAGGAATGTTTTCAAGAGGGGAATCTTAAAAAAAAATCAATTTGTGTGTGTGTGTGTGTGTGCGTGTTACAGATGCTATAGATAGAAAGTTGACATAGCTTGCACATTCAGACTAACTTCCACAAAGAAATGCAATTCATAGCTCAAATGTTTCTAACATATAAACCTATAAAAGATTGACCCTCATCTCTGCAAAACATTTAGCTTGTGCAATGAAACAGCTGCTTTCAGCACCCCTTGCAATAATCTTGTAACATGTATAAATTATTCTTGACTATGTGGAAAGGGACTTAGAATGAAATTGTTGGTGGAAAGTTGCAAATAGCTCCATTTTCCCCTCATTGATAATTTTGCTATGTATTCCATAATGACTCAACTGTCACAGCTTGACTACCTGAGACAAATTCAACCCAGCACATCCTGAGTATGTACATCATGCACCAAATAACATGTCGGCCATGACCTTATGCATACAGATTGGTCTCTGATGGTGTTGGCTCTTTGTCTGAAAAGAACTGGAGCTGAATGAGTCAGATGTGAGTCTCACAGTGTGTAACATGCTCATAAATGCATGCACAAGTTCATAACTTCATCTGTACACTGGCTGCAAAAAGGCGAGTGTTATAGCCCAGTGTTGACTAATGTCATGCAGTAGTGTATAGTGAATCAGGGCAGCACATATGTGACAGAACTGCCATTGCATTTGCCAAATGTGTGAAAAAAAGACGTGCAGAAAACTGACCGAGTGGCCAAGCCGTAGCATGAATGCAGATTTTTTTATACTGATAATCTTCTTTTCTATTACAAGATAGTACCCAAAGAAATATCTAGTTCAAACAAATGAATGAAGAAAAGAAATATAATGTTCACATTTTTTCTTGAATTCTTCATTCTTCATTGGATTGAAATTCCAGTTAGAATTCAATTCTTTCTTTGTGATTTATTCACTTTCATTCAGTTCAGTTAATTAGCTCTCCCGGACCATATGCAGTATCATATCAGTACTACACTGAATCCTCACGTTTGCATGTGGGACTCTTATTTCATTGAAGTCACGTCTGCACTGCCAACAGCCTTTCCATCGTGACATTGATTCATTGTGAACAGCACTAATCAACCAATTAAAGAGTCGTGGATTGGTTGACCAGCTTCATTGACTGTGACAATGCACGGGTCGCTTTAGGCCCTGTGAAAATACGACAAGTTAGAGAAACACTAATAATTTCTGTGTTTATAGTCAATGTTCCTATTTCAATAATGCTGGAAACATTATGTCTTGTGAAGGATTTTGACTGATCAGTGTATTATTCACCTCCCAAAACAGTCACACGTGCTGTCAAGACATCCTTTTAGAGATTACAATTAAAAAGTGGTGTTCGGCCCATCTCAGTGTCTTGAAGGCAGTTATATCTGCCTTTGTGAAAAAGTGACTATAATAAATAATTCATCAGTTAATGGAGCTCATCTACACCTCAACAGCTTTATACCTTTAATAGTGCATGGCAATTCAGCCTATGCCGGTGTAATGCTGTTGATTTATGACAATCTATTGAAGAAAAAAAAAACACCTCTTGTGAGCCATGCTCATTCTCAAATCTCATTCTCAAATCTGAAGTTATGATAATAACAAATGTGTGACCACAAAAAATGGAATGCAAGGTTAGATACGGCTGAGATAATTGCATTTTTTTTATTTGTAAATAGAGATGGGAGAGAGAGAGAAGAAAAAAAAACCTTGGCTGAGTTGAGATTAAAAAAACTACAAAAAATATATAATTTGGTGACTTGACAGCTACTTTATTAAATTCTGAGTGACAACCAATTGCATTATTTGTCCCACAAGATCTGTTCTCTCAACACAATATTAATTTGCAGCAACTGAACCAGTACTAATGCTTTATTTTGTTGTCGCGTTAATGTCACACTGCTCGTGGTGCTTCATCTTCAACAGACCCGATATAAAATCTTGAGTCTGATGGGTCGAAGTTCTGTGTATTGAAAGTCCATAAGTTATTCCAAGAAGCTCCATATACATTACATAAATTATGTGTGTAGAACAACGCTTAAGTACCATACCCTTGCAATAAAAATCTAGGTTGTGGTTATATTTCCATTATAGCATGTCACACCAAACACCTGCTTCTGAAATCAACGGGGTCATAGGAGGATTTCTTCCAGACAGTCCTGCCCCGAAGTCCTCCAGGTACCAGAGTCTGGAGCAATTAGATGAGGCCTAATTCCATCTTTTGGACCAAGCACCCTGGGGACATACATATTTTCATGAAAATTAAAGATTTGAGTCTTCAACTGATTATGCCATACTGTTCTTTTGACCTTGTCCCAAACATCCTGAATTAATCTTTCAAGTTTTTCTTCGGAAGTCTCTTTTAAAAAGAAGCTTAAGAAATTGTTATTCAAAAGGACAAGTGATGTTGGCTACGTCGTCTGATATTACCTTTCTGGCGGGGGGGGGGGGAGGTATATCTTATTTTACTGGATGCATGGAATCTTCATCTGACCTCTGCCCACAGAATTAGGCTGAGCTTAGAGAGGTTTGGGAGAGGTGGAGGCTGAGAGATCAGTTTATAAATATTTCTTCTTTATTTTCTCTTTGCATTTCATGCGTATGATATTTTCTTGATAATTTATGCTTCTCCTTGTAACTTAAATTTCAACACATTCTGTATTTCAGATCCTCTGAAGTGCAATATAGCCTTTTCATACTATCAGCAACTCATAATCGCAACAACCTTCACTTCAGCACTTGGCTCTAGCAATAACACCTGTCAGAACCCAGAGGGTAATTTCTATGATTATGCCAAATGCTCATTCTCTCGCTTCCAATCCAATAATAAGTCATTAATTTCTTTGGTTGATCCCTCCTCATGGAACTGGCAGTCATCCAAGTTTCTATATTGGAAAAGAAGGATAGATAAAGCAATAGGTTTGTGTCACTTTAATGTAATTATCTTCCTGATTTAATGTAATATATAAAAAAATTTTTAAGAAATTAAAAAAAATTCCCCTCTCGCCCTCCGCGGGCGGTCACCTGTTTTTCTATTCCAAGCTCGGGTCCTCTACCAGAGCCTGGGAGCTTGAGGGTCCTGCGCAGTATCTTTGCTGTTCCAAGTACTGCACTTTTCTGGACTGAGATGTCAGAGGTTGTTCCAGGGATCTGCTGTAGCCACACACACACATATATATATATATATAACATTAAATCTCAACCGCAAACTACTTGAGAGCACTATAGTTATAACCATCAGATCAGCAGAGGCAAACAGCAGGGAGGCCAGCTTCACGTTATGAGAGTGAGCACTCTCCTGCCAAAGGTGCTACGGCGTAAGACATATTTTCCATTACACTTAAGGATAAAAAGACTTGATACATCAATGTTGTAATTCAATGATCACCAAGATAGCCAACTTCTAACACCAAATGCACACGGGTAATTAAAGGATTGAATTAATGGTCTGACAGCACTGCTGAATGAACACCTCAGGGAGCATAGTCAGAAGCCTTTTTACACATCTATAAAATATATGTGGACACAGTTAGTAAATCTCAAGTAGGCCTTGATTATTCTCCGTGAGAGGGTAAAAAACTAAATGCTCGCAATTTCTCCGGAAAATGAAGTGTAATACTCAGCTGGTCTCCATTCCAACAGTGTTGAGCATACTTCTTTTACTGTTAATATATAGAGCTTCTGACATCAAGTTATACTCATTTAATTACAGTTTATTACAGCATAAGTGTAAGGACGAAAAAGAACATTTGGCCTACTCACCAAATATGACTTAACTAGGAATAATACCGCGTGACTTCACATGCAAACATTTGTGTAGGTTTGGCCCTGTTGAGATGAAATGGTCAGGAAAGTAACTTTCACCTAAAATAACAACATAACCTCTAATGAAGGATGATTTGTGCCTCCTCTTCAAATGTTTTATAAACAGACCCACTTGTAAAGAACACAAACATTTATGAACTGCGTCCTTTTTTAGATTACTTTCTGTCAATGTGCTTCTCACAGTATTTTCCTGACACTTGATGATCTGACAGTCTACCACTAGTCCATAGTCATAAAGCAGAAGTACTCAATTGTGTTTGATATGTGTTATTTTGCATTTGTCTCTGACGCAATCCTGATAGTGGATCAGCTTTCACGTGTGAAGCTTGCGTCCATCTTAACTTGAGATCAGGCTCCTACTGTCAGCTTTACTTTCCAGACTTTCCTTTCCTGTTAGCTTTTTCTGTTTTCAATCTCTGCTCGGTTCTTTTGCTATCCCTGCCCCTCCGCATTCCGGCCTAATTTGTCTGCTTGTTTTAGATGGATTTATGTGTATGAAGGGGATTTAAAATCTGGAAACTCAAGTTTTTGTATCCTGTTCCTCGACACTCACTAAAAGATGCTCAAATACAAACCTTGGAAGTGGAAAAAGACCTGCTCTCCCACAGCAAATGATAGCCTCTAAGTAATTATAGGTAATGTGACTCCAATTGAGCTTGTAAAATATACCGTCCAAATGTTTTATATTTAAGATTCAGTAAATGGTAAATAAAGTAAATATCTGTTGCAAAATGCGTGAAGGCTGATATTAATATTGCTGTCAGTCAGATGAAGGTCTGTACTGTCAATCTACCCCAGAAATTGTTGTCAGATCCTGAGAGTGCTGCCCTGACAACCATACTAATCTGGCCTCCGCAGCCTGATTACCATCGCAGAATTAATTGGAGCGTGGAGACTGACTCACAGATTGCAGCCTAGTGGGTCTGGAAAGAAAACGCACGGTCTGTTTGATCTTCATTAGAAGGTGTGGGGCTTTTTGGTATTCGGAAAGTGAAACGCTTATTCTCCCCGATGATTTCTCACATATTAAATATCTATTAAGTATTTAAAGATGCATCCTTTGTTTTGCCTCAAAGCCCCTAATGAAAAGTTCTGGATGAGGCACTTTGGTAATTTCATCAGAATGGACAAGATAACTATCTTACAATATTGATAGCAAGTTAACATGGAGTAAGAGTTGTTCAACATGGTTTGAATGGGAAGAGCCACCTGTTTGACTTATGAGTGACAGAGCTCTGCTCTGACTCCATGGTCACATAAAACATTTGCCTGTGTAGAAACTTTGTGGGAGGATTCTAAATGCCAAGAACTCCAAATAATTGCCAACTGTGTACAGCTTGGTTGCATCAGTTCAAGAAACATGTGCAATGGTTATCGGTGACAGAAACGTGTTCGAATGAGTATTGAGATGTTTCAATCCAGCCTTCAAGCCCACTTGTCCATTTTTATACCAAATTTCTTCGCGAGGCCGAACTTAGTTATATTCCGATCCACTTTTAAAGGAAATTTCTGAGTTTGACCAGCTTTTAGAATGCACTCAGAGGTTTTTGGTTATGCGTGTCTCCGGGCCAATATTACCAACAAAGAATTTGTATTATTTTTCATTACATTCAGGCTAAGGTCAGTGTATTAAAAAAAAAAAAAAATTGCATAAAGTTTTTATCCTTGCTGCAAGAAAAAAAAAAATCAATGTTTGAATAAAACAGTGAGAGGGAGACAAGGTGTCCGTGTTAATTTCTTCAGCATTAGGTTAAAGCACCTGAAGTACTTACAATAGTTTGAAAACTGAGTGCTTGCTTTTGGGTTTGCATCACACGTCAACTAATGTCACTTGAAGGCCATAAATGGAGTATTTTACCATTGTGTTTGTTAGATTTTGAAAATCAAAACAAAGGGGAATGCCAGCCTTGAATTGCATTAAATCTATGTTCACCCCACTCCAGCATCATGTGCTCAATCCAGCAATTCTATACATTATAGCTATTTTAGATCTTTGTATTTAACACAATTACGCTGTATTTATTGGTTCTTAATTAAGTTGCTTTCGAGTTTTTGTAATTATGGTTTTTGTTGATTCCTCTCTACATTTCAAACAGTGAAACAGGTATTGTTGGCAGTGAAGCAAATGATTTTCACCACATGTCTAAAACACTTTATTTTCCACCTTTCTTTATCATGATTCAATCATGGCGCGCCTACCAAGAGGTGCAGTTGGACATACGACATTTATCAACTGAATTGAAGGCAGTGTGCGACAAAGTACAATGGGACACACATTTTGAATGACAAACATTGAACCAAGTCTGTAATTTAAATGTTACATTTGTCACATTCAACTGTGAGATAAGAGTCAATCTGAAAGTGTCTGGTGTGCAAATAAGATAAGAATAGAATAGAATACAACTGTTTATTAATTATTTGCATACGATATTGTGAGAGCTTCACAAAGCCAAGGGCCTAAAGAGCTACGTGTAGCTCCAGAGACAGTGTGAGCACGTGTAAGTGGAAGCGGGTTAGGGTGAAGTATTATTGTTTCCCACATTTTCACACTCATGCTTCAACTACAACATTGAGTTTATGTAACTTGTTTTGTGGCAGAAGCTCAGGTCTTCTGTGATCCCTTCATTAGGGAAGGGTTTTTTTTTTAAAATATGGGGGCATCCTTATCCATCTGATTAAGATGTGCCCTGGTTGCCACTCATTAGATGTTTCACAGGCATGTCTGACTAGGAGTAGCCCTGTAGTTGGCCCAGGAATGTCCCCATATGGACTAAGTAGGATGGAAAATGGATGGATGGAAGGAAAGAACTATTTTGATATGTGGAGACATCCCTTTGGAAGATCCAGTACTTAAAAACAGCCCGCTAACATTGTGGCGGTAGATCCCAAAGCAAACCTTCAGAAGTTTGGTGGTATCCATGCTAGAAAACTAGGACCTTCAAAACATTTGGCAGATGGTGATGATATTAAGGCTGATTGGTAAAGTCAGATTGAGAAAACAATTCCTCAGAAAGTTAGTGGCAACACCTCTCAGTACTTAAGGTGACAGAACGCTATGTAAACACATTAAACTGCCAAAGTAATAATGAGTAAGGAAAGATGTGTAATCATTTTAAATGGAACATTATTTATCTATTTAGCTATGGTTATCAATCAATGTGACTCAATTAAAGAAAACATGTTCCTCTGGGGTGTTTGTCTACTAGTGCAGTTCCAAACACAGAAATCCACACACCAACATGAGAACCCCGGTGAATGTATGCAGGCGCTAATAATTTCCACAGCAGGTAAACACAGGTGCAGAAAGACATATTCCTACATGTATGCATGCACACACACTCTCTTTGTTTGATGGCATAGTATTTGTCTGCACAGAGAGGATGTAAACACACACGCACGCACACTATTTTTTTTTGTGTGCACACACTTGCACAACCTCTTTTTGAATCACTGAGCTGAGAACATTTCCATGCATAATGAGGCTTGGTCACATTTGAATAATTGATAGGGGGAAATGGATTTGGGATTCCATTGTAATTTCTCCTCTGAGCAGAATCACCACCTTCCCCAAAACAAGACACTGCTGAAAAATATATATCATAGTGAGGGGGATGGAGGGGGATTTTGAGTTTGTGTGTGTGTGTGAGCGAGAGCGAGAGAGAGAGAGAGAGAGTCAACATACTTAAGTGTTAATTAAATCAATATTCACATTCACCTGAAGCAGCTCTGTGTTGCCCTTCACACTTCCTACCCTCTAGTTCTCTCGTCTTCAACCACATTTCTTCCGCTGCATTCACTTTCTTTTCAATGCCTTTTTCAAGGATGCCTCTTTTTTCCCCCACCATCTCAGATTCTTATTTACTCTCTACAGTGCATGCCTAATGCAGTTAATGAATACAATGGTTATAGACCATCTGTGCTCATCCCAGGTACCTAAGGAGTGCAGATAACATTGTAGTGGGCCTCATATGGATATTAGTGTTTTAACACACTTGCATTAGGCTTTATTATGAGCACTCCCTTTTCAATGAGCAAAACATTGGTGACCGATGATATATATATATATATATATATATATATATTCTATGTTTTCGACTGGTGACAGAAAGTAAGAAAAGCTAAAAAAAAAAAAGAAAATAAATTGTGCTCACTATGTCATTTTAAACCTATTTCTTTGCATTTGGAATCAGATGTTGGCTGATGATTTATAGTTTATCATCTAATTAAAGAGTTTCCCCCTGTGGTTAAAAAAGTACTCTGATTCTGATTTTGATCCACATATGCATCTTGCGATCTAAAAATACAAGTGTTGGATAAAACTGAATGAAAACAAAATTGAATAAGGCAATAGAAAGTAATTTTTTTCACCAGCTTCTGATACGTTTCCGTTCTCACTTGAGGCCATGTTTTATGAAAGCATTTAGCGGTCTGATATTTTCTCCTTTTTCAATACCACTAATGGTTTTCTGTGACACTTAAAGAAGACAGATAAAGACCATTGATTCAGACATGCTAGATATGTTGATGTTGCAGATATTTTTCATTATGTACCTTATTATTATTATTATTATTATTATTATTATTATTATGTTGCATCCAAAAGGCAGCTAAATAAAACAACTGACATAATTTGGACTATTTTTCAATACACTTGTCTCGTTTGTAAATACATATGGAGTAAGTCCAACCTGTATGCTGGATGTACAGACTGTGCTTTGTGGATTTTGTTTAGCGTATTGACTGACATGCTGCCGTCTTGTCTGTCAAGTGCTTGCTGGCCTGAAGCCACGAGCTCTGCATCTTGTCAGTCAGGTGGATTGAGCTCCAAACAGGCTGCGGGGCTGCGATTAGCTGGTTCATGTTGTAGACGTTGTTACACTTCTGTGCGCGCATCTTCGAACAACCCGCTCAGTCAAGTTCGCAATGTTCCCAGATACCTCTCAACAAGTCAATGTCAGGGGGTTATGTGATTGTGTAACACATACTGTCATATCTTCCTTTCCCAATCCGACTTTCAATAACACACTGATACAACAAACAATATGACAAGGCTATTTTTACTCAACAAAAATCAGTTAATTGCGAGAAAGCCAAACTTTATCTCACTTTGCATGAATTTTTTTGCCCACTGAAATTCATTTGCAGATGGCCAGTGGCAGTGTGACGGTACATTTATGCAGGCTTTCCTTCCCTGAAACACAGCTTTATAGATTTCCCACACAATAATTGTGACTCAACTCAGACTAGTCTCAGTTTGATGTCTATTGTGATACACATAAAAAGAAGAAATGCTAGAAGTCAGCTGATGTAGAGAGCAACTAAAAGCTCTTCAATGAAGCAATCGCAAGGCTTTAACCCCCTAAAGACCAATATTTAAGATCAGTCCGGCAGTCATGCATTTTCTTCCAAAACGTATACACACTTGAGTAACCATGAATATCTGGAAACAATCAAATCTCCTGAAAAAAAAAAGAAATCATGCAGGACATGAATTATTACAATAACAAAAATATCTATGTTAATTTGTTTTGTTATTTTATGAATCGTGATTTCTTCCCAACACCCTCTCTAGTTTCTTGACATGACTATGCTATAGTTGACTAATGTTTATGCCCATCAGTGGGTTTGTTTTGGGGATTTCTTTTTCCAACAAGTGCTGTTTGACAAACTTGTGTGTGGATGCAAGTGTATCTTTGTTGGGAGTTCTGTTCATATGTGTTGGTTCCATTTTCAGCTTGGGCAACATGGCATCACCTTGGTATCCCACAATGTTCAGTGGCAACTTCCGCAGTGGAATTGCCAATTATTGTTAACCCCTATCACATGTGCCGATATTGATTTCCTTTTCGACACCACAGACTATACCAAGTGACCCTTTCAATCAATTGCTTGTTTCATCTCAAGTTGCACCAGAGCTCTGCATTATGTTGCAGAATGGGGAGAAGAGAGACCTTCGGTTGCCATATGGCTTGATATGTTTAAATAAATAGCAGATGGACAGGAAGGTGAGAGCAGTGCACAATCATACATGTGCATATTCTGCTCAGCCAATTCATACACATGTCCTCCTACCTTGTGGCATATAAACTTGACCTGATTCATTGTCCCTGTAAATGTGACCCAAGCTGGAAATACTGATACAAATTCCATACAAAAACTGTAACGCCCCTGTACTCCTTCTCCTCCTCTTCTCCTGCCTTCAATCTAACAGTAGGTGATTTAAGTCATAAGCCAATTTCGTTGGCAGCTTCTTAGAATATACTGGCAATAACAAAGTACCATTTTACCCTTTTTGATTTTTGTCCAAGAAGTTTTATTCTTTTGTAGCAATAAATCATTTCTATATTCAACAAAAATAAAGTGCCTCAATTACTAAGATGAACTCTACAGGAGCTAAATGAACTAAAATAATACACGTGTATTTTTTTAAACGTAAAGCAAAGTGGGATGCCATTCTGGTCTGATTGTCTTAAACCACAACGCTCTCAACATATCCTCCCCAATAATGTCTATATAGAGGAATACAAATCATCCAGTGGGCTACAGTTCTGCAGAAAGCACCACTGCGCGGCTAAGAGAGGTCATAGGAGAAAGGCCAGGCTGGTCAGAGCTGACAGACTCACACGTAGACACATAAAAGAGAATTTCAGTTTCCTTATCGTCATCATGTATTGCTATTTAAAGCTGGACTTTTTTTTATTTGTAATGACAGGCATCTCATGTGTGGATAATGGAATTATTGACAACTATAGCATAAAAGGCAATACTTTGAGGGGAAAAAGAACATCACAAGACGAGGGATGTGTCAACCCACATGCAGGTTGAAGAAATCTATGTACGAGCCAAAGGAAAATCTCTCGGTGTTCACATTAATAGGACAGGTCTGAATAAATAGTTCCATTGTTCTGGGCATCATTTTGGTCTGTGTATGACCCTTTGCTCAATCCACCCTGTTTTCCACGTGGACTATTTCTGTAAATATTCATGACCAGAGGGAAGGGCCTTAAAGGTGATCGTGAGTCACGCTTGGTCGCTTCAGCTGTCGGACCAAAACCGGACGACCATGCATATAAATCACGGGGGATGATCATAAATATTAAATCGATGGAATTTAGTAGCCCCATATTCCCTCAAAGCTCTCTGTTGAGACTCTGACCGGTTGGTCAAGTTGAAAATACAGGCAGTACATGTTTAACAGTTTTCTCTCGATGTGTAACTACAGTATGTGACCTTATAAATGCAAAAAAAACACACATTTTATGGGTGGGTATATAACTGTGGTATTAATGAAATTGGCTACTTAGGCCAATGTAGGCTTTATAATCATTGTGCATGATAGTTGCTGTTTGCTGCTAATTTTAAACAGAAAAGTTTAATTGAGATAAAGGGGCTAAGTATACAAGTGAATCATTCAAGAATCTGAAAACCTTTGTTCTGTATTGTATTTCTTTTTACAATGAATGGAGTAAAATAAATTGATGAAAGGATCTTGAAGTGAAACACCAACAAACTGCACCTTTTTATAATATCTCTACCAAATCCCCTGCATACACTATAAACAATGGCATAATTCTTATTTATACTTACTAACTAGATACCTCTGCGTGGGATAGAGGTGTGAGTGTGTGCATATGCTATTTAACAGTGGTGCAAACTTAGCATTTCTTTTGAAGCGGATCTGAGAATATTTGCAATTTACTTTAAAACACAAAAATCCCTCAGAATACCAAGATGACTTTGTATAAGCAGTTAAATGATCCATTGTCTGAATGCTTTAATATTGTAGCTGCAAGTGTTTGTCACCATAAAGTCGCTCAGAAAGCCTCAAGTTCAGCCAAGGCCAATACTCTGCAATTATTTATGTATTCCACCATCATCCGTTGAACTAAAAAAAAAAAAAAAATACCTCAATTCACATTTTTAATACATATGTTGGATTTTTGTTTTCTCTATTGCTTTATTGCAAAGTGCAGGGAGGAGGAAGACAGGATACATTTTAGTTTGTTTTCAAACAAAATGACATCAGAGATAATGTAGACAATTTAACTGAGCCTTGTTTTCAAGGTTATTACTGTCTGCTGCTGTCTGCTTTAATACCAAACAGATAACCAACAGTTTGATTTACATGTTTGGACTGTAACGACAAGCTAATCATGACTGCCTCACATCTGTATAACTGACATGGCTGTATAACTGATTCTTTCCTGTTGTTTTCTCTATTGATGTTTGTGTGCATATTTTTGGAAGTATTCTTTGACGATTTGGGTGTCTGTGTGAATGATCAGCAGGAAAGCTTTCTCTCTGATGTGTGGCGGTGAATCACCCAACTGACTGAAGGCGTATGGTAGACAATGACTGTGTCTGGATTTGAATCTGCTCTATCATCTATTGACCCACTGTCCTTCGCTTGCTGCATATATTGTATGACCAGGGACCAACTGTGCACTTTTGAATCAATATAAACACAAAGCAATTCAGCCACTGTCCCTGATACTGAAAAATATAACAACCCCCCCCCCCCCCCACACACACACACACACACACACACACACACACATACTTTCAGCATAATTGTAAAGATAACTTTTTATACTGAAGGTGAGACAGAAAGGTATTTATCTGTTTTTATTTGTATTTCTGTTTTTGAAGGTCTTTATGGTCTTGCTTTTATATGTTTTTTTGTCAGATTTGCTTTAATTCTGAGTTATTTGATTATTGGAATCAGTGTGAGTGTGAGACAGTAGTCATTGGAAACACCAAAGCAAAACAAAAGAAGATCTCTTATCAATTGGATAGCACAGATGCATGGACATGATTTTGTTTCCTTGTTAACTCACGCAGCTTAGAACGGGAAGTGTAATAAGTACAATACTGTGCATGAATGCATTATAGACATAAAAGACAAAACAAATGGTCTGTGTTTTCCAAGTGGTATCAATGGAGCTTTTACATGGCAATCACTTGTCTAATGCTCACACAATTAAAACAATGTATTCAATTACATTAACGGTCTAGTGTGGTGTGACTTCACTAACATAGGCCTTTGTTGCTTCAGTGTGTATCTATCACACCGAGTGAGACAAAAGCCCACAGTTCAGCCACTGTATCAGAAATTGATTGTCTGTTTTCACTTCAGCTCCCTCTTGATGCACTGCATGGTGTAATCTGAGAAAAAAAAAGGAAAGGCAAGCTCTACTTTCAAGACAAACATAATGAGGCCTTATGATGTGTTATGATAGTAGAGAGTTGCTGTACAAGTCCATAATCATGACTCAATGTTTTGTCACATTTCTCTTTGTCTTTTGAGGAGACAATTTGAGGAGGATAATCGTGGGGAAGAAACACACCTTGGGCTCAAAGATTCTCCGCCTTGCCTTACTATTTAAAACTTTCAAACAATATTTCTGTTTGAAATCTACTGTGTTCGAGACATTGTGTGTGCATAAGAATACGGAAAGTATATCAGTAGCAAGAGCTCAATGAAGAAAAGTACTCAGTGATTTTAGTGGAAGGCATAATTCAACTTGCTGTGTAAGCAAAGCAAAACCAACTTCCTGTGATGAACTAGAGAAACACCTATTTATGTTACGACTCAGTCCAGGGGTGAGGAGGCAACATAAAAGAGTAAAAGGGAGTGAGAAATGCAAACTGTGTCCCAAAACAAACGCTGACCAAACAAATTAGGTGCGAGGTCAAACGTGGATTTATTAACAAAAAGAGGCCAGATTTCCAGGTAAAAAGGTCTGAAACCAAAACAACAACAGTTTAGGACATCTTGCCTGGTTGCTTGCAAAAAGCAATGCATTTGGCAAAAATAGAGTCTGAAAGTGGACAGACACTGAAGAGCAGGGGAATGGAGCTTTTTCACTGGCTGGCTCTGTCCTGTAAGGTTAACTCAATGGCCTCGACTGACACCAGGCTGAGAAGTTACAGTGGAAACCATTCGATAGAAGAAGCCAAAACAGATTTATTTATAAGGTGGGCAATGCTAGAAGCCTCGCACAAGAGCTCTATCATATAGAGAACAAATGTCTAGAATCTGATAGTCAGTACACTGTCTCTTGACCAAATCTCTCATATATATATATATATATATATATATATATATATATATATATATATATATATATATATATATATAGTTTTTTCCCCCTTTTTTTTCTGTCCCCTGGTTCATAACCCTCATCTCAATCTGTCAGACGACGCAACCCAAATTGATAAAAAAAAGAGTTGATATTCATATTCAGCCAAGACTACACATGGTATTCGAACGGAAGCATCTACAATCCAAAGCATTTCATTCTATTTAAAGTCTCCCTAGCTGGAATTTCCAGCAAAATGTTCAGCACTCACTTGATGTGCAGCGAGGGATCACAGCTAACGTCTACATACATGCAGAGGTTCTGACATTTTGCAGTCCCACGACTCACAGCTATGCATTTGGCATTAGCTGCTGGTTGGAGCTCGGGCTATGCACGCCTTGAAAAAAAAAAAAATCAGGGTAAGCGCATCCGTCACCCACAAGGAAATCCGTACACTTGTAAATGCATGGCTGAGCTGCGTCTCGCTGTCACACAACTGCAGTAATTTACCATCCGTTGCAATAACATGTGTTGCCACCGAATCAAGTCATAAAACTGTAGCAACACCTGAATACTTCAATTAAAGCAAACGGACAATGTTTTTCTGTGAGCCTGGTTAGGTTGAGACTGTCACATGGAATTGAGGTGCCACAGTTACTTTGGTAAGGAAGACAACATAGAGCAAACAAAAGCATTAGTCAGCATCAACAGAGTGAGAGAGAGACATAGAGAGAGAGAGAGAGCGAGAGAGAGAGAGACTGTCATTTGAGTGACTGATCTACTGACAGGCCCAAATGTAGACGATGATGTGGTGCCTTGTGTGTACAACACTCTGTTGACTGAATTAATGATGTATGACAAAAATACCCAGAACTTCAGTGTACGATCAAGATGATACTCCAAATCTTTGACCTTTATGTGTCAGATCAATAAAAATGTCAAGAAGTGACTCAACCTCTGGAAATGAGAAATGAATACTGTAAACCTGGAAAACAAAACAAAAAAAAGGAAATTTACTCAGGTTTTGGAACTTCTCTCATCGTGTTGGAGAGGGGAAAATACATATTTCCTATCACTCTTGACTGTAAGATCCATTTGGACTTTGAACGGTAACCACGGTAATCCCCTAGGCCTTTACCAGCACATTCAAACTGGGAGCAGAAGGTGAGAGAGCCCCACTCCAGTCGGCTTTAAGCTTTACAGCATATCTTAAAATCCGTGCAGCAAGTCATTACATGGACTTCTCAGTCTAATACCCAACCAATTTACTTCAACTTTACACTCAGCTCCGGCAAGGCCAGGCTCTTAACTGTCCCTGTCATTTCCGAAATGTGAGCAGGTGGTAGGTCATTTCACTTTATGGAAACAGTCTGCCTTGCCATGTTATGGAATTAGAAGCAAAGCACTTCTTTAAAAAAAAAAAAGATAGGCAAAAAAATTATTTCCACAGTGTGTCCTTCACCTGACCAAGCCTCAGCATGATTTTATATATATATATATATATATATATATATATATATATATACATATATAATCTATATGTGTGGCGGTGTGCAATCACTTGGCCATTAGAACCTGGCTTTCTGGTCATTAAAGACCTTCAGTAAGTACATGTACATGTGTGTGGGTGGGAATCACAAGAAGGAAACAGGAGAAGAAATCAAGTGGTCAACAACAACACAAAATCAGCCAATAGCTATATTTATCCCAGCTGGGTTTGCCATTGTAAGGTTTGAGTCAACATGAATTTAACTGGTGTGTCAAAAAAATCAACCCAAAAAAACAACTAAATACTGCAGAATTTAATAATATTAAAAAAAAAAAAAAAAAAAGCTTGTGTTAGAACATGAAATTATTTTCAGGGTTGGTGAGATGGAGAAGGAAAATATAGGTTATGAGAACGTTCCTTGTCTCAAAGTATTTACACATAATTTGTGCTCTAAAGCAGCAGTCCCAAACTTTTTTTGTGCCACGGACTGGTTTAATGTCAGACAAGACCAGCCCTAAGGTGTGGCGTGAAAATACAACAAAATAAAATGATACAACCAACAGAAAAACTGTGGTATTTTGTAAATATAATAAGAAACCTGAATCCACTGTGTACTTGTATGTCTTTCTACTTACTTTGTAAGTAGATGTTAATCTTCTGTCTCCTCACATAGACTGATGTAACGGAGAGAAGTTGGTCATTTTTCAAAATAAGAGATTGTTCAGACTCGGAAAATAAAGAAAACAGAAATAATGTAAGTTATTTATTCTTTCTGTGCAGCCCAGTACCAAACGATCCACGGACTGGGGGTTGGGGACTGCTGCTCTAAAACATTGTCAAGATGCAAAAACACAGTGAGTGAATAAGTGCATAAACTATACGGGTCCCTTACCTTTACACAACTATTTGAGGAAATAATGAATAAAATTGCATACAATGAAAATAGTGATTTCTTGTACGGTGCCCTTTTAATGAGGCAGGGTACTTTCCCAGCATGCCTTGTTTAAAAGGCAGACGGGTTCATTAAAATGTTTAAGTTGAACTATAATCACCACCTCACTGTTGTGCTTACAAGCACTTTAATGTGCACATTTAACCTAATTTTACCAATGCTTTCATAAACAAAATAATAATATTGTTAAGTACACACAGCCGGTGCTTTAACCCACTTTGGGTGATAATTGTGGCAGCAGCTTATATAGAAACATTGCGCAAAATGTAAGGAAATGTACACTTATTTTAATTTTTTTTAATGGTAGTGGTGCCTCTTGGGAATATAACTTAAATTAAAACATGTTTATTGATACTTTGTTGTATATTTTTAATTTCCCATACTAAATATTCCATGTTTGTAAGGAACATGCCTCTTGAGAATGAACAGACCTAAGTCTGCAGGTTGGCTCTTTGAGGAAATCACCAAATCATCCATACCAAAGCCAAACTGCTCAGTCTGGAAAGCTTACCACAACTAAACACCAGAGCTCAGGTGTAAAATCAAGCAAGGCAATCTTTTAAGTGCTGAGAAATGGATCCCCAGGCATAACCTTTAATTTTAGCTTGGGTTTGCCTTTTTTTTTTTCCTAACAGACAGAGCCCAACTGGGACAAAGACACAATGCTGTGCCATAAGGCAAAGCTCTGCAGGGCCCAACCCTTGCTTATAGTAAAAAAACAGAGAGAGAGAGAGACAGAGAGAGACAGAGAGAGAGAGACAGAGAGAGAGAGAAAGATTGATAGCGATAGCGATAGATATATAGATATGCAACCAGCTGAAATAAACCTATTTTGAACATAAATAGGCCTCACTCCTCAAAGGATGAGCAGTTTGACCCACTGCCAAGAACTCAGTATAGATGTATATTTCTTCTTATTTAGAGGAGCCACTGGATGGGGTTTGAGGCATTAGATGAGAATGACCCCCGGTGACCTTCTCGTGGGGTGTGTCAGGCACCGAAAAACAAGCACAAGACCTAATGACCAAAGTAGGAGATGCTAGAGAAAATTACATTTTGCAGTTGTCCTGGAAACAGCTCGGGGTCCCCCAGATGAGCTGAAGGAAAGGTGAGGGACGAATATGTCTGGGCTATTTCGCTCTCCATATTGCCACTGCAATCCCAAGCAAGCAAAGTGAGTAAGAAGATTGGTAGAATGTCACATTCAGGTGTGTAGCTACGCTTACCTTCAAAACAAAATGAAAAACAAACCAAAAAACAGGACTAAATGCAATTGTTTTATTGGATCATGGTTCACACTGAGCTGATATTGATCAACCGATACAGTAGTGCGTCATCACAATATTCACAATTGTTGTTATATTATTATTGTTGCCTAACACCCATCTGATCAGATTTCTAAAGCTGCATCATCTGTTTTGCCATTTGTGAATCCATCTATCGCCAGTAAAATCAACCTAGAAATCCTGGGGGGGGTTCTTAGAATGTGTGGAAACTTTGCGTTTTGCACATATATGAATGGATCCAGTGAAGGAAAAAAATGTGTTCAGTTACAAATCAACACACAACATCCTGTGAATCCTCTTTTCTGACAAATGGATGCATCTTATGTCTGGATGTAGTTCAGACTAAATAAACCTTTCCAAAACAAGGGGTCAGCTTGAACAGCCTTCCACCTCAGGGCATTTGATTTATTAGTAATGCTAGAACCGATGGAAAGGGGAAGTTTGCACGTCTTGAAGGACGGAAGCAAGAAAAAAACAAGAAAATGAGAGGCTCAGGAGCAGAAGAACTCAGCGAGGTGAATTTAGTTGGGTGTTTTCTACACCCCCCCCCTCCCCATTTTTTTGGTGCGTGCTTCATCACTGCAGGCAAACAGTGGATCAAAGGAGGCTGAGCTGAATCCAGCCAGGCGGCTGGAAGAGATGGGGAAGTGTCCTCGGGTCCATATTAGCGGGAAGTGGGATCCGTGTGTTTGCTTAATGGGAAGGATGCATAGTCTCTCTTGGTCAGCATTGGTGCAGGCTTGGGGTCCGAGACCGCATGCTGGTTTTGTGACGCTTGTGATTTCACAGTTTGTTCACTGATCAGTGATTGTGCTCAGTGATATTTGCAATGAACTTGACTTAATGTGAGGTAACATCAGGTCAGAATCAAAAGATGAGCGGAAGAAATTGGATCTGGAGATGTGATGGGGGGGGGGGCAGAAAAAGAAAACAGAAGAAAAGACAAGATAAAAAAAAAGTATATTGGAAAGAAGAAGAGAACAAATTGAAGGATAGAACAAGGTTAGATAAAACTGAAATAAGAGGACACCGAGGAGAGGAAAAGAGGAGTGGGGTGATCAAATGCTATCCATCTCAGTTCCTGTCCAGCTGCTTAGGAGGGACCGCAGTGTCCGTGTACACACACACACACACACACACACACACACACACACACACACACACACACACACACACACACACACACACACACACACACACACACACACACACACACACACACACACACACACACACACACACACACACCAGACAGTCTATTCTGTCGATGCCTGACACAGATACTGCAATGCAGAGAGAGAGAGATAAAGAGAGCGAGTGAGCGAGCAGGCAGAGGGGCTGGGTGGGGAGTAGAAAAGCAATGAGGAGGGGGAGGAGGAGGAGGCGGCGGTGGAGGAGTGGGAGAGGATCGAACTGTGACTGAGAGGAGCGACAAAGAACCGATGAGAGCGAGGAAAGAGGTGAAGAGAGAGAGAATAGTTCTGAATATATTTGAGACACAGAAAAGACGGAGTGAATGACGTACAAGAAGGGAGGCAACTTGGAGGGCTGATGGTGGTTGATGGGATTTTAGTAACTGAATTTTGATTCATTAGAAAAATCAAATAAATAGAGTTGTAGCCAATTTATTTTGATTGAAACTGGTATCATTTAATCAGATTGAATTGTGATGGAAACGAGGAAAGAAATGGAGTCAACAGGAACTTCAAAGTTGTCACAGCACAATTCAGGGGTGCCTGGTAATAATAATAATGACGACGACGACGACGACGACGACGACGACAGCAATAATAATAACATGTTCTCATGATCTATAGGGCAACAAAAGCTATCCTTCCACAACTTTATGAGCTGTGAAACATAGATTTCCAACAAGTCGATCAAGGTTACACCCACTCACATGAAGAGTCTCTGGACCCCTCAAAATGAGAGTAAAGTGGTAGTAAAGTAGTGGTTTTCCCAGTCTATGATGATTCTACAAGTTTAATTGTCATACTACTGTTTTCTTTGACATGGAGAATCATGTTTTTCAGAGTAGGTAAACCATTCGGCCATTCTGTAAACTTGTAACATTAAGAGAGTTCTGGACCCACAGTTGAGAACCACCACTCTGATAATTTAATAACATGTAAACAAAGTTGATGAACAATGAAGACTAACACATCTTGGACAATGTTTCCCAGCACTGGACTTTGTTGATTATTGTTATATTTATGAGCATCTTTGACTTGTACAAAACAAAGTGAGACTAGCTTTTATATTCAAACGAAAACCGCCTACAAAAGGATTTCTTTGAAGAACAAATGAGCTAAACATTGGCAGTGGGTGTTAAAGAGAATACCCCTCCATTAAAGGGATTTTTCAAGTGTTTGCTTGATATCTTTAACATGGCAAATGCACATACTTGGTTTTTGTATTTGATGAATCTCCTCACTTTAAGGTCCTCCCAAAAGAAGCCTTCTGTCCTCAATCCAGTTCTCATTGTTCAAGAAATTCACCATATGTGGGCAGTGGAGCTCCATCCACTATGTTCACTGTTATACTTACAAACACATGCTGTGTTCATTGCACCTTTGAAGGAGCATGAGCAGTCAAAATCAACTCATTGTACCATCATGTGGCATAAAGTGGAATTCCATGACGAGCCTGGGATTTTTGGATTATCTTGCGACTTCATTATATTTTAATTAAATTTCAAGTTCAGGACTTAAGAATGTTTGAAATACAAATTTTTTCACACTGTAATGACTTTTTTTTCTGTTTGGTTTTTTAAAGATTTGAGTGGAATTGTATTGGCCCTGTGAGGCAATTGGTTGTAGTGTCAGCAGTAAAACATACATAAAAGAAAACACTATTTATAATACACACATACTGACACCTCTACTTACTTTATTGAACATTCCAATAGTGGTTGGAATAAACGAGGTAGGTGAACTGAAACGACGGCCTCACAGTAACAATTGTATCAGTAAAAACAGTGGAGGGCGACAGTCAGTCAAGATTGCATGAGGTTTTTTTTTTCTCCAAAGTTCTAGTCTTGTATACGTTATTGAGGTTGTTGCAGCAGTGTTTCACAACACTTTCTCGTCGATTTTTGTTTTTGAGTGTGAGTGACCCATACTAGCACAGGAAAAAGTGAGAAGAGATTCAGTAAAAAAAAAAAAAGTTTGATTAATGTTAAGATTCCACAGTATCCCCCCCAACCCCCGGAAAAAAAAAAAGTGCTTAATGCTTAATGCATTTTTACTTTAATTGTCAAGTTCTCAGACTGTGTGGATATTACTTTTGAATATGTTTGACTCTGCAATAAATGTAAGGCATTGCACAGTCAGGAAGTTGTAAACAAGACACTTTATGTAAAAAAAAACCCAAATAAATAAATAAATCTGGCTTTTTCTTTTTACTTCAAGTTTCAAGTTCTTCTTAGTGTAAAGCAGGGATACCTTTGGTACTTCTGTGTGCAGATTGCATGTTGCTAACTGGTAACACATTTGGTTTTCTCTCAATGTGCATACCGATAGTGACAGTGCTTTCCCTGTGAGACTGTGCACAGAGCTTCACTTCTATTAAGGTAAGCGTGGGGTTCAACATATTCCCCAAAGACACGTCAAACACGGACACGATGAGCTGGGGAATCGTAGCACCAGGGCTGGGCTCCTATAATTCCAGTCTGGATAAAATATTGTATTAATGTAAAATAAAAAAGCTTGTGAACAAACTTTTTGATATCAAAACCGGACATAAGGAATTTTGCAAATTTTTTCAAATAAGTGGATTTCTTTTTAAATCTTGGACTGATCAAAATATCTTATTTTGTCCATCGATTCACAAACAAATCTTGTGCTCACAAACTATCCGGTTGTTTTTTTCCCCACCCCCGACAGTTCCCAATCATTCATCCTATAGTTTTCTCTGAATGTCCAGATTTTTCAGTCTGTCAGGAATTGAGTTTCTCAGTGGATGACTAGTGGTTTTCCTGTTTCCTCCTCATTTATCAACTGCTCACAGTTGTCGTGGCAGATAGTGGCCTGTCACAACTGCCAACCAGCTCTTCATAAGTTGACATCTAGAAGTTAACATGGACTGATGCTTCCCCCCCCCCCAGTGTTATTCATCATCTAATTCAAGCTGCCAGTAGATGTCCAGATTGTGGCCTGATCAAACAAACGTGACATCGACCTCCTTCATATGTCCACAGACGGTTCAGTGGAAGTTGTCTGGTGTGAGAACGTGACAAAGATCACCTCGGTTCTCCCATGAAGCGAGAATTGCAATGATATCAGTGTCATTGTAACTAGCCTGCGCGATCTTTTGTTTTAATCTGTGAAATATTGATTCTTTGTCAAGGGTAGCTGATTTAAAGGGAAAAAAAATAACAGATGGCCAAACTCTGGAACTTCCTATATTTCATACCCACTTTATACTGAAGTGGGTATGAACATTCAGATTTTAGTTATGAGTCTGCTTCAAATAAAGTTTTCGTGACGAATTAAAGCCAATATAGAAAGTGAAATGCCATTAAGTAACAGTTAGTGGTCAATTCATTTTTGGTGTTATTTAGACCAAATTACAGCCATGCTGATATTCATTAATATTTTCGAATGAATAATAATATAGTGTAAATCTTAAACAGTGCTTGATTTTTTTTAGATGATGCACATTTTTTTGAATAAAGTGCTCAATGTCTCTGTGGAGTGTTTTCACAGTGTGATATTTATTCAAGGAAAGCTAATTAACTTCCTGCTCTTTCTTTCACATAACTGGATACTACTCATGTACGGCAGAGTCAAGTTAAAAGGCCACACTACAGATATAATTGATAACTGCCTTTCCTTTTGAAAGCAGCATGTCCATTCATGTAAAAAAAAAAAAAAAAAGTCACATATGGAGCGCGTCAGCTTTAATTTAACGGAGCCAAAGCCACACTGAGACTCGAGCTCAGAGGCAGACACATCTATGAAGTACAAGGACACGGCACTTTGAACAATCACTGCTCATGTCTGATTTTTTTTATTTCTTTAAGTTCAACTGCACCTTCTTCCCGTCTTGTTTTTGTCTCATTGTGTCAATCTGCCTACTTTTTTTCTTACCTCCCATCTTTGCCTTTCTCGCTCTTCTCTCACAGAGGGAGCAATGGCACCTTTTCTTTCCGGGATACAAGATGATTCACAGCCCATGCAGCTTGTGCGGTTTTATTGTATGTTGCCAGCGTCCCTCAACCCCCAAACTCTCCTGATCTGTTGACGGACCTTCTTACATTGCTGATATCACCTTTCTCAGTCTCTGGAGGGGAGGCGTGGTCATCTTGATTGTGGATTTGTGTTGTACTCCATGAGCATGACTGATTGATTTTCAGCCTCACAGGAAGGGTTTTTACATGAATCCATAAGTTTGATTGATGTCTTCCTCTATCTATTATTGGCGCTGGTGTGTAGGCTTGAATATGCTTATGTGTCTGTACAGAGCTGTGTGTGTGTGTGTGTGTGTGTGTGTGTGTGTGTGTGTGTGTGTGTGTGTGTGTGTGTGTAAATGACTAAGCTAATGTTTGTCTCATGCAGATTTATTACAGGCAATTTTCATGGGACGGTAGAAATAGATAAAATTTGTCTAAATTGCATAACCAGTTAACACTGAGAGACTAAACAGGGAGGAAGTGTTATCCGCTCCGCAGAATTTGTCCTTCAGCTTTTATTGTGCGGATTCATATGTCCCTATAGAAAGTTTAGCTCTTACCTGCAGAATACGGAAACAGCCAGTGTAACAGAATCACAGGAAAGAAGTAGGAGTGGTGGCAGATGGACTGTCGGACAGTGGACGAACATTTTGTGTCTGCTTTGGTCTCTGCATGCTTTTCTGATCAATTTGTGTCCTTTGAAGCCCTTTTTGTACCACTCTCTTGTTATTTTGCATCAATCTGTGGTCATTTTAAACCTTTTCAGGCCATTATATCCTTTCATAGCCCATTTGGAGCTTTTGTGGTCACTATTTTACATCTTTGTGATCATTTTCTCCTACTTTTTTAGTCATTTAACATATTTTTGTGGTTATGCTCTGCTCTGTTTCTTATGGTACATTTTTGTGTTCTGATATTAAATTGACCTCTCATCATACTTCTGATTTATTTTTAAATATTTTGTATACATTTCTGGTGATTAGGTTCCTGCTTGGAGTCATTCTTGGTCTGACTTTGTCTCTTATGATCATTCTGTATGTCTGGGTTATTTTTGTTTTGGGTTTCATTGGAGCAGATTTGCTCTTCTCATACAGTAATTTTGAAGCTCCTTCTCATGTCCTTTCTGTACATTCTCCCTTTCAGTCATTTTGTGTTTGTTTTTGTCATGTGATCACGTTCCTTTTTAGAGCAATCCAACCCCTCTTTCTGGTCACTGCATTTGCACTTCTGTTTAGGTAATGTGCTGTTTTTGTTGTCATTTTGTATATACCATTTTTCTGTGGAATTCTCATTTGAACTTGCTTTGATTTTAGCGTTTTTGCTGGCAGCTTGTGTGTAGCAGGATTCGTACCACTTTGAAATTATTTGATCATCTCAGTATACATCTGGCAGAAATCACATTTGTTTTCAATTACACCTAAAGTGCTGTCTTGTTTCTTTGTAAAGCACTGTGAATTGCCCTTTGTTTGAATGGCGCTCCATAGATACATTTGCCTTGCCTCGCCTTGCCTTGCTTTAACAACTAGTCATAACCTTGTTGCTACCTTAGCTATTCGTTTCAACCGTCCTTCCACATGTTGTATGTCTTTGTATTCTTTGTTACACTTTGATTATATGTGTTTGGATTCACTTTTGGTTTTACTCAATACCTTCTTCTCTGTGTCAGAGATGCTGTCTGTGAATGGACGTCGCTTTGATTAATACCTTTTCCCCCTATTGCACATGCAGTTAAATATCCCAAAAAGACAAACATTTTTTCCTCTTCTCCAAATATTTTGTGCACTTAACTTACATCATCAACAATTAAAATCATATATCATATTGATGAAGATGAGACCTGCTGGACAGATGTGTATAGACACACAGACAGAAAAGCACCACTATCCTCTGATGCTATTTTGTTGCATGTGAAGAAGCGACTAACAGAATAATCAATAGCCGGACAGTAGACTATCTTTTACATGCAACATGTCAAACTATGATTTCCAGCTTCCTGGTAAAAATGAGACAGAATCTGATCATGGCTGTCAGATATATTTAGCACTGAATTTAAAGCTGTCGGATGTCTCTTGTGAATTACTTGAACCTTTATTTTCCACAAGAGCCTCACAAACAAATGAAGAAACAATTCTCTTTGATCGGAATATAACTGTTACATTATATATTGTCTCTGTATGTTTTGCATGGTCAATCACAATCAAAATGGTCACTAACTCTTGCAAAATATCCAAAGAGATGTGAAATGTCATCCCAGATGTGCTAATAATGTGTCACACAAGAAAAGGAAACTAGACATGTGAAATGTTAACAAAAATTTTGCATCATACAAAAACCTGAAAAAGAAGCTCAAAAGGTGAACTTGCAGGTGGAAGTAAGCGCTCCACTTAGATAATGACATACCATTTTATATTGCTCAAAATATACCTTACAACAGGTACAGTTAATGAAGAGTTGCTTTATTGATTTTGGGGAATAACAGGACTCCCACAAAACAGACCTAAACAACAGGCCACATTATAAAGAGACAGGCCATTAAACATGTCAATTAAAAGAGGAGGAACTTAAGCACCCAAGACAAGTATTTTTCTTTTAGAGGGAAACAAATACTAATAAACATCACAGTCATTGGGGGACTGTTAAACAGTATGAAACAACAAAGTGCTATCTTATTTTTTGCCGGTCTAATGGAAAACCGTCATTGATAGAAAGTACCTTCCAGGTTGTAAGCGCAGTTTAGGGATTCAACGTATGTGTCAACGGGGGGTAATATGGGCATAAAGAGAATCCACATAACAACAAAAAGATGCAAATGAAGAGGCAAAACGATCACAGAGATGTGCAAAATTAGGACAGAGATGCAAAATCATCAAAAATTGTGGTAAAATGATGGATAGAGATGTCATATAGTCCAAAAAGAAAAATGTTGTAAAGTTAATAACTTTCCAAAAACAGCAAAGTAAGGGATAAAGGGAACATAAAAATGCTTGCCGACTAAAAATGGAAAAATTGTCAAAGGTATGCCAAGCAGGCACGGAATAAGAAAAAACAAGGATGTTGATAAAATTGCATTAAAAAAAAAAGCATGGTCACAAGATAACTGATGAGATTCAAAATACAAACAAAGCTTCTTCATAGGGATATAAACAAAAAGATGCAACAGATGCAGTGCAGGGTGAGTAAAATAGACTATGCCTTCATTAACCAATGCAAGGTAGAATCTGTAAATCAAAGTAGAAGGGAGAATTATGTAAAAAAAAAAAAAAAAAAAAAGATGGGCAATTGCAAAATGAAACAGTAAATTGCAAAAATATAATTGGGGCATTACGAAATTAAATATATCAAACTCCCCAATGAGGATGCTTATGTCTAAAATGAGATGTATCGCGGGTACAAAGATCACAATAACAATCAAAAGGGTCATAAAGGAATGCAAAAATGTTGCAGATGAATCGAACACAAGGACATGCAAAGTAGCCGAAAAAGGATGAAATACTGCAAGAAAGTTCTGGAAAAAAATGGCAATCTGATGGAGTACGATCTAGCACTATTTTAATAGATACACTGTTGTCAGTGTTTTAATTCATGTATACATTACGTAAAGGGGTCAAATTATGCACAATTCACTTTTGAACAGTATTCCAACAGTAATTATGCATCTTCACACCTGGGAATGACACCCCAGAAGTGAAGAAAATCGGTCATCCGTCTACCTGGCTTGTTTTATCATTTTTAAAAAGTGTGTTGCTCAAACAAGAGAATCAGAAATCAAACCCCATAAAGTGTTACCACGGGCACGGCATGGCACCACAAGAGGAAGTACTTCCAGCTCTTGCCAAGATAGGCATGTGTGGGCGGAGCCAGTCCAGCTCACACAGCAGATTCTGAAAGCCAGCTCCTATGATCCAATATTCAAATGGCTGAGAATCAAGGAAAAGCTCGATTTGGGGCAATAAACTTTGAATACAATGTTTTTCGACCAATGAGACCCATGTGGAATTGTTGAAAAGCTGTATATCATGACCCCTTTGACATAAATTTCTTGAGCCTTTTCGTCCTCAACTCTGACTCATACAAATGATTGTGCGTGACATAAACACACACACACACCCACACACACACACGGTGAATAAAAGAGAATCCCATAAACCTGAGCTGGGTCAAAGTGGCGGCAATTAGCAATTTCACAGATCATCACGTTAATTACAACAGAGAATAGAGACACACGCGCACGCACACGCGCACGCACGCGCGCACGCGCGCACGCGCGCACGCACGCACGCACGCACGCACGCACGCACGCACGCACGCACGCACGCACGCACACACACACGCACACACACACACACACACACACACACACACACACACACACACACACACACCCACCCAATGCTCTCACATGGCATAAAAACACATCAGTCACACAGGCGTATACATGGCATTGGCGAACAGATGTTGATTGGATACACCCCGGGGGGAAGAAAAACTGGATCAGAAAAAGAAAAGAAAGCTGAATGTACAAAACAGAGACGAATACAATGAATGGGGAAGTAAAAATCACCCACAGCAGACCCCGGGAGTCACAAAGCCAACCCACACTCTAATGAAGGGCCATGTTAATTGAGGTAAGCAATTAATGAGTTTTGCTGCTAAATAATCCAATCCCAGCCTCTCTGTCAGTCTATCATAACATGAGCTTTCAGTCGCACGCCCACAGTCTTTACAAACACCTGTGGAAAAGTACAGAGGCGGACAATAAAGGAACTAGCAAACAAGTGAACTGAAAAATCAGAAAGAGAGAATAGTTTGTCACTGATTAATTTCATACCGTATGTCTGTTTCTCACCACCGTTTAATAAGATCAATAATCAAGGCAGTGGACAAAACTCCATAAACACAAACTTGTTGAATACCTGCGAGGTGCAGACTGAGTTCACATGCGGGCTACACCTGGAGAAAGAGTGCACCCTGCAAAAACAATGCACCTCCTCACTTTATCGGCTACTGTGACACGTCGGGCCATTCTACGTTGCTCTTCCGGGCAAAACAACAAAACAGTAACATAAAACTGAAGAAACAATGTAAACGCCTCTGGATTACAGTATAATTGCCTGCCGCTGTGACAAAAATAACTTGCCTGAAACTGTGTCAGGCAGTACAAAAAATATTTCCAGACAAGTTCCAGCGAGAGTGGCTAATGATTTATTTTGCACTTTGTCAAACTTTTTCAAAAAAAAAAAAAAAAAAAAACTTTCCTCCGACATTGTAATAACTTGGTGTCACAATTCATTTTAAGCCAGTGAGATGGGGAGTGTACGCGGAACAGTGAGAGGGCCTGCTAACAAGAACAGATGTAGAGACATGACAATGCAATTATAATGGTGCATTAATGTTCTCTCTCATAGAGATTATTAAATTAGTAGTGAGGGATAAAATATAATAAAACAAAGTGTACTGGGACACCCAGTGCCCAATAACTGCTAACAAGGTAGATTTTTGAAGTACTTTTGACTCTTCTGCTTTAGCACAGCAGGAAGTTCCTTAAACTTGAATGGATTCTGACCACATCCCACCTCCATGTATGATCATCACATCCGTCTCAATTATGCACTCATTCAGATTTGGTTTGTACCGTTAAAGACACAAATAACACAAATATGTGAGATGAGTCAGTCTACATGTTGAAAATGCATCTATCTGCACTGTAGTCAGAGTTTCGAAAAGAAAAAAAAAATTGCTTTCTGACATGCTTGACAGGCTTTTCCTGGCTGTCTTGTAATTGGCAGAAAATAAATAATACTGAACTGAATTAAACCTGAAGCAGTGTGACACTGCGAACAAGTGGTTCACACAGTTGCCATGCTTTTTTTTTGGCGAAATGGTGACACTCAGGAGTTAATAGTTGTCTCTCTCAACCTTTCACCCAGTGACTTCAGTTTTCTAGTGTAGAAAAAGCAGGCATAGAAAACGAGTGGAAACATTAATCCACTGAATCCATAGATCCATAGGCATCATGTCCGGAAAGGTGGAGAAAGTATTGAAGTGACACAGCAACGTCTTACATCACCAACTACAAACAGGCTCTTGTTTGAGTTTCCTTGAAAGAAGTTGCGTTAAACTTTTCAATTGACTCATGAAGCTGACAGTGAATAATTGTTTTCATAAACGCTGGATCACCCACAGGGAAAGAGTAAATCTCTCTTTCCATTTAGACCTTCTCCGGGAGTCGACAATCCTTCACCAGTCACTAGCACACCATTCGTTGGTGTACATTAGGCATCATTGATGAGAACACCATTAGGAAATGAAACAAGAAGTAACTGTGGAGTGAAGGAGCGAATGCAGCGGAATTGTAATTTCCATGCAAAACATGTATATTTTCATCAATAATGGTAAAAGCTGATTCCCATGTGAATTTTGCTCCATTTTACTTCTCACCAAATTGTATCTTTCTTAATATCTAAGATCAGACTTTGTCCAAGGGACGTTGATTCTGAAAACCATGGAGGAAGAAGATGTTATACTTTGTTAATTCATGTGGGGAAATCGATCATGTCGTTTCAATCCAACAGCAAAGCAACAGAAAGAGGCAAGGGATCCAAAGTTCTTCTTTTGCTGGGCCTTTGGTCAGACATGCTCATGGCAGGAGTATCAAACTGTTAAACATGCAGCACATTTCCGAGAGAGAGAGAGAGAGAGAGAGAGAGAGAGAGAGAGAGAGAGAGAGAGAGAGAAATATAAGTCCTTTGGTCCTTTGAAGAAGACAAAATTCGAAGAGTTGTCAGTTTTAAAAAGCTGCTTCTGCCAGACACAAAGCTAACCCACAAGTTAATGAGGGTGCATGTTAATTGAAGCTGCTAATTAATCAGGCCGCCTGCTAAGAAATCCCATTCGGTCCACTATTTCATTCTGTCATAATATCAGCTTTACACATGAACACCCACATAGTCACAAAAAAAAAAAAAAAAATCCAAAAAGAGTACTTCCAGTGGCTGAGCAGAACCCGACTACTTATTAAAATTCCTAATGGACATGCAAAATGTTTTGATCCCACGCTTAATGCCAACCTGTAGGGTCGGTCATAGGAAGCTTAGTATCATAAAACAGGGTGGGTTGAAATGGTAATTTGAAATGTAAGCTTTTAGCAGGCAGATTCCAATTGCTTTCACATTCACATTTGACAATCAGTGACTGAGGAGGGAAACGCCACAGCACACAAGTCAGGGAGGTTGCTAGCAGCGCCCGCAAAGTGTAATATTCATTATATGCCTTCATGACAATCTGTGCATGTCAGTCAGAGAAAGCTGCCTGTCACAAGTTTAAGGTGCTGGATTTAAGCTGCTTCAGCCGCTTCTCAGTGTCTGTCAGGAAACAGGAAACAGGAAGGACTAAATAAGCATCTAGAACGAGACATGTGGCTGCCCAGAGTCATCCCCCATGTTGTTATAGACGGTGGTAGTTTTCACCTCGTTGTTTTAATTTCAAAACCAAAAGTAATCATGTGAGCCACTCATATTCAGTAAGTTAAAGTAGCAAGTCGGTATGATTTAAGCAATGCAACTTCTGTACACAAGATGGCAATATAGAGGCACTTTAGCATAGAATCTTAATTTTAATGTATTGGCATTCGTTTTTCTGATTTCCAGAATTACTGGTGGAGGACTGCTGGAGAAATTTTTTCTGGTTTTACACCAGAATGACAGAGTGGAACATTTTGTGTTACAGAGTGCTATTCCAGAACTAATCTGTCTTGCCAAAGCCACTTCGCATGTTAACTTCAACAATTTTTACTGTAACATTATGATGAATATTTTCTGGATGAAAACATAAATTGCACAGTATGATTAGAGTGTTTTCCCCGCACATTTCTCGATGCTTTTAACAGAGAAAACCCGACAAACTAAAACCATCACATTTGTTACAAAAGAGTCTCTGTACCGGGGTTTGATGAAGATGAATATCAGGTGTGCAGCTCAGTCAGAAAATATTCAACCATGCCCACAACACACAGACACACAATGTTCTTTAGAACATCAGCAATACTGATTCCAGCACATTAGGTATTGACTGTGAAAAGGCAAGGACACGTACAGTGCAGGTTTCGCCAGCAGGAACCAACTGAAGTACGCACAAACGCACTTACATAAATTAGAGCTCAACTCTAAAACCATTAAAGTGGGTTCGGGTGCGTTGTGCACACGGTGGTACAAGTAATAAAAGAGGCTGTGATCATAAGCCGCAGTAGAATCGGTTCACTTGGCAGACAGTGACAATTATGCAGTCGGTACATATTTAAATTTGCACGCACAGATCTGCACAGACGCACGCGTACAAAACCCAGAGACAGAGACGTTATGCTACATTTCACGAGGTCCCCATGACAAGAGGAGACAGGTAGATGCGACTGGAAGCCATGTTGTCAACACTGATATTTCACAGACACAGCATGTGTGTTTCCGTGTGTGTGTGTGTGTGTGTGTGTGGGTGTGTGTGTGTGTGTGTGTCACCATTTGCTTAAATATCTGCATGAGCTCTTTCCAACACCATCTAAGACGCCGTGTGGGTGGATTCCATGAGCACTGACGTCACGCACACAAGCACAGACACATGATATATAAATACATATCCAGCAATAATTAATAGCCGAGCGGTTTCATATTGTGAAATTTGTGCGTGTCGTCCGCCTGTGTGGAAATTGTACCTGTCGCTCTCAATCTCCTTCTTTAACTACGGCCAATCAATAATACAGAGGGCGCACGCGCACGCGCACACACACACACACACACACACACACACACACACACACACACACACACACACACACACACACACACACACACACACACACACACACACACACACACACACACACACACACACACACACACACACACACACACACACACACAGATATTTTTCCTCAGTGCCTCTCAATCAAAAGGTCTTGGATACTCTAACCATCATTTCATAATTTTTTTTTGTCATATCTCTCTTCTGACCTCTTTCAATCTCGTCTTAAACAACGAGAGAGAAAGTGACTCTTCATTATATTAAAATCATGACGTTTCTTCATCAGCCATTAGCACCACATTGTCTATATTTTGTTTAGAAGGCTTTTTAGCTTGGGGGTAAGGGGTTATTTCGGGAGCAGTGGTGGCCTCGAGGCTAGAGAAGCAGACGTGCGATCCGAAGTTCACAAGTCCAAAATCTACAGTGGACAGGTCAACACTGTGGCTCTCTGAGCATGACCCTTGACCCTCATTGGCTCCGTGGACTGTCTGATCATGGAAATAATACTTTATTTTATGTGTTGATTGGCTGCTTCAAGAAGCACATGAGTGAGTGAGCATAAAGCTAAGAGTGGCAAGCCAGATCAGAACAAAGTGCTCTTAAGATATGCTAATAAGCAGTTAATGTAAAGCCTCACATGCACTTCCTAGGCTACCCCACATTACCTCCCACTGCACTGTGAAGCATCACTGCATATTTATTTATCATTCACCAGAGTTGGGTGAGTAAAGTATTCACAAAGATAGTTTCCCATGAGTTTGACTTTCATACCACCAATGAAAAGTAAATGCGTCTATAACAACATGTGGGACCTTCCAAGCATAAAAAATATGTCACGTACTAATTTGTGTCTTCAGGTAGGATGGACAGTTTTACTATATTAAAATTAGCTTTTTTTAATAGCTGACGTTCTTTTCAAAATCCCAAATCCTGTTGCACTGTTCCTCTACCTGTTTTTATCCACATGAACCTAAGATGAGTTTGTTCCCCCCCCCCCCACACGCAAACTTTTAATCAACTAATATGCCTCAGGACACACAAATAGCATGATAGAAAACCGGCTGTAATAGGTTCTCTTGGGAGTGATGCAGAACCTCTCTCCACAGTCATCACAAGGGTTTGTCTTGTCAGCAAACTTGTCTCGGATGAGTTGGCATGCTGACTGACTGACTGACTGACTGACTGACTGACTGACAAACCGATTGAGGTCAAACGCAGCGTTATTTTAAGGTCGGCCATTGTTTGATTGACAGGCGGTGAAGAAGTGAATGAAATATGTAGCCATTGTTGTAGTTTTTGTTGTATCCATACTTGTTGGCATGGATTTATTGGCTCCTGCAATGGATAAAAGTTATTCAGTACACACACACACACACACACACACACACACACACACACACACACACACACACACACACACACACACACACACACACACACACACACACACACACACACACACACACACACACACACACACACACACACACACACACACACACACACACACACACACACACACACACACACTCACTCCCAATGGGTAAATATGTCTCTGTTTAGCCTTCAGGCTCAGATTTATGACTCAATTGGAATTTTCTATCAGAATTCAAGTATTCAAGATGGTTTTCACACAAAACAAGCAGCAAGCACTTATTTTACCCTGAAAATATCATCTTACATGCGATTCTTGTGGTATTTTATAGGGAGATTAAATGACATCCAGACAAAAGGGTGCAGTTTTTTTGGTTTACTTTCTTGCAATTAGTAATTATTAAAGTCACTTCTACAGGAGCTACAAAGACAATTTAACTGGATACTGTAACCATAGTGGTTTACATTACACCTAATCAGTGACATTACTTGACAAGATATTACAATCTAGGAAGTAGTTTTTAGCCTAAAAGAAGCACACAAATTCCATGAGATTCAGCAGATTGTATGATTAGCACAGGTGCAATATTCTTTCTAGTTTGACATTCGGCCCCATTCACGACAATAAATTACTCATTACCTTGTTTTTCTGCCCTGGGGGGTGGGGGGGGGGGAGGGGGGGGTGGGAGGGGGGGGTGTTCCCCAGAGTGCAAGCTAAGCATCTGCCCAATAGCCACGAGGGAGGGCCACCATTGCTGGCAGCATTACCAAGTGTTGAAGTTCAAAGCAGAGACGGAACTAACAGCAAGCATATTTGTTACCAGAAGAACAATTTCATTTTCGCTGGATGCCCGCCCCCTACGTACACCTGCACTGCTCCCCTGGCAGCTTGGAGCAGGTCTGGGGTGACCACTCCAGCGTCGGCACCACGTCATTGCAACTTCGCCAAAGGTACATGCAGACGTCTGCTGCTTCAAAGCAAGAGCTTGTCCTGTTAAAAGCCAGTGCTTTCTTCGGAGAAAAGAGACACACACACAAAGAAAATAAATAGGTGGAACAGTGCAGGAGCTCGAGGGTTTCTTACAAGCCAATGCAACTGGGGAGCAGAGATTTTATTGGCATGGATGTGAGGAGGTATAAAAATCACAACAATATTGGAAAGACAAGTGATATACAAGACAGTATGCAGTCATTTCTTATTCACTTATAATGTCAACATCCCCCCGTGGTTACTGATGGTACTGTTTCATTGATTCATCACTTCAATGGATGAAAAACTTTGTACATTTCTACAATAAATGAGTCTTTACATGCAGAAGGTTTGTGCTCTTCATTAGGAAAAACCAGGATGACTAACTCCTGATTGACACAAATTCCCTTTTCACTTAGCACTTCGAATCCTAATCCGATTACTTTCTCCAGTGATACTATATGGACAGGAAAATGAAAAAAATAAAATAAAAATACACACACACATTGTGAATCTGTGAAATCAGAGCCAGCTGTCATATGTGACAGCAAATTAACGATGCATTGAAAGCGTACTATCCATATGCTCCCATATACAAATCAGTCTGTGCTGCTCTAATACTGCAATGCCTTGGATCACTGTTGTTGGACCTGACATGTTTTGTAGGACACAAATAAAATAGCTTGCACATGGCATTATTGCTATGGTGCATGTGCATGCGGTTGAAAATAAATAAGTGTAATTGAATGCTGCTGACGCTTTCTTCATGTGCTACAAGTTAACAAGCGAGCCTTGAAAATTGATGGCAAAGGACAGAAACGACAGAGGGAGCAATGGAGGTTGAGATGGGGGGAGGACAGTTTTGTGACTGACAGAGAGAGAGGGAGAGAGAGATAGCGATGGCAAGGACTTGCTGTTGGCAAAGATGAGTGTAAATGACAGTCAGAGGTGAAAAGAGGGGATTAAATGAGTGGGTTAGAGAGAGGTGAGGGTGGAGGAGAGGTGGGATCATCTGCCTGCAGCCGGCTGAGTGACACCAAGAGGCGGAGATGGTCAGAGGCAGAGGAGAGAAAGGGAATATAAATCACCAGAGGGGCCTTTCACTTGAAGAGCTCAGTCCTTAGAGTTGAGAGCAGAAACACAAGTTGAAGTGAAACCGTAATGATAGAGTATATCGACAGCATATGGCAGACTCAAGCCGAAGCCTGATGTACAGCTTGAAAAATCACTCCACAGCCTGACCTTCTGCACTCAAACCCAGACCTGGGATTAATGTCACAAGGCTTTAAAATGGCTCAGATGGGGCTAAATGATGTGCAGTATGGCACACAGTCAACGCCAATTATGCTTTAAAAGGGAGAAATGCAGAAACTTTGTTCTATGAGAGAAGTGAGTGAAGGACTGCGACGAGTGGAGTAACAAAATGCACACATTAACTATACAAGAGACAGTGGCATGGAAAAATATGGGACTTAGAAGTAGCAGTACAAAAGAAAGGATTACTATACTAAATATAATAATTATATGTATCAATCAACTAACATCAATGGTAATTGATGCAATAGTACACTTGGGAGACTGTGCAGAACAATCAATGCATGCTATCTGTGCTGTGTGCAGTTAATCAAGTGATTATTGCTCCACTCTTTCTCAGACATTTGGAAAAGGTTAGTGGCCATTTTGCATCAGGTTTACTGTTTTGTTGTTACTCAACTATCCAGATTGACAAAAGACATTTCAGAGCTGACAGTTATTGAGAGCAAGAAGAGTAATATCAGGTTTTAATAGAGCTATGGGATCTTAACTGCCTCATTTTGTGTATTGGCAAGTGTATTGGCGGGTGAATGAAACAAGAGTGAAAGTTTCATTGTGATGCACTCAGGTGGCCCTTGATGAAATGTTAAGATGTCCATTGATAAATAGATCATTGCTACCCAAAATAATTCATCCACAACACAATGGGTGACTTTCTTGAATTACAAGTACGGTACTAAATCCAACAACTTCCATCACTGATGGTCAGTAAATCCAGAAATGAAATATGTTAAAGAAGTTAATCATGCCAGTTATTTGCTTTGGTGGTGACATGTAGTCCACATGCAGAATGTAAATGCAATATACAGCCTTTCACTCTCACACACAGTCTCGTAATGAAATGTTTAATGCAATGAAAAAAAAATGTAAGCTAATCATAGTTGTTAGAGGTATGACCATTACGGAGACCTACCATAGCTGCAATGCAACGTCATGTTCTGGTTTTTTTCCAGACTCAGATCACAAACGCAGTACATTTAATTAAATTTTTGTTTTTGTGATTTATATTCCGAGAATATGATGGAATGGACAAAAATTGCAAGTCTGGGAAAAGGAAAAACCCCTCCTAAAATGTCATGTACTCGCTTCCGATGATAATAATCGCACTGCATGTTTTGGGTTTTTTTTTTAATTGCTGCAAAGAATGAATTTTCTTTCCCTTGATTTGAAGAACTTCTCATGAGTTGCAGCAATGTTTCAAACCAATTAGCAAAATATTACCAAGAGTGTCTGCAAAAAAGTCCATCTGTTCTGTAATATTTGCAAGCCATGTATCCACTTACTTCCCTTGTTGATTGTTTTTAATAGTTGATGCTCAAATTGCAGGTGTATTGTTAACTCGCTCTGAATAATCTCAGTTGGTGGAGGCAGGCCTGGGATGCTGGGGATTTATTGTATTTGTGTCAATAGTCACGATCGCAACATCCTGGAGTGTCTGGCTAGAGTTTATCATGTCAACAATAGTAGCGCTGCAGCCCAAGGCTTCGAATTCTCATTATGCATGCTGAATCATGGTGGCAGAAAGTGCAAGTATAGTATATCAATACATGTACTATTACTTAGCCACTTTTTAGTAACACACCGAAGCCATTAATTGTACTCCACTTCAAATGCCCTGCCATTATTTAGTAATAACTACAGTGCATGTCCATGTGACATCAGCGATCCGCTCTTCAGTCAAAAGAAACATTAGTGTTCACTGGAAAGCAACAATCTGCTAAAAACACACGACAATATAAAAACACGCAGACCCTGACATTGCGCTCCATTCACATTCAAACAAACTGGAGCGGATACAAAGAGGCATAACGTCTACCAGTTTTGGTAGAGTTTTGTTTAGATGCTCGTTCCTGTTCAGATCTTTCATTCTATTAAGTCTTCAGAGAAAGAGAGAAAAGTGAGAATAGAGCCATTTAACACTAAGCCTCACCAAATAATACATTCATTTGTGTGCAAAATAGGAGGATTTAACGCCAGCTCACAACCAAACAAGACAGGAATGAAATGGATACCAACATGCCTGTGAATGGAATGTGTGCGTGATTGCTACTGACTCCATTAAGTGTGAGAACTGTGGAGGGGAAAAATGGAGATTATTTGTCAATCATTTGAAAATGAGACACGTGAAAAGTCCCTTTCAGCTGTAGTGTGTGTGTGTGTGTGTGTGTGTGTGTGTGTGTGTGTGTGTGTGTGTGTGCCACAGTAATTATATTTGTGTGTGAAATACCCAAATATTATTGCCTCACAAACATGCACATTTCATGACACAGTCACTGCATGATGCATGCAAATCTTAATTTACACAGATTCATGTCATTACCGACTGGCAAAACTTTAATTACACACATATAGAGCATTACAGATACACACATGGTATTACACAGACAAAGATACATTTTCCGAGGTGCACACTTTTAAGTATAAACACCATTGTGTTGAAAAGACACAGATTTCAATCCAGACACATGTTCTGCTAATATGAGGCTGATAAGCCTCATATTAGCACCAACCTGCCTCAGTTTATCAAACAGATGGACGGAAAAAGCCACTCCACTTATCCTGGAGGCTGCTCTTGCCTGCCTGAGGGGTGAAAATTGTTGGCAAGGACTGATCCCGAGATAATTTAACTGAACTGGACGTTCCAGCATACATTAAGATTGCTCAGATACTTGGAGAGGTTGTCTAAACACAGTTCCTGATCAATGTCACTTGCTTAGAACTTGTTGTTGACAGTGTTTGTCAGGCTTCTGCAGTGTGAACTGATCTATTTGTGTCATTCGAATCAAGTATGTTTCAGAAATCTTGTCACACTGGCAAGGTTATTGCATCAAAGATAATGAAAAGGATGAGAAACCCCCCAAAATAGACAAAAATTAGGAAAAACCTGCAGTTAATATTAAAGATTTGTCACAGTGCCTTTCTGACTTTTGCAGAAAAGAAGAAGTAATAAATAAATAATTAACCCCGACAACCTGGGATTTTAAATAGTAAACTTGACTTGTGGCAGAGCTGGAGTGTTTGATATCTTTTGTTTTTCCAAACTTATCCGTTCAACTTGATAAGGCTGCCAGAGGCCTACACTGCACTACAGATGATCTACTTGACATTGATGGAGTGACTGCGTCTGATACTCTAACAAACCAGCATCAGAGGAAGCTGCTGATAGAAAGTGATGGATGGCTCACAGGATGTAGGGGTGACATGGAGGAGGGGATCTGAGGTGAAGAAAGACAGAACAGGAGATGGAGATGCATATTTTAGGTGACAGATAAGCGGACCAGCTCGTAACGTCATTTTAATGCCAGTAACTCAAACATGTTTGTGTGAAACAACATCGCGCTCTTCGGCTGTTAGATACTCATCCTCAAAATGTATTCTCTGCCATACGTCCCCAAGAGCCATTATCCAATAAAATATTAGTGACGGTAACCACACATATATTACGCTTGCCACACAATGGATTTCACTGCATTGTATAGATCATGTGACAGCATGATCTATGCCACAGAGCACATTTCTGTCTTGTCTGTCACCTGTTTTATTTTAAAGTCTCACGCCTTCCCTTCCTCCTGTCTGGTTGCCATTCCCTGCCATGATGTCTTTCACCTGTGATTGTCTTCACCGAGTGACAGCGGCGTGTATTGGGCTACGGTTGTTTGTCACGTTGCCTGTTGAGTTATGGTCTCTCTGCCAGTTGTTTCAACGTTCCAGCCGTCCGTCTGACCGGTCAACGATGATTCATGCCCAGCACTTGACGGATTATCTGATACCGACTCTCGCCTACATGACTATGCCTCTGATTTCACTCCGACACCCTTGCCACCGGCTCTGACCCTCACCTGCACGACTTACCTCCTACTTGCTCTCTGACATCCTTGTCAGCTCCTCATCTGCATGACAACGGCTCTGCTGGCAACATACTCCACCTCCCATTTTCTCTGTATTTTTAATCAAGAGAACTTTTGCCGCACCACCTGCTGTATCCAGCCTTTTGTCCAACCCTCACCTGTGACAAGACAAATGTTACCAAACTCATTATCCACAACTAATTATGCAATTTTTCTTTTGGCTTTTGGGCACATTTCTTGTGTTCCACAATGTTGACGTGATTCGTCTAAGTCTGCAACTCCTGAGACCCTGTAAAACCATGTCTAATTGCTATTTGATAAGATTTAAATGTTTCACATTATGGAGGATGACAGATGTTTTCAGTAATCAATTGTGTGGAAATTGTTACACACCTGTCAGTTCTTGCAATGAAGAGAGAGGGATGGCTGTGGCTCATTTGATAGATCGGATTCTTTCTCATTTGGAAGGTTGCAGGTTCAATCGACCAGTCCAAATTGTTGAAGTGTCCTGAACTCCAAATTGATCCCAATAGATCAGGGGTGGGCAATCCTGGTCCTCGAGGGCCGCAGTCCTGCACGTTTTAGATGTTTCCCTGCTCAAACACACCTGCATTATCATGATGAGGCTCTGCAGAAAGCTTGACAAGGAGCCACTAATTGCTGTCAGCTGTATTGATGTGAGGAGACATTGACAACGTGCAGGGCTGCAGCCCTCGAGGACCAGGATTGCCCACCCCTGCAATAGATGAACTGAGCGCTTTGCTCGGCAGCCGCCTCCATTGCTATGTAAAAGTGTGTCTAAATGAGTGAATGTGACTAACATTGTAATGCATTTTGCAGCTGTTAAATTAATGGGAAAGTACAATATAGGCAAACTCCATTTACCATTCTGTGGCCATAGTAAATAGAGATGGACTTTCTGTAGGGATAGACTCCATGTTTCATTTACCCTGACTACAACATTCATTAGAATACTTGGGAAGTATTCAGTCATTTCTTCAGCGACATGAACTTCAGATGCACTGATCTACAAACCAAAGCTGGGTAGTGGCCAAACCTAATCATTGTCATTTATTACCAAGTCAATTGGACACATTTTGAAGAGTGTTGCATGCTTTATCCACAAGTGGCAGTTTCACTTGTATGACCATTGATTCTGCATCTTCATGCAATACTGAAGAGCTGAAGTGTTGGAGTCATTAGCGGAGCGAGCCTATTTGTCAGAGCCATGTCAGCCACGTTTCCTCACTCCACATAAAAGCAATATTTCCAATGGTTCAATGGCCGTGATGGTTGTTGGGAGATAAACAGATACCAATGGTCGTCCCAACTCTTGTACCTCTATTTGAACATTAGACCATAGGCATGTTTAATCAAATTATATCTATCCCTTGCTGTATGCATTTCATAACTAAAATCTATGTATGGGTGCTCAACACAAATCATTCGGTTCTACATATTGATTAACAGCTTGATTCAAGTCTTTTTATACACTGTGTATGCATGGATGGATGCCTACGTATGTTAAAATCTTTGCATGTATCAAGCTGTATTATATTTCATTGACTGTACAAGAGCATTTCCTTTTTATGTGCAACTGTTATCTCTCAACCTACAGGGAGATTTCTTTTGTAGCAGCTGTGTTGTGCAGAGGATAAAGATACAAAAACGTCCTGTAGGCAGAACAATGGCATGGTCTTTAACGTTAATAGATTGTCCACTCCTTTGGGCACTCTGACCTAATTAGTGATTCATGTTGAAAATAAGGGATTAGATTTATTTATTTTTTTCTCGTAGAACTTGTGACTATTAAAAGTATTGCAAGAATATCATTGATTCTGGTGACTTATATATTTTGTGTGGATTTAGGGGACAATTTGACAAGTTGACTCTTTTAACAGTTTGAAGCACCAAGTCATACAGATTCAGATAAGGTCCAGTGGAAATGTTTTGGGAAATTATTCAATTCCAGTCCCACAGGGAAATAGTTCTAATAGTTCTTTGAGAATTAGCCATGGCAGACAACATGCCATGACTTGAGGTCATAACAAAAAAACGTTGCTTCAAGAAAGTCTGTTGTGTGTGTGTGCATGTGTGTTTCAATTAAAGACATTTCAAGTGTGTTTTGATTCTAACCCATTAAAAGTTCCTCTCAAAACTCAAGTAGGTAAAAATAAGCGAAAACCAGCAACCCCCCCACCGGGTGTTGTGACAATAGCAATAATAACCAGCATTCCTCGGCTGATGAGATAAATCCTCATGTAGACCATTTAGAAATGTTGTGAAGTGGTGCTTGAAATAAACAAGACAGAACAGCTGCTTGGTGGTGAACAAGTGAGAGGCCTGCTGTTCATACATCAAAGCGATTTTATCTCAGGTGTACGCTCCAAATAAAGTCAATAACCCCTCTTCCCATCTGGCAACAACAGGCATCGCGTATCCGTGTGCAAAACTCATTTCATTACTGTGAAACCTGATAGGAATTGCATCTGTTGCATGCAGTCATTTATTTTCGTCTCCAATGGGGTTGATTTCTTTTCTTATTGTGTTGGTGTGGAAGGCAGAGGCAGTGTTTGAGATGTCATTACAAAAAAAAAAAAAAAAAAAACCTGTCTCATGTCAACATTTGGTCTTTTCAACCCTTTAAGCCTTCAGCATTTATTTTGACGTGTGCTCCATAAAAAGACAAAAAAGAAAAAAACAAAACTCCCAAGATTCAATCTGTTACAGCTCCACAACTGTAAGCTTCGAATCAACAACCCCAGGCTGTATGGATCAGAAATTTCAGGGAGACTTTTCCATTTCAATACGTTTTCTTGTTGATGTCTGAAAACCTCCAAGAGAGATTTAAAATGTACATCTCAACCCATTCTAATTTGGTAACCAGTCTCACTACGGTGAATGAGTTAACCTTGACAATGCTGAACCTGCTATGATTCCTTTCAGCTTAATCAATTGCATTGACTGCTTGTTATAAATTTAGTTGAAACAGAAATCTCAGTATCGAATGTTCAAATTGCACATATCTTTAAAATAAATAAGAACTTACAGCAAGTAGAAATATTGGCAATAAATAATAGTAAATAAAGAATTTTAGATTAATGACAACAACAGATTGTGAAACAAGATATTGATTTTCAACACAGGAGAAACATTGAATTTCACACAATGTTTAAATTTCAGACTACAGATGCAGCAAGGAGTTGTTTTCAGTCAGTCTGACGACACATTAACCGTTCAATTTCCCTCTGCCTTTGACATTTGATTTAAGAGGCTGAAGTCCTGTGTCAGTTTCCTGTCATCCAATAAGTTCATGAATTGCATCTGGATTGTGGACCAAGTGTAATTTGAACAACTTTCTTTATTTGGTCCTAAAAAACTAAACTGACTTTTCCCAAAAAAAGAACTAGACAGAAGGAACGTCATGTATATTCTCTATAAAATAATGGTTTGTTGTATTCCTTTCAAATAACTGTTACTCATTATTTTTGATGAGAAGTTTTATTGATCTCCTCTCCCCCCCCCCCCCCCTCCCTCCCTCCCTCCCTCCCTCCCTCCCTCTCTCTCTCTCTCTCTCTCTCTCTCTCTCTCTCTCTCTCTCTCTCTCTCTCTCTCTCTCTCTCTCTCTCTCTCTCTCTCTCTCTCTCTCTCTCTCTCTCTCTCTCTCTCTCTCTCTCTCTCTCTCTCTCTCTCTCTCTCTCTCCCTCTCTCCCTCTCTCCCCTCTCTCCCTCTCTCCCTCTCTCCCCCTCCCTCTCTCTCTCTCTCTCTCTCTCTCTCTCTCTCTCTCCCCCTCTCTCCCTCTCTCTCCCTCTCTCTCTCTCCCTATTGGACATGTTTCATCAAGGCGTTTCAGATATGCAGCACTGCACCTAGGGTCCGACCTACATCATAACAAAACATCTTTTCTATTTGGAAGAACTTTGCCGCAGTTAACAAAACCTTTACTGAGAATGCTGCTGCTCATGAAAATAAAGTTAGGCAGCTCAGTGATGTCAACTTGGGTTCACTTCCAAATTGGTTTGTGCCAATGTGGATGTTCCTGCCTAATACAACCCAATGACAATTTTTTTTTTTTTATGTTGTTGGTGAGCGCAAAATTGAGTTTAGGAGTGAGTTTGAGTTGGATGATTGTGTCTCTCTTGGACAGTAATGGACCGCCAATCTGCCGAGTGGTTACCGGCCCTCTCAGTCAGCGTAATCAGCTTCAACCCAGATTAACCTTGGATTAAAAAAGAACACTGAAGAGGAATGTTATGATCCGTGTTCACTTCAGACCCAGACACCGAACATCCTTCATAATAATGAAGGTTTCAAATGGGATTGCACTATGCTATTACCAAATAGATTTCACAAATGGCGGTGGGAAAAAAAAAGAATAAAACTGCTAAGAGCAATAATAACTACATGTGCCCCAGCTGCCTCATTGATTACCTGCAGTCAATATACCCTCCAAATGAAAAAAGGTTGATAAACATAATGTGAGAGTTGATTGTTGGGAGTGTTTTACGCTGCAGAGGACATTGCAGATGTTTTTGAATTAACATTTAGGCAAATGTACATTAAAGCATCACTATGTATAATGGAATTTACAAACGTATTTCACCTACTCAATGTGCAACATCATTTGCATAATCCACTCAAAACATCTTTGTTGTCCGTGTGTAAAAATGCATCCTGAGGTATACACTATAATCGTCATGGTGTTTAAACGTACACCACATCGAACTGGAAGAGGATTCAAAACTTAAAAAATGTATGAGCAATCAGCACTTCCATTGCAAGTTTAATCCTGCTCTCAAAGTTAAATGTTGAGTGTAAAATTATTTGAAATATAGAGACCCCGGATGAAGCTATGGAGAGAAAAATAGTGACGACATTAGGTGTTAATGGGGGGCGGGAGAAAAGATGGGCAGGAAGGAAGGGGAAGACTTCAGTGCAAAAGAGAGGAAGTTGTAGGCCGGGAAGAAAGAGACCAAATGTGAGATTCACAATTAAGAAAGGAAGTGACAGAGGAGTACAATTATCTATCCTCTGCTGGGGACAGAGACACTTCACTCAGACACCACAGAGAAGAGATGAATAGAACTGAAAAAGCAAACAGTAAAGAAGTAGAAAAGAATGCAGGGCAAATAACAATGGGAAAGAAGGAAAGGGAAGGGAAATGGAGAGGAGGAGGGACATGATAGGATTAGAGGTTGGATAGATGGAGTGAGAGAGGGGAGGTAAGGGGGAGTCACACACGGCTTGCACCTGATGGATTGAGGCAATCAGTTCATCTTGGTAACCTGTTCATCCATCTCCAAACACCTTCTCCCACACATCTTCCACTCGGGAAGGACAGATTTTCTCACAGAGCGTACAATGTCTTCCTCGGGCAGAACAAAGTGCTTCACTCAGCTTGTGTTAGCAGAATAAAGTTATGAACTCCATCTCATCGGCTTCTCCCTCCGCTGTGTGTGTGTGTGTGTGTGTGTGTGTTTACATTTACTAGACTTCCATCAAACTGATCTATCCTTTTGATCACCAAATTTGAGCGATAGTGACCAATTGCAGTTATTTTTACTCACAGAAACAAGGCACCGAGATGTTTTACTGCCATTTCTTGAAAGATTGCATCACCCTTGGCATGAGCCATTTAGATGCAGCATATCTGCTGTAGACGAGGTAGCACAGTCGGCATCGGAAAGAAGTATCACTTCACAGCAGGGACACTTGGGTTCAAAGTTGTGTTAAAGCCTCTCAGTGTGAACTTTGTATATTTTATTGGTGACTGCTTGGATTTTCTTCAGGTATCCCGGTTTCTTCCCACATTCTAAAGACACCCATGTTAAGTCAATTGGTGACTCAGCTGGCAGTCTGTCTGCTCAATGTGAGATGGATTAAGTTATCAATATTTAGAGGGAGTTTAATGCCGAGGCTCACGCTATTCTGCACTTCAAAGGAACCATTAAAGCCGTGTCAGTGATTTGGATGCCTTCAAACCTCAGGGCTAAAGATTTTTGATTTTTGTTTCAAATTATTCACAACAATTCGGAATTAAAGTTGTTTAAGGAGTTTCAAATTCCTTGGCATGACAGTGAGCCATTGTTGCCCAATTATTTCTGTGCAGCCACTGGAACTCACTGGTTTTGTTGTTTGACAGAGATTTATTGATAACATGTGAAACACTTTTAATTTTACTCCTGAAGGAGAACACATTACTCTAATACACCAGGCTGACTTTGTCTGAACACTAACCTATCTCTCAGCATGAATGCAAATTTCTTAAAATTATTTGTATAATGCAGTAGGGAGAAGATGTTTGTGTCTTTAAGGACAAACACATTGATCTTTCCAAACTTCACTTGACTTGATTTGTCAAATCCAGCAGAGAAACGTGCAATCAAAGGCGTTACAGGGATAACAGGGAAAGTTTTGCCCCATTCAACTGCTGTTAAGAGGCTAATCGTTAGCTGTATTCAAGTGCAGATGCTTTCACTTAATCAGAGCCACAGAGGAGCTCGAGTTCCATTTAATCTCTTCCAAATGAGCTTCGAAATTAAACTGCCATAAACAAGCAATTACATGATAGGTTACACTCAATAGGACATGAATTCAGGGCATATTCAGGCTTACTTTAAATACTTCTTTGTTTTCCTCATATCTGTGTGATCTATCCATTTCAAAAATATCTTTCCTACATTAACAATGTTGCCTTGAAAACCAGTTGCATTTAAACTGGCCCACTTTTGATTGATATGACTGAATTATTCCTGGTTGAGAGATCACACTACCCCGTTTTTTATCTACGTATGTATATGTAAAGTGAGAAGAGTGATGTATGGGTTTGTATGCACCAAGGAAATAATCCAATTGTTTACATGCCTCTGTGTATATTCAAAAGATACAATTAAAAAATGTAAACAAGCATTATTTTTGCGTTTTGTGTTTACAAAGCAGAAATGGTTAAAACAATATAGTTTTCATTTAGAGATGCTATGGGTGCTTTCGTTTGTTTTTCTAAAGAGACCACACACTCATGCACACAGAGACTAATCTAAAACTATAAGTACAAGTACACTTGTATGAATAGATGACAAAGTTGGATTGCTTCCCCCATTTCAGTGGCTCAAACCAAAAATAAAGTAAAAGCTTTCCATTTTCACTTGAAGATGCTGCAGTGTAATCAGGACATCAGTTAGTCGATGAATTCGATGAAACTTTCATTTCGTGTTTTTGTCATGCACACATTTTTCACATCCTTCCTGCAAGTATTTGGAGTATTTGAAAAGATCTGTTAACTCAACTCATCCAGCTTGTTGTATTTTATTTTGCAACTGTAACATTCTGCTTGTTTAGAGCACAATAAGGAGGTGATGCAGTGTTTTCTGTGTCTCATTCATCGAACAGTTGCTCTGCCGCCAGCATATATTTTTTTGGTTGCCGTTTTTTTTTTTTAAAGCCTGTGTGTGCAGCATTACGCGATAATGTTAAATAAACTGCTGTTTACACGGACTTTGATTGGATCATTAACAGGGTTACACGTCTACCACCTCCTTCAATGCAATCAATCTGTATTTTCAATCGGATAGGGTCGATCTGTTTCAATAGAAGTGTTGACAAAATGCAAATATAATTGTACAAGCGTTTAATGGGATTGAGTTATGGTAGATGTAAGTGCTGCTATCGTATCTCATTAGTTGACTTTCGATATAAACCCAGCCAACCAAAGAAAACAGATAAAAAAAAAAAAAAGAGTGAAACGGAATTAGTCCTGTTGCAAACACGCAGTGTTTTATTGAAAGGTCTTGATACGTGTTATTTAGAAAATGTGTTTTTTGATATCCTCTGAGACTTTATGTTCCATCACAGTATGTGTATGTATACTGCAGGAAGCATCGTTCTGTATTTTGTGTTGTATGAATAAAAAAAAAAAAATCGTTCATCTATTGAGCTTATCGCTCGTTGCCAAATACTTCACTTCCCAAGAATATTGCCTCAGTAAAAACACACATCACTGCCTGTATTGTGTAGATTTTAATGTTCTTAGTGTTTCTGGACCCGCAAGCAGCTGCAGCTTGTTCAAAAAGCTATCTTGCTCCTCTTCTTCACCCTAATTGTTTCCGGAGAGGCTGGAGGCAATGGCTTCAGGAAGGTGAGAGGAGAAAGGACCTTTATTTCAATTACCTGTCCCTTCTCTACAAACACTGTCACGCACACACGCGCATACACACAGAAAAACGAGAGATAACCCAAGGGGATCCCGCTTGTGTGAGTCCATGCATGTGCTCAGCCCAGTGATGGGTAATTGAAATAAATTGCAGCACAGGGCAGATGGGTTGCTCGCCTCATTGTTAAGTGTCTGAGCAGAACTGTGTGAGTGCGTAATGCGTTTGTAAAACGACAGCCATTAAAGTGACAAATAACCCGACTTTTACGTGTCCACCGTCAGAACTCTCACGTATGCAATACATACTATATAGTTACGGTGTATTTGCTCCTTTGGGGCTTCAAGAAAATAAGTTGCCAATTGAATGATAACAGAACTACTAAAAGCCTTATTCATCCATTGCCATCCATCCAACATGGTCTGAATTATAATGCAAGTTTTATATTTCCCTTATCATTCATTCGATAGTGCACAGTTGTTGGTTTTTTTTTGTTGTTGCCGCTTTTTTCAAATCACAATTAAACATCATATTTAGTTTGAAACTAACGATATTATTGGTGTAGACATATCACCTTGTAATAATAGTTGCAAGGCAAACTGCATTTATGGAAATTACCACTGTACCACATTATACTATACTTATATTCAGTTATATTTATGTAAGCGAACTATGTGTCTGAATTAAAGAATGCATGTTGCACAAGCTGTGTAGCTTGATTCACATAGTTCATATGTCACAGCAACTAAAAGATGTCCACAAAACACAATCAATTATTACAAAAAATGTATATATAATTAAATTTGCACAGATAAAACAGCTAAATGTTTTTTCTTCAAAGCCGAAAATCAGTAATTCCCAGGAAAACTATTCTTTATTGTGAACAATTAAGTCACATTTAAATTAACGCAAGAGTAAGATTGATAACTTAAACCAATACAGTTTATGATTATTTGAATAGGCTTTGCCTTTAAAAAGTTGAGCCAGATGACCAACAGGTTAATAATTGCCTCCCTTCCTTTAAGTTATTAGTTGTTGATTTAAACAACTTCTTTCTTGGTAGAATGTACTATTTGCAACGTCACGCATTCCTAATGGAGACACTAATCAACTGAAGTATAGTACAACAATATTATTAAGATTACACTCAACTCCAACAAAAACCATCCATTGAGGGAACAGTGCTAAACACTGTGCTTATAATGCAGTTTACAACCAGAGTGGATAAGCAAGCCCAGTAGTAGCTTGAATAGAAATAATATCAAAGTACCAAGCCCAAAGTACAACGAAGAAATCAAAATCCTTCACGTTCAAACTGTCCTTCATTGTCGTACCGGCTTTGATCACAGCGCTGCTCGCAAACTTGACCAGTTGCGCAAGTGAAAAAATGTCACAGAGTTGTTCTCCGCCACGCAGCACGCTGATGCTCCCTTTTTATTTGCTGTCCTCGACAACAGACAAGCTATCGAGTGACGGCCAATAAGCAGAGGCTATAAAGACTCCCGCGAGGAGATAGCGTGACACACTGACATGAAATGCTGCAAACACGCATACAGCAATTTTCAGTGTCATATCTGATCGGAATTTCAATTCTGTTTTTAATATACTGGCTCCTTCAATCTCCCTGGTTGCTTGGTTAAGGAGAGAAACAAAGAAGAGCATCAGCATGGAACTTATCAAGTTTTTGGAAAAGATAATTTTTTTTCTTTTCCATCACTCTTTTTTTGGGGGGGGACTGACATGATGACAGCTCATAATGATAAAGTCTGCGCAATGCAGTTGTTCTGAAAATAACACACCTGCAGAGAAGACGATTGCTTTGCTGTCCCTGTTGACTTCTGAATGTGTGGGTTGATATCAGGGGATTCTAACTGGGACAAAAAGGTTCTGGTATTATTTGGAAGTGTGTGTTTGTGGCTGGTAAATATCGCAGGAAATTAGCTGTACTGCCATGATCAGGGGCAACCATTTATCTCCAACGGAACATTACAAAAGAAGAGGTGGGATGGAGAAACAAAAGCACAGATAAAAGGGTCTATACATGAATAGAGCAAGAAAGAGGATATACAAAAATGACAGTAATAACATGAAACTAATTTGCTGCGCACGATAATATTTTGTATATCATGTCAATCTCGAATAAAAAGGTGGTGGAAGGGGAACTCTGTGGCCCATTTCTGAATTCTTTTATTATAATTTTTTTTTCTAAATCAAATGCTTTCCATTTCGGCACATTAACTTTAATTTTTGGCACTGATTATTTTAAACCCTATGTCTATTTATATAGTTCAAAATCTCAAATCATACCTTGAATTGGAAATTAATTGACCTTTTTGAATTTATTCATCTACTTTTACTGTAGATAAATACATTTGTTTAAGAAGTTTACCTGAAAGTATTAATTTATGCTTTTAAATGATAAATAGCTGTTTTCTGCTGTGGAATGCAGCTTCAGCGTCTCACGATGAAGGGTCTGAGCGTCACATGGGGAAGAGAAACTAAAACTGTTCTCAAAATTACATTTGCACAAATTTAGCAAAACCAGAGTTGGACTTTGCAATACAAGCACTGTGAAGTTTCCTAAAGCATTTTTAGTTTTTACAAAGTTCAGGTTTTGGATGTGGAACTGTGACAGTAGGCATGTCTACAAGGCAAATTAGAGACTGCAGAGCGGGCCTTTATTTGAAGCAAGCCGTGTGCTCCGGGGAAAACATTTGTAAACCACTATTGCTATAATTGGTATTCTTTGCTCATTATAGTTACCAAGCAGGATTATTTGCATGGGTGCACTTGCTCTTGTAAGAATAATTCGAGAGGAAGTATGATTGCATAAATGCTTTATTTGTTCTACCTGATTTCAAAGTCTCACAATAACACCTGGAGATATTCAACAAAAGTGCACTTTGGACATATGCTTGACCCAGCCAGCACATATGGAAAGGTAAACTGCTGAGGGCTTTGAAGACAACAAGAATGCATAAAGACAAAGTGTATTTGATAGGTGTGTAGGGAATATGATGGTTTGTCTGACAACAGCTTTGAGTCACTATTGACAGGGTCAGGTTGATGAATGAAGGCGAGTTAATACTGCAGTTACATTGAACGTTCTCTACCGTGCAAACCCTTCCCTCAGGTGTTCCTGACTTCATTGAACATATTATTACTGGTCTGGTGAAATAACGTATTCTCGCTTTCGTGAGACATTTCATGCAGCACTGAACTATCCTTTCTGTGCTGAAAAAAACAAAAAAACACTGAGCCTCTTGCTATAAGTAGAAAGAAATGGAATTTGTTGTAAAATTAAAAGCAGATATGTTATTGGTGTTTAGCACTAATCAATTCCTTTTGTTTGGGTTAACTACCATGATTTGATATTAAAATGCCAATTTCATTTGAACGGCTAAAGTCTTTGTGCTTGTGTATACATGAGGATAGCTATGTCTGCCAATATTTGACTTTACTTGAATATTTTTGAGATATCAGAGAGTCTGTCCAGGGATCTAAAAATCTGTAATCAAGAAACACAACACTAAAAGACAGTGATACAAAGTCTGTAATTATTACTGTACTTACCAGTCTGCACTGTTTACCAACCTAACATGCAACTAACTGACAGTGTTACAGATGAGGACTCACCGCTGCTGGTGAAGCAGAACCTGATATTATAAGTCAAAAATCCAGCCACAAAAATCACAAAGTCCTCGGAAATACAAAAGAGAACAAAAGACACGGGACAGCTAGAAACACAGATGAAACAACAGACACAAAACACAGAAGACGTCCATTATATAGCACAGCCACCACGTTAAGAGGATCACACACTCATTCACTGGTGAAACACATCAGAGCAAGCAACAACAATGAGACAAAGAGAAAAGAAGACCAGAAGCCTGAATCAAAAGTTGGAATGTCAATCAGGAGGCAGAATCTCAAAAAGAACACAACAGAAAGTGTTCATCTGGAGTCTGCCAGGAATGAATCAGTACACATGTGTAGCAAACACAAAAACGAGGGCGGTTAGTGAATTAACTCCTGCAATCCTTGATATTCTATCAAAAACAAGAGCTTCAACTTTGGTGCCCTTACAGATCTAGATTTTTTTTTTTCACCTAAGAAATATCACCTCCAACTCTTGACAGTTTCCCACCTTTGAAACTTGAGATGTGAAAATGACAAGCTGCTTAAAGGTGTGACTGCAAGGTAGCGTGTGTGCAGCAGATTCTTTTCATTTGTTCCAAGATCAATGGTTGGTTCATTTGATATGGATGACCACACATGCTAACTGTTATGCTGCTGCATACTGGGGTGGTAATGTCACTGCTTTACTTGCATTCACCAACACTAAATATTGATGACGGTGCCACCTCACCAAATCGGCATCCCAGATGTGTTGAATAAATAATGGATCAACGCGTGACTTTGTGTTTAGCAATAATATTTTAAGCTCAAATATTGTAAATCAGACATCACAACTCAGCATGATTTGCAATGCTACTCCTTACTCATCACTGTGGAAGTAAGTGTTACGGACTGATGTTTATTCACTCCAACTTAATTCATGCAGCAGAATGCAACACCCACGACATCATGTTTTAGTAAAGACAAGATGCATGTGTTTCATTTTGAAGCTGTGCAGTTCTAAGGTAGAAGGAAAATATTTGAAATTGATATTATGGGTGAAGAGAACAAGACAGAGAGACAAACGGCTGTGGACACAGCTTGTAAGATGGAGGTATTCTACAGTGGCCTGTCAATATACAAGTGCACATGGAGTTTGTCTGTACAGTATCATAATAAAGACCATGATCCAAAACTGTTGATGGGTGTTCACGTGAAAAAGGATATCAAGTTAGGAACCTGCAGAACAGAAACCGTATTTCCAATGGCAAAAAGCACGTGAACTCTCAGATTTGCAATGTGCCATATTCAGCACACTGCCGCTTTTGCTTTGTCTTATATTCATGAATAAAGATTTACAACTGTTTCAATGATTATTTTAAAGTTTTACTCATTTTAATCATCCTTTGTTTTAATCATTAAAGATGTTCCAGTGTATCTCAGAATTATTTCTCTCTTGTAGTCAAACAGTAAAAGCTATATGATACCATCATAGACTCAGTATTTGTTTGTCTTTTTGCCTACAGCTTCAAAGTGTATTACTTATGCACAATCAGTATTTCAACTTGATAAAAGTATCCATCCATCATGTATAGGCGGTCCAAGTTGGTATAACAGGAAGCTAAAGCAGATACCCGCTGGCTCTGGATGAAAGTATAGGACTACATCATTGAAATATCAATTATTTCATTCACATGTTGGAGCAAGACAAATCACCAGCACATGAACACAGGAAGTCGAAGTGCGGCCTTCTTGGTTTAACTATTCCACCACAGTATGGCTCTCTACGTAATTGTCAGGACTTCTGAAAACTCCACTCTTTAACTCTCACTGTAGAGTTAAAAAAAAAAAAAAAAAAAAAAAACTCTTGTAAGCTGATGAAAAGGAAAAAGAACCAGTCCAGCCATAAGGAGATTTACAGACTTAATGTCTGGAACTTGAATGTGGCAGCACTGATCAATCCAACTACTATCAGTGGAGACAAACAGTCTCTCCCAGTGGAAGTGTCAGCGGACGAGATGAGAGAGGACAGCTCGCCAAATGTATTTGATGCCAGCTGCGGGTGTACGTGAGTGTGTGTATGTATGTGTGCCTTGGCGGGCTTCAAGTCACTATGGGTTTACAGCACTTTGCCAGGGACAAGTGGGGTTTCTATGATGCCATGTTTGTCCCTTTCTAAACACACACAGAAAGATCAAATGAGTCCACAGAACATCACTTTCAGCAATTCGGGCGCAGACAGGGGATCAAACACACTCATGCACAAGGGGCATGAAGGGAGAAGAGTTTTCCGGAATGTGATGTATCACTACATCACATCAACCTCTATAGGAACCAATAGAAAACGTTTTTCTTTTCTTTTTTTTTTTGATTACTAGTTATGACACGTCACACTTTGATTTCATCATCCTGTTATGATTCATCGACCATTTCCTGCTATGACAACTTCCCAAGCTTCAAAACACGGTTTACAAGCATCAAACAAAAGGTATAATTTTCCTCAGAGGTGAGCATGGCAAGGATAAACAACCGAGGCAACCTGAAGTATTGTGAACAGCAGGGACATCTGATGAGAAACACTCTCATAGGCACAAATGGTACTCTACACATCAGCTCTGTCCAGTTCCTAAGAGCTTGTGAAAAACAGCCTGAACATCACGTATGTCCAAGACTCATTACCAACAGCCAAAAGCCTTCCTTTGTTGCACATCCACTCATCCTTTGACATCGATGTAGGAAGGAAGAAAAAAAAAATTGTGGCTGGATAGAATTATATTTTAGGCTTTAAAAATAGGTTTGAACTCCATGCCCCAGGTCTGGTTGCCTTGTAATGACTAGCTTTGATCCAGCTCTTCTGACTGTGTGTTCAGACTGCATCTCAATCGATAAAGTCAGGAGAGATTCAGTCTTCAGCCGCACTGCTCAGATACAATCCTGTTAAACTCAGCTGGTGTGTCACCCATCAACCAGCTTGTCAGCTGAGACATCTGCCACAGTTCCACTTTATTATTTAATTATATTTTGCACTTATTTAAACCCCATCTGGTTTTTGACACTGCTATGTTAATTCCTACGATGCAACTTGCGTCAGAAATATAACGACAGACAGATGCTCAAATCTGGACTCAAAAGATGAATTTCATTGATTATAAAATATAACTAATAAGTGGTTATTTGATGGAAAAAGATGATATTGATACTGAATGCGGCACAAAAACTGATAGATAAACAATTATCAATTAATTAAAAAAATGCATGACTAAAGCTTAGGTGTAATTCTGCAAATAATTACTCATTCATCCATCCATGATAAATAATGCTTTGTTCAAATCAAGGTCCTGGGTCACTGAAGGTGAATCCAGCCGACTGTGAGTGACGGCAAGTTACACCCGTGACAGATCGCAAGTCCATCTGGGGAAGATTATAAATTAAGTGTTGTCTTTTTTTCCCCTATAAACCACATTGGAATCACCTCAGTAAAAACAAAGCTAATTTAGAACTGCTTAATATGAAGGTTCGCTACAGCTCCTGACAGTTCACAGTTACTGGCCGTCATAGGAACATAACACTTTCCAGATCAGGGGGTTTTTCAGGCTCTCAGCAGCAAAGGAAAAAATAGATTTCTCTAGGGGAGCTTTGCTGTAGTTCAGCTTCTTCCAATGTGAGGTAATTGGTAGCTTGCAAAGCTATGCTTTCAAAGCAGCTTCTCCAACACTGAGAGCTGGAAGCGATTCAGTGTCCTGAAATGCCACTCAACACACCCAAATAGTAATTCTAACACTACACCCATGAGCTGCGCCTCTTCTAATTCCCATCTGTCTGAATGTAGTGAATCAGTAGCTCCCCATTCTTCAATTAAAAAGACCTGATCATTTGGGTGAATTAATATATATGTTCCTGCATGGCCAACTTCCAAAATTGAAGTTGATACAGTATGTATTTAAACACATTCAAAATTTAAAAATTAAAAAGTCTCACTTATCACATATTTTTGATAAGTGAGACATCAGTGTTCCGTGCTTTGATTATGACTTCCAGCTACATTCATTTTGTCACATTACAACCATAAATGTAAATGTAGCTATTTCATTGGGATTGACCAACACAGGTTGCTCCCACCCCAAAATGTGGAAAGGCTCATACTTTTGCATGCCATTGTGAATGTATTAATTATTAAAAGATTCGGCAATGACAGCTGTAGTGGACCACAGCTGTAGTACCATTTTGCAGTTTGTTTGTTTTTTTCACATGTTGGTATGATATTATTACTAGTTAGTACCACAGACAGCAATACCTAGCAGGGATTTCATCATAAAATAGACAAATGACAAGTTATGGAAAGTTTACTGCATTATATGAGCATCAAAGCCCCATCGCTGTGACTTCAACTCTTATGTTGATGATTAATGTTTAAAAATCTCAGGATACAAGAAGTTGCCGAGACATTTCTCTAAAAATCAAAAATGTGCAGCACACATTTGCTTAAAAGTGCAAATATTAATAAGATGTGTCAGGATCAATAATACAGTGCAGAACTATAATTACACGAAATACAAGGTTCAACAGAGGTGACAGTGGGAAATAAAGTGTCAACAGAGGATGATAATACAAGTATCGGGATCAAATGTATCAGCACTTCAACAGAGAGGCAACTAAAGGCCATAGCAGCTAATTGATGTTAATTTATTTACCAAAAAGTAGAAAAAAAGGGAAATGCTAATAATTACTTCCTCATCTCAAAGCTTTCTGTCATCCTCAATAGATCTGCATCTTTCTCATATTATCAACGTCTTTGCAGCTCTGGTAGATGTTGATCACACCACCCCCCAACCCTCTCGCCTCTGAAGCTGTCCCTTCATGTCCTCCTCTGCAATCATCCAGTATCTCTCGTTCTTTACATCTTTAGGATGGCTGATCAGTGACGGGAAGCTTGGCTCAGCGTGAGCGCGGCTCATCCCGCGATAATTATTCATTATCGCAGTGTTCAAAAATACTTCTTTCTTTGGCGTGTGGTTCCCCTTTTAAGGGAGCACATGAAACTTAAATTTCTCTTTTGATGTCATTCAGCAATTAACTCACTGTTCTACTGTGTTTTAATGATGACTTTTTTTTATTATCACTCTTCTTCCTCTCTGCTGGTATCAACATGAATGATCAGGCGCTGGGGCAAACAAACAGATCCCAGATCCTTTGTGCCAGTAAACCAACTAGGCGGATTCATTTTCAAGCCCTCTTACGCTTGAATCTGCACTTCCAGTCAATCTTTGTGTCAAAAGTTATTATGAGTTCAATAACAGTTGGTTCCAGGCAGCTCAGGCTCATTAAAAATGTCTGTGTTTTAATTCTTGAAAGGTTGCTTTCATCCTGGCTTTTAGTTGGGTTTTAATGACACAACACCTTTTCCAATTATGATTCTGGTACAATTGTCCTCTAGTTAATGAGTGGCTGGTATGTTACAGCTGAATAAAAGAAACAGTTTAGACTGAGGAACCTTAGTACATTACTGTTTAAAGAGTTGTTTCGCTCAGCGACATTGAGCAAACTGGGACATTGCTAAATAACACAGAATATACGAATAAAGTTGTACATGCTCACTCGATTCTAGAACCACTTTTTCGAAAAGGATAACAGAATAGTTTCCAATTTGAATGAAAGAAAATTGATAATACAGACAGACTACTAACATAAAGTAAACCTAAATGTTCTCTCAAGTCAAACCAAAATCAGCATCTTAAGCAGTGGTTTTGGAAGTGGTCAACTTTTTTAGATCCAAGTCCAGAAGAAAGGTGAAGTGTAAACTTAATCCATGGCAACTGATAATTGCAAATCAGTAATAGAAGATTTCAAGTTGGTATTGGACTGAAATAATGATGAGCAGGTTGAACTTGAAAGGAAGTTCTAAATCTCATGATTATGATTAACCAAGGTTTCAACATTCATCATTCTCAGAGCATGGATGCCTGGTCAAGATGTGTACAACAGCCAGGAAGTTCACTGGTTTGGATAAAAAAAATGTATAAAAAAATAATAGAAAAGCCAACCAGCAGACATTGGGGATGTTCGTCTTGGCCAAATGTTTAGGCAGGCAGATGAGGTTACCATCTATGTCAGACTAATGATAGACTGGAAACTGATCCAGGGTGAAACCCATCAATCACAGATTTGGCTGGAATCAGCTCCATCTCTTGCAACCCAAATGTGTATGAAGCACACAATAAGAGATATCAGAACATCTTGGGGTTTGTTGGGAGTACTGCCCTTTTGTAGTATTGAGGAAAAAAGGTATTTTATTTCTTTTTGAAGTCATTAGTACTGCTTTATTCTGATTGTAGGTTTTTTTTTTTTTTTTTTGCCGTGAGGCATTATTACAATTGTATGTTTTATTATGCACACACTGAATGTACAACATTATAGTTTATGTTGCAATTGGGTGTTTATTTTTCCATTTAAAAATGTTTTGCACATATTGAAATAACAAATATTTCTAATAATGTGCATTGCAAAATTTTTTTTTAGAGAAAAACCCCTAAGCAGTGTTGCTTGGAATAACTTGGCATATCATCAGGACATGTGTTTGCTTTTAATGCGCAAGGAAATTTTAATATTGCAATTAAACACAGGTGCTTGAATTAGCAGTGTTATAATTCCTCTTGTTTGACACCTCTAATCTGCTTTATTCCTTTAAGTCTGTGTCTTTCAAAATGCACACGAGCTTCTAATGAATAAAAAAGACAAACTCTTAAAATCAAACCTTAAAGCTGAAACTAAATTGACACCTGCATTGTCCAATATCTACAGATGTAGCTTTTTTTTTCTTCTTCTCCTTTTTTTCTTTTTTTTTTTAACCGAACCTGTACTGTTGAATATCTGCCTGCCAGCTCTAATTGGAACCAGAACCAAATATCAGAGGGGAGAGTGGCAGGTCTCCAGTTTAGCTGTGATCCATCTTATCAGCTGTACAGAAATATAAACAGATTGGAAACAAATGTGCTGTCAGCTCTGGCGTCTAAAACATGACCACTTCATACATTTGGAGAGGCGGACTGGCATATGATTAAAAGTGCACTCTGTTTTGCTGTTCGACATCTTTCGAAAGCCTCCGTGTCAGCGAACATTTGCATTGTCATTCTGGTGTCAGCTTGTCAAAGAGCCTCTCCTCCAGATTGTGACATTTCAGCAAAAACTGCTATCATTAACAGAGGAAACATGAAAAGCAATGATAGATGCTGGCATCCTCGCAACTCAGAGCCTTAATAGACCAAAATGTATTTTATTTTATAAATTGGGCATAGGGGCATGTAAAAAGTTTCTTCTTTTGTTAGTGTTTCCAAGAAGACCTCAGACACACTCTGCTTGTCAGAGAGTTCTTTCAAAAAAATCATTAAATGGAGCAGACGTAAGCGTGGCATGTTTAGGGAAAGCGAATGCCACAGGGAATACATTATGTCACCAGCAATTCATTAAACATCACAGAATTCAAATAAAAATGTATGAGTGGTTAAGAGTGATGAAAGTTTACTTTATGACTATGCTTCTGCTCATCTTGTAGCTGTCAAGATTTTGGAAAAAACATTTTTTTTGGCTGCACTCAATGAACAATTCTCCAAACTTACTCATATTGTGCATATATGTGTCAGTCAACTGAAGCACATTTACAGCCCCCACCCCCCCACCCCCAATCTTCCATATCAATTCAAGTATATTTTGCATAATTAGTCCCACAGAGTAACATAACAGTGTTAAATTTTCTACTATAGTGTCAATTTGACTAATTTCTTACGTTGTTAGTTGGCCCAATAAAAGACATGGTAAACGACATGAATATTAAAAATGTTACTTCTTTGGAACTTCCACATTGTACTAATGATGTATTACTTGAAAAAAGTAATTGGTAAATAATGGGCTGGCTCAGATCACCTTGTTTTCTTTGTTCTGCTGCTATAGGTTTTTGAGAGAGTCTACAACTATACATCATAATTTCAAGTTTATTATTTAGGCTCTCTGCTTCCCTCATCTTCTCCCATAATGACCGAACGAGTTAATTTTTTTTAACTCAAAGCTGGTGGTTTTGTCCCTCCCCCCCCCAGCAATCACCTTGTATGGCAGCTATTACGACTGGTGTGTGAGGGAGTGGGCGAACGCGGCTGATCTTGTGAAGTTCTTTATGACTACTGATGTACGAAGGAAGCACTGTATAAGTGAAGTCCATTTAGCATTACGTTCCATCAAACTGTGTCTGCAGTCCGCCAAAGAACCATTTCAAACAGAGTGACGCATGCTGGGCACATAAGCACACACTCTTGTCACCCACCCATGTACCACATTGCTCTGGATTGACAGTACCGGCCAATTACAGAGAGATGGCAGTGCTGCTGAAATGGAAAGCAAAAAAAAAAAAACCTACCAAGACAAGAGGAAGCAAAATTGGGAGAAAATGTAGAAAGTAACATAACTGGGGAGTCAGACAAAGGGTTTCAACAAAATGCCTTGTATGACTGTGCATTTGAGTGGGTTGTGTAATCTGAGGTTTTGGGCCAACATCCTGCACATTTTCTTCAATGAACCTTTGTGTCAGGAGCTCTATGCACTCCACCACAGAAATGGGCAAAGCACATGTATTGATAACTTTTGGAGGGAAACAAGAAAGTGCACCTTAAAAGCTATTTTAAAGGAATCTAAAATGTTTGTGAGGACAAAACAAGATGATGAGCACATGGAAACGCCAACCCAATGTCCTTGTTTCAGTATAATAAAAATTATTTGTTTGAGGCACAAAGAGAAAATGTTTTGTATGCTCCAGTGATGTTGAATAGACATCGCATAGTGATCTTTCCGCACAAGCCCTGCTTCGCCACTTTAATGCAGCAATCCATTTCATCTCAGTATTCACCTCAAAGGGCACAGTGAACTCAACCATGACCACCTGTTTGAATTCTTTGGAGGGAAGAACAATGTCTCGCCAGAGACTCTGCAAATCTGAATATTGTCCCAGGGACAATGGTTGTCTTCCAAACTGGAACTGTTCCCAAGATGCCTGCTTACACTTTTTTAGTAGAATGTGCTCCTCCTCAAATAAATGTGATCTGGTACATTGATTGTTTGAGATATTTGCTCTCATCTAAGCTGTGGTCAATGGAAAATGATCTTTAGAACCTGGTCGAACCTGGCAGTCGGTAAATATTCTCAATCCCAGTTCACAGTCATGTTTCATCTGGTCTAGTGGCTACATGATAGAGTCACTGTTAAGACTCTGGAGTTGTATGTATGACATACCTACATGCCATTGTTTTGTACTTGTTTATACCCGTTTCCTTCCTAAAGAGCAATAAGGGATTATTTGATCTCATATGACCGACCAGCTGCATTTCTTGTCTCAGGTTTTTTCACAGTCGCTCAGCTTCACTTCATCGTCTGACACTTTAATGTCCCACAAGTGAAATGTAGCTGTGACTCTGTAAAGACCAGCTAACATGAGGACATAACATGAGGAGTCTGGTTTTCTTTGTTGAAAGAAAAACAAAAATGATTACAGTACTCTGAAAAAGATAAAGGTGAGACAGTGCTTTCTAGCTGTGGAAAAGTGAATTAGGCTCCACAGCCCTGATGCGATAAAACACTTGATGGCTTTACTCGGATCTTAAGAGTTGGCTGGGCTGTTGGGTTTAAACTAAAGTGAAATAACTGCCTTGCAGTCAAAGGCTTCCACCAACCTGTAAAGATGCATTTGACATTAAAGTCTATTTAGACTTTTATATGCAGTGAAGATTGCATAAACTGAAACAACACAACTGTGGAGCTGCATGATATCCTGTACAAAATGCAATCCAGGAAAATGTTGATGACTGAACATTAATATGACTTTAAAGAAATACAAAGCAATCCTGAGTTGTCATGTCATTTTGAATTTGCAGAGATGAAATACATGGAAGCCAAAATTGTCACAGTTCTTTCAGTCTTTGGAAACATGTATATTGTGCTACAATATGTTAGGTGGCCTGATTTCTAAGCACCTGCTTTGAACTTATGCTATCTATACAGATTATATTATTATATATTTACTTTGTTATGCCATATATGTGAAGGTCTGGTACACCTTGAACAGGTCGCCAGTCCATCACAGAGAGACATACAAGGACACACAGGCGCATTCACTTCCAGTGGCAATTTACGATCACCATTTAACCCCAAAAGGATTGTTTTACGGAATTAAATCTGAGTGTCCGAACAACACCCATAAAGGAAAAGGGAACACAAACAAGGGGATATTTTCATTTTGAGGCAAGAGTGCCAACCACTGTAACGCCACACAGTCCTTTTAACAGATATTGCATTTTAAAAATGGATGAATATGGGAACGCAGTGAACTTGCCATTGTACACTCTGATCTTCTCAGTTCATCTTTGAGAGAGTAAATATCAATACCACAGCAGGAGAATTGAGCCTTGAACATGTTTGTTGACGACTGTGTTAAGTTGTGAGAGAAGTATTGCAACGTTTTCACAGACATCCAAAAATTTAATGAGTGTACTTAATGGCTTATGGCCATCACTGAGCAGACATTAAAAGCTGTTCTCAACCACTGACTCTATGCCCAGATGCCAAGACATATTATGAACGATTAAGGCAATGGTATAATTTTCTTGCATCCCCTCAAAAACTTGAACTGGACATTTTCATATTTTCCTTATGTATTTGAGTAAAAACTGTGTCATTTAGAAAGCATTTCACCAAACAACAGGCTCAAAAAATGTATTGTCCAAAATGTTCTTTTATGGGTCAATCTAAGAAGAGGAGGTCATGTATTTTCATGGATGGAGCTCTACCACACTGGAATCCTTTTATCGGTTAGTTTCACAGCAAAGACAACAGGAGTAACACCCGTCATACCTCATGAATGTATTGTCTTTTCTTTAATCATCGAGGCTAAACTGGACTAACAGAACATAAAGCGTCCTATACGTCAAATGGTGTACTGCTAATGTCTTTGATGAATTCACACCCGATGCAATTGTCATTTTCCCATCGGGCTCAACATGCTGCCTATATAGCAAAGGTTCATAAGCATGCCGTGTTTGCATGGCTTTTAAAACGATGCGGGGAATCACTAGCTTCTGGCTGCAGAATAAAATGTCATTCATCAACTTGAATTGGGTCTCATGCCAATTATATTTTGCGAGTGCAGATTACGCTGAGCGCATGGCTGGGTGAGTCAAAATTCAGTGTCACTTGACTTGAACTGTTCTCAAACTTTATCAGAGCTAAATATACAATTGTGGGACAATTTAACTCCAATGTAGTAATGTATGTACCATGGCTGTAGTGAATAGTTCTTCTGCACATGTGCGAGTGGATAGACAATAACAACAATGGTGGCCTCCAAAGTGGCATGACTCCCAGTCAATATTCTCCTGGGACTTGTTCATTGTTAATGTTGACAGCATAATGTTCTCTGCACGCTACAAACATTGCATTGTTACCATAACAAACAACACCCAGTAGCGGCCCAACATTAAAACAACATATTTTGTTGTTTCCATGTGGAAGGACATTGTTTTCAAAACATTGCTGTGAAAATTTGAAACTTTTCTCACAAAAATGATGCATTCTTGCTTGAAACGTTGTTGTGTAAACGGGGCTTTGAACAAAAGACAGAAGAGAACCTCAGAACCTCTGCATTGAACGCTCTGCAAAAGACTTTTACTAACAACCATGAGAGAGTGACCAGATAAGAGGACAACTGAACAACTGAGAACCGACAGATGTGACTTGACTTACTGTGAAAATTATCTTGTAGCTCCTTTCTGGAACATTTATTTTTGCATTAACCCCATTCATGGCAGATTCAAACTCAATAAAGATATTTACCGCACAATGTCCCACTGAATCCTGAGTCATGTAACAAAATCTAATGGAAATCTCTTATGTAGGATACCTACTTTTTGTTACCTTAGTTTCTCTGTCTTCCAAGTCATTTTTTTTAAACAGAGATCAAAGAAGACTTTTTTAAGATGCCTTAATATTTCAAGGTATAAAAGGTATCCCACAAACACAAACTTGCTGAGGTGTTAAAAAAGGGAAACAAAACGACTGTCCCTAGAGTAGAGCAGCACAAAACTGTCACTTTGTCACGTTCGGCTTGTGTTTATGTGTCTATCTTTAGAGAAAATGAGAAGTGGTGGTGGCTGAAAGGAGGCAATCGGGAGCTATATGGAGTGAAGAGATAAGATAAGAAAGGAGAGAGTTAAAGAAGGAAGAAGATGGTGGGAAACGAATGTATGGTAATTGATGGGGGGGGGGGGGGGGTATGGGGCCAATAGGGAACAAGTTGACAATAACTGTTGTCTGAGAAAGAACCACTAGGAAAATAAATATATAAAAGAAGCACGAGACAGTAGCATTTATGTGATAGCCATGACAAAAGAAGGACTGGATTGACAAAGGAGAGAGGGAGGGGAAAACATGTTATGCAGGTATGTGCGAGAAGATAAGAGAACAAAGAGAAAGAGGAAGAGGGAAGCCTCTTGAGAGCACTTGTTAAACAGCCTCAAACACAATACAGAAGCACACCATAATTGGACAATTTTTGGGCTGACACATGCAGTTCATGCAGGTGCATTAAAAACTATTCCTGCCATGGAATTGTAATTCCAGCATTTTGGATGAACTTTTAACATTATAAACTACTTATCCATATCCATAAAAATGGCCTCGAGTCAGGTCAACGTCTCCTGTTCGTACAGCTGCCAATTAATTTCCGATTCCATACCAAAGCAGAATAGCTTTAATTGCATTAAAACACCACCTGCTCAAAACGTGGAGTTGATCTATGGGTAAATATTAATCCCACACAACCTGAGCTTCTTCCTTAGTTATCTGCAGGAGCCTACGTGACCATTACTCCTGGAGGAACGCTTTGCGTCATCAAACCTGAGAGGCTTTGCGGCCCCTCGGTGAGTTGAAATAGGATTTGATAAGGGATGTTTTGTGGCATCATTTCAGGTCAGCTGATTTCAAGCCAGCTTTTAGAGTTGTGACCCCGGAGCCCCGAAGCTGCGTGATGGCAGGAAAGAGCAGAAACTCTGCCATCTGAGGTATTCATGTGTGCCAGTTCTGTCAGAACGCATCCTGAGAAAGTTTTCTGACATGTGCACAAAAAAAGAACAGCAACAAGGACAAATTACATTATAGGAAACAATGGGAAAATACCCATACTTGGAACAATAAAACTGAAATTGTACCCAATAAAAAGTAAAGTCAGAACAATAAATGTTCATTCAACACTGAGGACAGAATGATTCATGCAAAATGCTAATTAGAAAACTAAGGAGTTCAACAAATCGGGCTTTCTTTTTTTTTCTGGGTCTGCATAAGTACAAACTCTCTGAGAGCTTCTTGACTGTCACATAAGCTGCTTTCTGCAGCAATTCTGACAAACGCAGAGGAATGTGTTCCACCGGAGAGCAGAGTTCCTTTTATTCTGTGCAGCGACGTGAACTAAAGGACACAGTTACTGTATCTAATGTAGGGGCTTGACCTTTGTGTCTTTTTCTCCATCTCTATTTGAGGAAGTGGGATGTCAGGAGAGCTCACAGGACTGGCCTTGGGTGTGGGTCACATCTTTAGACGTTTAGAAGACTTGGCAGTCAGCATTTTAGAAAGTTTGAAATAGGTAAAATTGCCAGTGATGAAGACGCTGAGTGAAAAATGTTAAATACTTGCCCCTTATTGTTTGGATGGATGGAGATAGTGAAATAGTATTTCCCTTCTATATTTAAATGTATTCCAATGTTAGTTGACCTCACGTCTGCTACAAGCCTTTCCTACCGAGAACTTCCCACTTTGACAGGCTTAATGAATACTTTCACTGTTCTAAACCTATAGCAAAGTCCCTTTTCGGTTATTCATGAATGCACCCATCGTTTCAAATGATGTCTTTCTTCTATTCGTATAAAAACGTATTTTTAATTAACATAACAGTGGACCAGACCACTCTGAAGCACATGAACACAATGCAGCCAAATGTCTATCCAATAAAATCTGAGCTGAAAGGGTTGAATATTTATGCAATTGTTTCCTTCACTTCATTCTTAACACATAAACATTACTTTGTAAAGAAAAGAAAAACTAAATAACTAAATCCTTTGCAGTGTGGATTTGAGTTTTTAATTCTAGCTTAAAAATAATAACCTAATTATATTGACCATAATTTCAAGTAAAATTAGATGGTCATAAAATCAGCATTTCATGCTTTCATGATACAGACGAGCCCCTGAGCAATATTAGCTTCCTGTCTTTGAAAGCCTCCCATCATTGAAAAAGTGCCGCAGGTCATTATTGATCGTCTGTCCGCAAGCCTATATCTCTGACTCAACAATGATGTGTGGGAAGAATATCCAGTGCAGACACCTCGGCCAAAACAAAACAAAAAACACGTAATTACTGGGGTATTTCATTTGAATGTATAAAACATCAGATGTGCCACACGTTGTCAAACACATTTTGTCCCACAATGTTTCCAGAGTCTGAATCTGAGTCCAACATGAGAATGAGACATGATAATTAAATGTTGCAGCTTGTTACAGGGCCATTGTTTGTCGCGGGACATATTACAGAGAGGTTAATAATGGCCTAAATAGGACACTAAATAGCTGTGCAGAAACACAATGAATCAGTGGAACTTGGCTGAAGAGTTACTGGTGTGTGTGTTGTGCAATATCTTGTTAAATCTCTATGAGAACCCTGCAGTCATCCCGCAATGTCAATATCATTGATCAGCGTCTGAGGGATTTTTAACGTACATTTTCACAACAGACATCACAGAACATGCGTGCACCAAGTATTTCTCTTTAACATTTTTCTCATGAAACGAGGGACAACAAGACAGAAAATGCTTTTGTGATCATTGATTTTCAAAGGAAAACAGAGGGATGCTTATTCAACATGTGAACTGATACACAATCAGTCTGTAGAGAAGAAAATACAACATATTGCATAGCATAATTGTCCGTTTTACACTTGGCAATACATTTTGACATGTTGTACTCCTTGTATATTCAGATGCTATCTGAGCAGATAAGCTTTCCCCGACATTCATCGTGTCACCTTGACGTTGTTGACTTCCTGGTCTACCTCCCTGAAGCCATGGCAAAATCAAATCCTCTCAAGAAAAGAGAAGCTCCATACAGTAGTTGTATTTATTTGAGGATAAATATACATCTACGGTAAACTACAGTTTTCCAGCCTATCATAGGCTACCACTGAACCACAAGCACATTTTTTAAGTAATTTAGAGTCACCAGTTGTATTCTGATGTACTGGAGAAACTCCATGTATGCCCAAGGAGAACAAACAAACTGGATGGAACTGAGAACTAGTCAATATCAATGCAAGAGTAATTAATAATTGCCCTTTGGTGAGGTATTGCAGACAAAGACTCAAATATCTCACAGATTTCACACATTTCTAAGACACAGGCAGCGGCCTGCGCAGTTTCATTGGCTGCCACCAACAATGAAATGATGCAGTCAGTCAGAAACCCATTATTCCCCTTGACTAATCTCCTTTAGCAGTGTATCTGCAGTGAGACAAGACCCACTGCTCACAACTCAATGTTTGGTTTCATTCTTTTCATTTAAATTATGATCAAGGATGGAAAGTTTGACAAGTGTATGCAAGAAGAGGTATTTATCAAGCAGAAGATTAAATACGACTACCCAGTGACTTCCATGCTATTCATTTCCCACACAATCTAAAAATCGTCCTGACACATCAATATATTTTATTTCCATAAAGCATTTCTGTCTCTATTAATACAATACAAGGTATATATATATATTTTTTTGTTTCTCTATTTATTTGCAGCAATAGATCACTGCTTCGGTACTGAACAGAATTCAAATGAAATGAACGGAGAGAACGGTGGAGGACGAGGCAGGGCTGGCACCAATACTGTAAAGGACTGAGTGATATTTACCTGCAGGTTAAACGGAGGTGAAAACGGCTCCTTTTGACTGCAGCTTCCTCGCCGCTCACGGTCAAACCGTGGCGATGTGTGTGAAGGAGACAGGCGGAGCGTGTGCGCAGTTAGAACGCGAGGTTTGATGAGGGTCTAAAGGTCACCGTAGTCGTATGGCCCCCAGTCTGAACGATGCGGATGGCATTTACATCAACATCAATACACACAGGCAGACATCAGAAATGCAACGCTTCACACTTCAGCGAAACAGTGACCGTGTGCCATGGCTGGAATGTGTAGAATTCTGTACATACATCATTTTGTCAATATGATATAGATACTAGAAAACAAGGAGAAGATGAGATTAATTTAAAAGAAACCACACAAGAAAATAGAAATGAAGCAAGTGAAATTGAGATGCGGTGGCCAAGGGATCCTTTCAATAATGTTTGCTTTTTCAAATAGTCGGCAGTGTTAAGGTACGGCTGCACAGTAATTGGCGAAACACAATATGCATTAACATTGTCAAATGAACAGCAGTTTGTTGTTCTGTTAATTTTTATTTTTATTTTTGTGCTTCTGCCTTGTAGCCACCAGACCAGAAAACACGAGGGATGTTAATCAATTAAAACATTGTAATTATTGAATCGCAGTTTTCATTCAAGTACGATTAATGGCAATTTTCTTTCTGCCATTTTTTTTTTTTTTTTTTTTTTTTTTTATTATTATTATTTTTAAATACTTTACAGTCATTCCAATTTGCTGTTATAGAGAAAATAGAAAAGCCCAACATATCCACATGAGCAAGCAGGTGTGTTTGCGACTGTGGAAAGGAAAAACTCCCTCAACAAGGAGAAACCTTTGCAGAAACCAGACTCAGAGGTGGCGGCATTCTGCGGACCGGTTGGGGTGAGAGGATAGAGGAGAGGAGAGGAGAGGAGAGGAGAGACAGAGAAAGGCTTGGTGAAACAAAATAAATACAAAAAATACAAAATACAAAATACATACAATACCCTTGTTAGTGCTACATACAATTGTTTTTTTTTTTTTGATAATACATTAACCACAGTGATCTAAATATTTTCCAACTGCCATGAGATTAAGACCAGCCTGAGCAACAACAGAGCAAAAGACCTAAATAATGACAACAATTATAACAAAAGCAAAAAGCAAAAGGACATAGAACAAAAATAAATAAATAAATAAATAAAACAAACAAACAAACACAACAACAACAAAAGCAGACAACAACTTGGTTTTGATAATTAACAGAACAATCTCGTCAATGAGGAGTGGGAGTGTGTGTGTGTGTGTGTGTGTGTGTGTGTGTGTGTGTGTGTGTGTGTGTGTGTGTGTGTGTGGTTTGTCCTCTGGATGTGAATGAAACTGTTGTGGGGGGGCCGCAGCACCACCCCGGAGCCCAAGGCCACCAGGGCCGGACGCTGCCACTCCGGCACCCAGCGACCCACCGGATCCAGGGAGGCCCCGACAACCCCCCCCGGAGAGCCACGCCCCAACCCGGAAGGCACCAGACGGAGCGCGGAGAGAGGACCCCCCCCAGGCCAGAGGGGCCCACAGGAGAAGGATAGAGGGCGCAGAGCCCCGGGCCCCGACCGAGCCGCCAAGCCGGGACCGGCCAGCGCAGCGCCCCCAGGCCACGCGGGCAGGGAGCCCCCCCGGCCCCGACAGCGGAGCCCGCCGCACCCCCGGGGGCCATCCCCCCACCACCCCCCCAACCCCCGGCGGGACAGAGAAGGCCCCAGCCGCCGAGCCCCAGACCAGCCCCCCCCCCAGACCAGGAAGAGCGAAGGCCCAGCCAGGCCCGGCCGGAGGACAGCCACCCCCCCCCCCCCACCCCATCACCTAATCCCAGCCCACCCACACACTCACACCCAAGCATACGCATACACACACACAGACATACATACACACCCACACAGATACACACACCAAGCATACACATACACACACAGACATACATATCTACATATATACAGACATACGTACATACATTTATATGGTTGGGAGGGGGGTGCCCCCCACTCCCCAGGCCGCCAGCCAGGCCCCCACCAGGCCACTACGGGATCTCGTCCTCCACCAGTCCAACTGTGAATAGGGAGGGAGGACCACTACCCAGCCCCCCCGGAGGTGCCACGCCCGAGCTAGCGTGCCCCCCGCACTCCAGCCGCACCCGCCCCGGAACACGGCGGGACCACAGCGGGAGGTGCTGGGGGGAGCCCCCACCCCCCCCTCCACCCTGTGGGGTGTTGGGTGCATGTGGATGTGTGTATTTGTGTTTGAAGAGGTGGTGCAATGTGTGTGTCTAGGGTGCGGTTTAAAATTGAGGGGTAGCGGGGGCCCGGGCGTTCTACCGCTGCCCAGCGGCAGAACCCCGAAAGCCAGCTGATCCCCTCAAGACCCTGCGTGACTTCTTTCTGCCATTTTAAATTTGAACAACATGAATGCAGAGTCCACAGCAGCAATTCATCAAACAGACAACAGTCTGTTGTTTGAAAAACTTAAACTGCACATGCTGACAATGCTGAATCAGTCATTTATTGTGCAGCTATAATTAATGGATGAATTGTCAGACAGTCATCTCATCACAATGTCAGAAGATGAGACTGCTACTTTAAGGTGAATTTACAAGTCAATAACGGCAGAAATGTAAGTGTTCATGGCTCTTTGATACATACAAAGGACTTGACAGAACATTTCTTTGCAGCTCAGCAAAAAGCAGGATGTCATAAGAAAAACTTGGTTCAAGCAGTTTTCTTTTAAGAATGTTCCCGTAATTACAAAGTGTGCAAAAGGATTCAGTTTGGGTCCAGATGAAAAAAGAACTTAACAAAACAGGAAATAACTGTCACTGGGTGTGATGTTCTCTCACTCTCACTGATAAAATAGACCATTACAAAGATAAACAGATATGAAGTCAAGAATGACAAAAAAGTTTTTGACTGCATCGGTCAAATAATCACTGCTGAAATTGCCGATCATATCTGCATGCTTTAAAGCAGCGGAACACTCAAGATGGCTTCTAAGGCCCCGTTTATATGACGTTGTCAAGTGGAAATGTTGGGTTTTGGGGATTAGTGATAGGAGTCACTGAAAATGCAAGTTTTTGAGAACTGCACCCAAAGGGGAACTTTTCCACTCCATCGCCGTGTAAACCGGGGGAAATAAACTTTTCGGAAAATGATCAGGTTGTGTCTCCATGTAAACAGAGGAAAATACAGTACCTCTTTGAAGCGGACATACTTCAATCTGCAGCTTTTACTGTGTCTCCATACCAGGAAATCACACAGCCTCTCCTTTATCCTCAATTCATTAACTTGACCCTGATGCCGTGCTCCCACTCTGTAATTAACTATGATCAGAGAACTGTAAAAGAAAAGGGAAAGGAAAAAAAAATACCTTGATTGTCTTCTTGGTTGTTTTCAGTGTTTGTGAAGCATCGGCTGTTGTGTTTGAGTAACTAGCTTTGTGTAAAAACATAATTTAGGTGTTGTAATTCTCTGGTAATGATGGCCTTCCAAAACACATCCACTATCATTAGATAACCACTGTTACAAATAGCAGCAACAGAGAGTGTATAATACTAATACTTATATTATCTAGAGTCTATTTCATCACGATAAAAGGCACATACTGAAAGAAATCTTGTGGAATCTTTCCACGTTGTACTGAACTCATCCTCTTACATGCTCAGCATGTTGGTCATGCTCTTTATACTATTAAAAAAGATTGCTGATATCATTACCAGTGCAAAGCCTTTTCTACGGCATGATATCACAGTGAATGATATTAAGTTAATGATACTCCACGGTATGTGTTATTAGTGGAGGTTAATGGGGTCGCTACTATGTAAATGGGATTCCTCTCTTTCATTTGTTGTGCACGGTCAAAGACTACTCGCTTAATTAAAGTAAAATCCCCTGGTCAAATCATTTTGTGTACATATCAAAAATACAACACACGCACAAAACTGTGCCTCACAGATGTATGAACCCACGATGTCGTTAAAAATGTGCCGATTTTTTCTTTATGTCCTAACCGTGAGGACACTGTAATATGCAGCTAATTTAGTTGGTAATTATTTGCACAGTAGTGTTAATTAGCAGCTTTGTTTAGGAGCTATCTGGTGTTACATTGGATTTAAAAGAATCAATTTGCTGCATGTTCCCCCAGCAGACCCCTCCCCTGCTTGGAAAACACACACACACACACACACACACGCACACACAAACACACAGACTTTAAACGGTATACAGATATAAACAGGTGCAGCACCGTCGGTAATGCAGCTGCTTTCTCACTTGTAATAACTCACGCGTCTTATCAAAAACACAGCCCTGCCTCCTCTCATCACCAACTTTCTGATTCATCAAGTTCGCCGGAGCATTTCCATATCAAAGCCTAGGCTGGGCATGCCTCACATCGGAGTGTTGACTGACAGCTGACAGGCGAGCGTCACATTGCCGTTTCGTTCATCCAGCTCCACACCTCTCCACAGATGTGACAGAAACCTTATTAAAGAAGATATATCAGCATTATTGACTGGTCTAAGAGGGCTGCTTTATATGCACATATAAAACGTGCTTTTTGATGATGCAAGCGCGTCGTTATATTATTGCTGGATTAGCATGCAGGGGGCACATCTCAAAGTCACACCGTGGTGTCAAAGATGGCGTAAAGACACACACACCGGTGAGCAGTATGTGTTTTTACTGCATAAAATGTGATAAATGGGTGATCTGATAATCTAAATATAGGCAAATGTATTTGTTTCAGTTAGTAATGCGTAAAAAAAAAAAACCGTTTTCAGGGAACACATGAAGCGTTCACTGTAATCCATGTCTACATGGATGGGAACAAAACAATAACTTTTGTGATTCCATTCAGAAGAGATGAGACTTATTTATAAGAACGTAAATCAGATGAAAATCTGCATATACACGAAATTCTAAATGATGCGTGTTTCCAGCCACTGCCAACTAAGTCACAGCACATGACTTTACAATTGACAATTGCTTCGGTCAGTTTTTACATACTGAAAATGACCGAAGTCCCCATGGCACCACCAGCAGATTCATCCTTGTTCATTTCACACGAGTGGATTTTGTAGTCTATTTTTTTTATAACACATTAATTCCCAAAGACACACAAAGGCAAAAAAAAAAAATTCTCTCCACATTCCCCTGTGATATATATGCAGTGCCAAAAACAGGCGAGGATCCTGTTCTGAACCTTTAGCCTACAAGCAGCTATATTACTTCCCTTCAGTATCACAAGGTGCTGATGGTTGGCTGGAACATATTGCCTAACTCTACGGTTCACGTGGCCCTTAAATGATGTAACCAGTAGCAATAATAATGGCGATCAAAGGCACTTCAGACATCTTTCAAGTGATAATTCTTCAAACACCTGTAGCTCACCAATATTCACAGGCTTTCCTTCTATGTACAGGTATGGGAATCGCTTCAGGAGATTTTTAGATTTCAGCCGAGGATGTCACTTTATTCAGCCTAAACATTACATTTGTTGATTAAAGCCAAAATGTATAAGGTTTAATTCAACAGTAGCACTTTGTGGCATTCACAGTCCTGGTCACTCTATATTTCCTAATAGGCACTAACTTTGAGACACAAAAGCAAATAACGGGGTCAGTTGGGGAAAAATAGGTCAGTTTTTGTGGCACATTGGGAAGATGACTCTTTTTTCCCTTTTGTCCGCAATGAGAACATGTAATCTGTGTCTGTCATTATTATGAAAGGGCATTCCAAACTAAGCAACATGAAAAGTCTTTCACACCCAGAGCAACTCAGCGCTTTTATGTTGTGGGAACGCTAAAGTGTTAGAAGATTCCTGACTACAAAGGCTTCAACCCTGTCAAATACTACCACACACAAAGACACAATGGTATAAACAGCTTATTAAGCGAGCATGCATGTCAGGCATACTGGCATGTATTTGTCTTAGTATTGTTATCTAACTACAAAGGCTTCCGGATAAGACGCACAAACAAAGGGGGTAAAAAAGAAATGGCGGACAAACAGATAACATGAGGACAGAGTGACGGAAAGCGTGAGGGAGAGGTAGTCTACTGCTCTTTGTATTACAGCACGTCTGCACCCTTATTGTTAGCCAGTTCAAAGCCAACTGTGGAGCAATTATTATTGTTTTCAAGGGTGATGAGCAACACAAGCTGCTAAGTGTTCCATGATCTGTCAGAATAAGAAATCTACAAAAAAATATAATACGTTCTTTAATCACTCAGAATGATTTCCCAGTGTGGAAACTTGGTCCTGTCAATAATGTAATTTTGGGGGAAAAAAAGCTCTCCCAGGCATTTTTGAAGCACAAAAAACAAAAACAAACAAACTGCTGGTCCAATTTCTGGACTGAAAACTCGTCTCCCTAGATGGTGGGACATATGTTTCTATACCTCCCTAAAGAGTCTTATTTGATGCATTGTTCACAGGTTTGTTTAGTCTTTAGATACAATACAGTTTGACTACCAAGAGAAGAGCCTGTTTACAACATCCCTACGGAAAACTCTCACTCTATTTTTTTTTAATTCACATTTGAAAAAACATTTTTTTTTTAGATAAAGTTTGTACTTTCATTTAATTAGTTAACTTTTCTTCTGGCACAGACAGATTAAACTGGCTAAATGAATGCACCTCACACTGAGCCTCATGCTGGAGGAGCTGCCAAGTGTCAAGTACAATTACTTATTTTTCAGTTGGGTATTTTTATTTGATGCTCTTGATTTGAGGAGATGCTGCATTTGTTTGCCGGTAAAAAGCTTCCAACACACTCTGGTCCGCTCTGATCCTTTGCAACTCGAGTGCCACAAGCAGCCGCGATGTACACGTCAAGTAAATGCGGACAACAGAGAGCCAAGTTACTCTGGTCACTCTCTTCTGTTCCTGATATCTGTAGAACAGCTGTGAACACTGAAATCACTGACCAAACCAAAATAATGTTACTAAGTCCCGCTAGAAAGTGGCGTCCACCTCATCACCTCAGAATGCGCTCAACTAGCTCCACCTGTTAAAGACGTACCAAACATATGTGAGCTCTTAAAGAATATATATTTATGTAATATCGTACTTGTTTGTAACATTACTTTATGAGGACAGTCATGACACAAAATAAACACTTTTATAAACAAGGTTAAGATATACTGAGTAGTTTAATTTAGATTTATGAAACAAATTCATACTGGTTTTGCCATTGATCACCTGAACTACAAAATGATTCCTCCTGCCATAGAATGTGACGAAGTTCTCTCGAATTTGAGGGATTGTGCAATCAGCATTGCCCAGAAGCGTTCCAGTATTGAAGATCCACTTGTTAGTTAGTCTCGTACTTTGTTGGGTTTTTTTGGGGCATTGTAATTGCAACTGCTTTTTTTTTGTGCAATGTTGCACTATTGTCTCTCACATACATTGGATCCTTAATGTACTGACATTATATAATAAGGAAGCAGTGTGATGTGCCAGTTATATGGTCTCTGATAAGGTCACAGCACCTCCTCCAATCCGATAAACATTTACTACCCAAATATTCTCAGATAGAAATGGTTCTATAACACAATTTAAATCAGATTATTTATCGTTATGTACAGTTGCTGATGAAGCTGGAATAAAATGAAAGTTGACTAGTGAAGCCTCAAACTGGAGAAAAATAATTAAAGAGTTCTTATATCATCACAAGATTTTCCAAATCAAATTAATGATCAGTTTATTCAGTCGGTTGGAAACCATAGATGAAGCTCGACTTCACATTTGAGTTGTTGGCTTCAGTGGCTATCTGGCAATTTATCATTGATGCGAAACAGAATCAAAAGCACTCGCCAATTCTGAGAAAATCTACACCAGCCTCCACGCTGCATTTTACAGTGTGTTCAACAGCTCCAGATTTGGTGTGAAACAGCTGAACAAATCTACAGACCTGAGCGGAGCTGGAGGGAGCAGACAGAAAGGAAAGAGGGAAGCAAGGGGAAGAAATGGATTCATCACTTCAAGAAGTGTTCTGAATCGCCGCAGAAGTCAGAGAGCAGTTTCACACTTCATGCTCATGAATATGCTGCACACACGGCAATTCAAAGAGCTTCGGGGAAAAAAAAAAAAATACAACGCCTTTGATTCAACACTGCTGTAATGCAAAATGGTCGGTATCACCAGGGACGGTATGAAGACAATATCAGAATGTGTAATTCAGGACTACAGATATTTAACTGTTTTTGACCAAATGTGCTGAATAATTTACCCCCACAAAGCCAGCTTACAATATAACATGAGATTAGACATTAGTTCAGGTTTGAGGTCAGTTGAGCTCAATTCTTCATAACACACAGCTCCCAATAGTGGCATCATTAGGAGCATATTGTTAGTTTCATCAATTATTGACACCACAGTTTTTTTTTAATATATAGTGACGATAACATCTTACAAATTCTTCTTCTGGCTGAGGGTTATTATTGCATATTGCGGCTGTGGCTCGATTGATAGTACGGTTGTTTCTCAATTGGAAGGTTGCCGGTTTGAATCACCAGCTCCCTCTTTGAAAGCTGAACCTCACGTTCAAGCAGTGGGAAAGGCACTAAATGAAATGTGTTTACCATTCACAGTTATGAACATAAAACGAGTTGTGCTTTCAGTGAATTTTGGACTAATAATATTTTTAAAAAGAATGTGTTCCAAGAAGTTAAAATCAAATCAGACTCAACTGAATCTGGAACATGGAATATGAATCATTTATTACCTGAGACTAATCCAGGCTTAAAACACAGTTATTAAGCCTGCTTTTCAATACCTAGTATTTCTGAAACATTACACCATTACAACATTTTTATAAAAAAAATTTCCTCCAAGTCTCTTTTGCAACATTTTATTTTATCTTATTTTAATGCCCTTTGGTCACTTGTTGAGAGCCATATGAATAGAGCTGAGAGAGAAAAGTTATCAAATACAACACAACATCTCCAAGGTGATCGACAAAGACCCTGAAATCTCTCCTGCTATTTCTCAGCAATTTCAGAATCAAAATGATCAGAGCAGCAGTGTCAAAGTTATTATAGTTCAGGGACCACATACAGCCCAACGTGATATTAGTCCACTACAACAACGTGATTCCAAGTGTAAAAATCTGTGTTATTCAGGTTTTGTAGAAATGTATGATGTTTATTATGAAGCATGCATTAAGCAGGAGAGGCAGTTGTGGGTTTTACAGTCCAGAGCGTTGTGCAACAAAATGTGCGTACTGCCTTATATCTGGATGTTCTTCACTTTCTTTTTTGTATTGTTACTCATTTTGTTTGTATTTTCTTTATGATTAACAAAACATATACAATTAGGGAGACTGGATTTTGTTGTCGCATTCAAATAAAAATAGTTTTTTTTAACACAACCCTTTATAATCCACTATAAAAAGACATATTTTCCTTTTTTTACTCTTTCATAATAGTGAAGTAAAAATCTCTATAGCTCCTTTGAAAAAAAAGAGTATTTTTTTTACATGCATCTGCAATATTTTATGTATGACCTATAATGATAGATAAGAAAAAATACAGAATTTCTAAAGTAAAAATAAAAAGGATTCATTAGAAAAGCTTTACAAATGGTTTTAAAATTGTCTTGTTGTTTCTAACAACTCGAGTAGCTCGACCTCCCTCCAGATCCAGTACCGTCACTTCCACTAACTTCACGCCTCCTTATTTTTGTTTATTTCTACACTTTTCTCCAACAATTCCCAGAGCCAACCTCAGCATCGCTGGAGGTAAAACCCTTGTTTCACAGATTTAGCCTGAACAATCGAGGTGCCACATTTATGAGAAAACTCACCAAGTTGAAATGAAAGAAGTAAACCAAAGCTGAAAGCCAGAGGAAAGCAATAAAGCTGAGGTCCCTCAGCTTTAAAGCAGAAGCCACACCTGTTTTGTTGTAGGAATTGAGCCATGTGTCTTTTGAAGAGGCAAACTGCGGAGGGGCAGTCTGGTTATGACTGATGCTTGTTGGAAATGTGGACACTTCAAATAGGTAATTACAAGAGCGGAGCTATGTTGAGTGAAACTGCCAAGTGCTGTAGCTTGAGCCAGAAGGGCGACAATGAGGCAGGTATCCATGGCGACTCAAAGCAGTCATAAGTGCCTCGGCAACAATGGCCCGGAGCCGAGCGAATGCAGCTGCCAATCAGGATGTCTCTACCTGTCTCTGCACTGCGTCAAAGCTTTTACAGACAGTAAATATGCTTTTCTTCGCTGGCTGTCTCAACCCGTCAAACTCGTTTAATCAAATTGCAGCTGTACGTGTGCATTGCATTAGCATAGTCAAGTATAAAAACGGTAATCTTCTGGCAATTCAACTTCTTCTTATATACAACAAAGGTTTCTCATTCACTATATTGAGAAGATAAAAAAAAAAAAATCTGAAGTTTTCAGTTACCAATTTGAAAAGACGCCAGGAGCATGTTTTTAATACGATGTATGCTTCTGCCCATAAAGCTAAGATTCAGGTGAAATAGTTTTCTTTAAAGTGTCTGAGTTTTAGTGTTCTTTTCTTTCCCTCTCCAAAATCTTCATCCCCAAACTGGAGTATATTGCGCTAAAAACGACAATAAAATAAAAGTAAGGCTTCCACAATATGCATAAACATCAACTTTCACTGGTTTCAGCTCAATTTTGATCTTAACGCTCTCCTTTCTAGCTCCAGGGCCGTAAAAAACTTTTACTAAAACATCTTCCAGCAAAACCAGCGAAAACCAGTTCCACATCACACACATTAATTTGATCCACTGTGAAATGACGGACTAATGCAGCCTTAAAACGTGTTTCTCAGGGGAACCGGCGAAAGCAGTCACCTTCAGTCCCTTTGTCAAGCGTAAGCTGCAAATCCCCGAGCTTGCCTTTAAAGTCTTATTCTTGTCTCTCCTTTTCCCTTAAGTACCATTTTGTGTTCCATAGCAATTCAGCTTTTGTTTTACCTGGCTGGTCCCCCTGGGCAATGTCAGCATCATTCTCTACATGCGGCTTTGACTCAAATCTCCCGTTGCAGCCACGTTGTTCGCAGCAGCGTCGCCTTTCACTTTTGGGACCACAAAGAACTTTTCAGCGCCCGTCCTTCTTTCACAGTTCATCCTGAATGAAACTCGAACAATTCAGAATCCTCGTGTGTGCGTACTGGGATGCACACAGGGAGTGTAGTGAAAATGTTGGGAAGTAATACTGCGATGCCTACGGGTGAAAACAGTACAAGAAAGTTTTTTTTGTTTTTTTTTCCAAACTCGAGCTGAATTTTGTAGGTGTTTTTTATTGTGTCACCTCTGGATATATATATTTTTTTTTTTTCCCGGTGTTGTGGTGTTGCAAAGGTGTTCTGCTGTGTTGTTTCTTGCAAGACATTTTCGTACTCATTAAACACCGTTACTTGCACAATACTAAACTTAGCCAAGATCCATGTCCTGTGTATTGATAATTCATTCCAGTCTCCTCCAAATATTTTTAAAAAGCCAGTCTTCAAACGAACTCCTGCAAAAATAGCCCGGAGGTACGATGTCAGACTACTGAGTCTGATGTCTTCATGTTTCTACATTTGCATACATGACAGGTAGCCGCTGTGTTTTGGGAGGGAGATACAGAAAGGAAAGAAGGAGGCAAGTGGGAAGTATTACTAAAATGGCTCCACAGAATGCAGGCATCTGGACTTGTGTGATTTCGTACAGAACAAAAAGTGCCCATTGATTTCCTGCCTATTTCCACGATGGCGTCTTAGAAAGGAATTTGATTCCAGAACGCCTCTCTGATTGGTCACTTTGGAGAGCATTGACTCTCGGTTTTGCTCTTGTTAAATATAGCCTGTACACCCTTTGACCAGCCTGGAATATGATGTATTAAATGATATAAGACAGAGTGCATGCATTGGCTTCTTTCAGCCAACCTTAATGTTAATTAGCTTGCAGGATCATTGACATGCAAAACATGTTCACAAGTCATCAAACCACAATGGAGAATCAGTCCATGGAATTAATTTTTAACAGATATTCAAGGTTTTATACTTTGAAATTGACCTACAGAGTTTGTGTAAACTAAGCTGAGAGTCTCTGGTACTCTGATTATTGACCTTAATAACCTTATTTGACCTTAATAACCAAAGGTTATTATGCAGGCTTCTATTTTTTTTAATCAAGAAAATCCTAAAAATGCATAACTAGTAGTGTGATTTTTGAATGTTATCAACACATGTTATTAGCTACAGGTACTCATCCACTCAAGTGGCTAATCAGCTCATAAGTACATTGCACCAGGACCTGCAAAATAAACAGAACACTGGTAATTTAAGTGACTTTTAATGGCGGTGTATTCTAGATACTGTCGCTCTACCCAACTATTTCTCATGCCTACAGAGAGTAGTCAAGAAAAGAGAAAATAGCCAGCGTGTGGAAGTTGTCTGGGTCCAATTGTTTTGTTGATGCTGGAGGTCAGAGTGGCCAAAGACCACCTCTGATCACACAAACACATGATCGAACCCTGAAGTTGTTGGTCTACAGGAGCAAAATACCACAACGGCAAAAGAAGATTGGAAAAACATTACCTGATCTGATGTGTCTGCAAACAATTCAAAATATACTAGAACTTGTGCGTGTGTGTGTGTGTGTGTGTGTGGCATATTGTGCTGGATCGGATATGGTGTTCATCTGGGGTGTCAGGTCACGGTCACACCTGCTTGCCTCTTCAGACTAGAACACCACATACACAGTGGTTCATCAAAGCTGTTATTTTTGGCGTGATATTTTTCTGTGAAAACGTGCTGTAAGTCCCAGCCAGAGCCAACAAATCATTAGTTAAACATTAGAATGTGTTATTTTAGCCATTTTCATCAACCTTTAAATAAAGTATCCATGCATTAATATTTCTGTCCCATTCTTATTTTATTCAATCTGAAGAATCTGTTGTAGTTTTTACATTTTGTTTTGATGTTGTAGCTTTTCTGTGCGTGTTTCCTTTTGCATCGAGGTGTCCAATGTGTGCCACCATGAAAACCTGTCCAAATGTTTTAGCTCGACTTTGCAGGGGGAACTAAAATATTTGACATACTATGTTGTTCGGGAAAAAAAGTGCAGCACACTCCAGGTGCAAACAACAAACAGTAAGTCACGTTACAAAATAATGTAAATTTTTGAGCTAAATATAGTCACCCTACATATTTTGTCTCTGGCTCAAAGTGTCAATCTCTATCTTTCCATCACACAATAAGTTATCTCTTGCAAACATAAGCACGGGCGCGTGCACACACACGGAAACAGCCTCCTACCGAGGAGCAACAACATCAGGCTGGCAGCACTTGGCGACTTTCAATTAAGTCTTAACTCGACTTTTAATGAACTCTGTCTGCTTCCATAAAGAAATGGAGCCAGTGAGCCATTCATGTCCTAGAACTCGTCAAGTCAAACCAGATGAGGACCAGTAGGGTTTAACTGAGTCTTTAACAAGATAATCAACGCCCTGAAATGGCTTGTTAACTGAGGGACCCAGCAGCAAAGGCGGGGATTGAGGATCCTGGTTTAGACCGTTGAGTTAACTGCAGGGGACAGTTTATGTGTTTTACATTGTTTTCTTCAAAGCACATTCTTTATTGTATACTTGAACTACATTGTGTGTTCATTTGCTTAATGACTTCCCATCTTCTTACTCTTTCCCTTTCCTACAAACCTTCAAAGAAAACGTTTAGAGGAACAGACAAAGATAGATCACTGCTCCTTGTGGCTGAAACGTGCCTTAACCTGATCTGCCCTCACTGTGTTTATTGGTATAATTAGAACGAGTGCCTTTCTATCGCAGATGTTCACAGTTGAGCAGCGTCAAAGGCTAATTTGGGTCAGAATCCCGACATAGACTGTCCCATCTTACTCATGACAGTCAAGCAGACTTTCAATATAATCCTTTCTTCTACCGTTCACATTAGCTTCAAATAAACATTTCTTTTCAACGCTAGCCCTTGTTAAAACTTAATATCTTTCTCTCAGATATCAGCCACCACGCCTTCATTTCCAGTTCCAAATCACACCTTTCCACAATGAGTCTTTTCTGTCGCGATGACCTTCTTGACAGCAGACTTGCACCTTTCACCCAATTTCTGCTCCATCTCTAGAACTGTAATTACTGTCTCATTTACAAAAGCAGCAGTTCAGTACACATTCGCCGCAGGGTTATTATGCCTTTGTGGTTCGGTAAAAAACCTCTCCAAGCCTCTGGAGTTGCAAAGCCTAGTGGGAGAGGTAGATATGTTGACGATGACTAGAGCTCATGCTCCCACACATCTACACACTGCACCAGATGTCTGAACAATGGAACGGTAGATGTGGCTGCCATGCAAAGCATGAATTGAACCTGCAACCTTGTGATTGAAAGATGACCAGTTTACCAACCGAGCCACAGTCAAGGACGAACACAGGGGAAATAATAAACGCACAAGAAACAGCAGCAAAACTGAAAACATTCCTTTCAGCATTACTAGAAATAGTGAGTCCTGACACTTTAACGGCAAAAAGCGACAACAGCGCTCGTTAATTCACGAGCCACAAAGCAGCACAGTGTTATGATTAAATCTTTATCATGGTCTTCATCTTCTGATTTATCTCCTCCTCGGTTGCTGCTTTTCCCTCACATCGCTCTTTTCTTCCCATTAAATTTCATGATTCTCCTCTTTGTTTGTGTCTGTGGTTATTTGCTTCTTTGAAAGAGGGAGAAAAAAAAAATCAATGACAGTGATCAGAGTATGGCACAAATCATACAAAAGAACGTTATAGCACACACTCGCACACACGTTTAAACGCACACACACACTTAGACAAAGATGAAGTTTAAGTATCAGTTTGGGTTGTACAAAACAATGGGTGGCCATAAATCAAGAGTTGTTGTGAGGGCAATGAGGCAGAGACCGGGAGAACAGGAGGCTGGGGACGGAAAAAGTGGATGGCGCGCGCGCGCACACACACACACACACACGCACGCACGCACGCACACACGCACGCGCGCGCACACACACACAGCACCAGAGAAGCATTTTGACCAGGGGGTTGTGCTAGTTTGAGGATCCGAGTGAAAAATGGTCAGGCATCATGAGCTTGAGTTACATTTTGGGGAATCTGCCACAGGGTAGGAGGGATGGCAGGTCCGTTTTGTGAGACACTCACTACAAGATTTGCTCACATATTCCTGTATGGCCAGTACAGCTGTGAGTATGTCGCCAGGTCCGTAATTCTAATCTTCCTTCAGGATGAATGCAGCCCCATCATTTCATAAATTGCAGCAAGTTCTGAGCCAGGGTGACATTGACATGTTCTATCACACGATACATGACGTACGTGTATATTTTATTGCATTTACATATAACATGAATCCAACCCTAATTCTGACCTTGAGTCAACCTTTCAAATGCATCGTACAATCCCGACAAAACTGGGCATATGTGAGGAAATATCTGCGGCATTCGTGACGGAGTGCATCAGCATGAGGCCTGCATCTCCTCTCTCTCTCACTTTACCTTATCAATATTAACGGCTAACATGACTTATGGGGACCATCAGTCTGGCTCACATGCACGCTCACGCACACAGATGACCTCCAGCACAGGCCCTTTCCCTTCGATGGCTCCTCAGCCCCTCTGGGAGGCTCTGTGCCCGGCATACATATTCAGGCGGGTCCCAGTGCTCTGATAGGCCCTGCATGGCGATGGCTTGTGTTGGAACACAAATTCATAAGTATATCTCCTTCAAGGTAGAGGTTTGTTCTTCTTGCTTTGCCATATAGCGATTGGGTGTATTGTATACAGTGTGAACAGTAAAATAAATAAATAAATAAATGGTAGTGGAAGAATGCTCACAAAGATTGAAAAACATTTGAAGATTTAAACACCAGATGAGCGTATTTATTGCTGTCATCGAATCATGACTTGCAAACAAAAATGCAGGCATTCTTAACCTCTTCAGCACTGCTCTCACAGTTAATCGCTCCTCTGTACACGCAGCTTGCTTTTCGAAGGTATTTCGAGCTGTCAGCACCGAGTTTGGTACAATCACTGCAAGGACACCCAGCAATCTGCCCTGGGATTGTGCTCCAGCTCATCAGTATCTGTTCATCCTCATGCTGCTCAGCCTGCTGGGTGTACAATAGGTGACCCAGGAAGCATACAAAGTTGAGAGAGGAGCAAATATTGCAGGCAGGCAGGCAGGCAGGCTGAAAGCAGCAGCTTTCCAAGGGTGGTGGCTTGAAATCCTAATGTCTCACTGTGACAAAGATAGAGGGGGGTTATTATGTTTTATGCATTTTCCACCAAATGCACTGGCAATAAATGATGTCTACACATGAGTTACGGTTATGAAACGGCATTTAAATGTGATCTGAATCAGTATAATACCACACAAACAATTTCATTTAGTTGTTTTTTCTTTCTTTACATTGACAAAATGGCAGCGAAAAGTAAGTGAACTCCAGATTTAAGATTTATTCTAAGTGGTTTAGCATCCTTTGGAATCAATTTTCTGGACAAGCTCTTTCAGCAGCAGCTGATTCGACTTGCACAACATTGGGGGAGGAATTTTGGACCATTTATCCTCGAGGAACGTTTCAGCTCAGCCAGATTCTTGGGATGTCTGCTCCATCCGCCAACTCCTACTGAGCTTCAGCTGGTGACCAGCCACCCTGACATTATCCTGCAGACATTACCCTCATGAACTTGGGACATTTTCTTTTTTTCATGACGAGAGTATAAAGGATCTGATGGAACAAAGTCATCATGCTTTGTACACTGCAGATGAGCTTGTGTTAGTATGCAGAGTAAAATATACACTTTTAATTAACGACATTCCAAAAGGAATAAATACTTTTTCTAGTCCTTGTTTCTATGGTTTCTGGAGAGTAAGCTTTAAAGTTGAATAATTTGTCAGTATAATCTTCCTAATCTTTAGTATTTATTTTCTCGTAAATTAGTCTGTCTGAAGAATGAATCATGTGTTTTTTTATCGACTTGCATACGATGTGTGTGTATTTTTGTCAGAGAAAGTCCCACATGACTGCTGAAGCAGATAATAAGCATGAATAACAGACCCTGTGTCCACAGTGTCACATTCCAATGCCGAGGGGACGGCTTAGCTCTGAGCAGCATGAGATACCTCAAGGCCAACGCAGTCTGTCTGACAGCTGGACAGGAGTGATGTCGACCCCAGTAAAGTGTGCCAACATTGCAGGCATCACTCATATTATATATATGCTGTATATACATGATGGAGAGTTAGTGGAGGATCCGACATATAATAACAGGAAAGCTATCAGATAAGTAGTGAAAATTACTTCAGTCAACTAAAAATGGGGTATAAAATAAGTATCTAAAAAAAAAAAAAGGATAATAAAAAAAAAAACTTTACAATGTACTCTGAAGAATTTATGAGGTCAGGGATTACCTTCTGAAAAGGTTCAAGGCTGTTTGTCGAGTCCATGCCTCATGCTTTTTCATGTTCTCGATTACTGTGTTGGGTGATCTTCCATGCTGTCAATTCAATTATTTTAATAGCCTTGTTTGATGCACACACTGAAAGAACGTCCTTCAATTTTGCACCAACATGCACCTGTTATAAGTGGCTGGTACAAAATAAATAAATGTTAGTTTGTTCCATAAAAAACAACACAATAGATCCTGCAAACTGTTTCAAGTATAGCTGCTTTCCATGCTCATTATCTTAGTGTATAAAAATTATATTCTATATGATGGTGTTTGTTTTCAGTATACAGGTTATTTAGCGGGCCGAGAGACTGAAGGATTGTCAAATGCCTTTTTTTTTTTTAACAGTCTTGACAAAGTGCTGCTGGCTGACTGCCCACAACTGATACAATGAAGTGGAAATACATTAGCAAAGCTCAGGCCAGCCACACAATTGGCTCAAGATTTGCAATACTTTCACAAAAGATGGAAATTGAGCACCAAGAGCCATCAGCAAGCAAAATGCCTCAGTGAATGTTATTGGACTTGGTATATACATGTAGTTCTTCGGGCGAAAAGCTGATTTCCACTTTTTAGCACTTGACTGAATATGAATAAAGCAGCCCCCGCAGTTCATCAGTGACTGTGTGAATAGCTTTACCTACATATCCAAGTGTACCCTAAACTCTGCCAACTGGGAATAGCAGCCAAAGTGCATTATCACAATTAATAGGAATTGTGATAGGAAAGCCTATCCATTAAAAAACCATCACCATCTCATTTCATGAAGGCTCATAGAAAGCCTAATTTCTGGGGGGGGTTTGTTGGTGGCGAGTTATTTCCATACAGCAAGAGCTGAACGATCTCCCGTTGCTCCTGTCGGCGGGACTTCATTGACTCCAAATTCTTGGTGTTGATGTGATTTGATCAGTGGAGTGAAGCCTTCCGTTCAGCAGGACACCAATCAGTTCTGCTTAAGATGGTAATTTGCCTCTCCTTTAGCGATAGCAATCATTCGTCGCTCCCCACTTCTCTGCCGGCAACTATTTGTATTCTCCTCATCCTTCCTCTGTGGCAGTGACAATTATCTCCATCTCCAATCAGACAGGGGAGTATCCAATGAGCGAAAATCTCGTTAGACTGATTTGGGAAAGACTCTATTGACTGTAAACACAGTGGGGAATATAAACACACAGCACTAATTCTCTCAGCTGCTTGGGATCCTTTTTAGGGGCAAATGCTTTCATTTGTAATTCCCAAACCATCAACTTATTAGCCCACACAAGGAGACGCTTCACGAACATGAGATTTAAGTGATTAGCACACCTCGAAAAGACGCATGACAGCTGTCAAAACTTGGGATTCACGGAGGCTGAGTGTGTTTCCCGATTAATAATGTTTTGACAAGATAACTATTCAAATGCATGAATTTGATATTTTATATTTTCAAATCTAAATATTGACTACAATGTGCAAAACACACCAGATGCATCGCTTTTAGTTGTATCAACGAGCAGTGGAGTAAATTTTCACTGCCTTTGTCTGAGCCTGTGAGGACCCAGTGGATTAATTTTAATTAATGGGCAATGACCAACAAGACTACAATGTCAACAATCGCACATGGCATAAGGAGAGGAAATACTTCTGCTTCTTCCCAAGATGGGCATGTGGGGCAGAGCCAGTCCAGCTCCCTGAAACCCAGCAGATTCTGAATGTGGCTACAATGATCAAAAATGCAAATGGGTGAAAATCAAGGACAAGCTGGATTTGGGGCAAAAAACTTTGAATACAAACATTGTGGATCAATGGGAACCATGTAAAAGTGTTGAAAAGTTGTGTGACTCCTTTAAACAAAATAAGAGCTGCAGATGAAAGACCTGACTTTTGGACATTTCACTAAATTTCACCAATATACATCAATTAAAAAAAAAAAGTATAATGCTGAAACTGCAGGTGTGTATTATAAAATTAAATAAATGAGGTTTGGATTATAATACTTTCCACTGAGGGAAAGTTATTGTGAATTCACTCCTCCAGCCCACGAAAGATTAAGCAGGAGTCCTGCAGGGGTTCAGTTTTATAAACCTACTTGTATTCACACACATAAGCCTCAGTACCGAAATCTGATCCATTCACCACAATTCCAATTACCGTCACAACAAATCTGCACCTGCCTGGACTACATATATGGGATCAGTCAACCAAGCACTGATAAAAATGTTCACTTTAACTTCAGTCTGTTTCTACATTGAAGGCAGAGCAGTACATTCACTGACATTTAAAGATGCATCAAGACACACACGTGCACAAAACAATTGCTGTATGTATAGTGTGTGTAACTACCAACACAAACTTACACAAAGGTAAAAAAAATAAATAAATATATATATATATATATATATATATATATATATACAAAATAACTGCAGCCGCCTTTCCAGCTGTGGGTCGCTCTCAAATGTCCTCTGATCAGGCGGAAGCTGTTGGGCTTCCACTCTGCCAGCTTGGGCCCCAATGTCAAACAAACCTCGTGCCAGCGGTGAGTGCTTCCCCAAACACAGATTGAATGATCTGATGTTCTGACAAAAAAATTTGGCTTGATAGTCACCTCCTTCTCCATCCATTATGGCATTTTTGCGAGTTCTGTTTTTGGAAAATTTACAAATGCCAGTGTCTTTCCTCAGTTCCTAATTTGCGGCTAACAGAGGAAAGCTAATCGTTTTTGGCACGTTTTATAAGCACCAAGTTACTGATAACATTGTTCCCATGCTTCCAAATAACACCAAATACCTCCCAAACTTCCAATTTGGTCATTGCAAATGTACTGCCCATGACTTGGTGTTCTCCACTTGCTCATTTGGCCTTCTTTGCATTCATTTGGATGCAGTAAAACACTGGTAGCTGCCCAATGCCACAATCTGCTGTATGTGACGTTGGAGGTGAAAAGCCGTTTGAAAATATGTATATTGCTGGCCACATAGAGATTTTAGCATGGCTAATGAGTTTAAATTGTGAATAATATTCATTTTCAAGTGTTGTGTACTCTCATATGGTATCTGGCTGCATTATCTTTATATTTACCCTTTGTGAATCTGCACATTTATATATTTTAACTATTCCAAAGCTTTTTTTTATGTCACCCACCAGGTGCTCAACCTGGTGCAGTACTCTGCTGTGGCTCCATCAACAAAAAGCAGCTTGACACCCCTCGTGTCGAAGCATATGTGCAGATGTTTGTGGTTGTGTGTGGTTGTTTAAAGCTTAAACATAAATGTTTCATTTATTACTTCCATCAAGGCACAGGAGCTGGTGAGGAAATAAGGCTGATTGTATAGGAATGGAAAACACATTGAAATCGACAAAATACAAAATCACCCCTGCACGTTGTCATTGTCAAGAAATGTCACAACAAAAAACTCCTGTTGTTTGGAAAGCTGCATATAAAGTCGGCCTCTGTCCTGATCTATAGGTATATGCTGTTCTCATTCGGCAATGTATCCCACTTGACATGTTACATTTCCTTCTAATGAGATGTAAACATAACTCTCATATGCTTCCGACACATGTCATTATACAATAGGTCACCGAATTGGTATCCATCCCAAAGATATAGTGTAGTTCTTCTCACCTTCGCATTGTAGTCATCCCAAAACCCAACAATGGGGCTCTTCTTTGGGGTCAGGGCTCAGAAAGGTTTTCCTACTACGGGAACCACATCAGCTCTGACCCTCCACCTCTGTTCCAACTTATGTTATTTGTGAACCACCACAATGTCTGGGGGGGGGGGGGGGGTAAGAATAGTATTACAAGGCACGGTGTGGAAGACACACACAGACACACACACACAGTTAAATCAGACATTAATTTTGAAAAAAGCATGAAAGCATTTGAAGCCGTCAGTGTGAACTTCAAAGTCACCTTGTTGCTTCACATCCAAAGAGTGCACCGCCAGAAAAGGCAAATAATAAATGAATTGATGTCCAAGCCCTGGCAGGGACCGGTGTCTGCAGTAGCCAATGGGATTTCAACTGGATCATTAGGAAAAAAAGCACAAATTTGGTATTGGTCATGAAAAGAAAAAGTTCTCAAACTCCTTCGTCTTGCTTTTTTTGTTTGTTTTTTTTCCAGGAGACTGTTTTGGGGATTCTTGGTTAAATCTTTAGATTCTTGCTGTGTCAAGCATAAGAAACTGTTTAATCTTGCCCCATTTGCCTCCTGAAAACAGTCCCGAAGAGAATAACAGGGACGAAAGCAAAAACGAATAAAGTCATTGAATAATATCTGCCTCACGTGTGCAGTGCCAAAGTTTATATTTTCTTCACGGTGAATGATTAGTGTGTTTGTGTGGAGCAGGACACAAAACTCTGAGCAGCAGCAGCTGGTGCTACGTTATGCATGACAGTTATGCATATATGTTATTAATAGTATAAGAGCAGGATGGTAATTGTTGGCATCTGCAAAACAGATCGACTCTGATCTATGGTACACGTAGTGCACATGTCGTTTCCCTTATGATGTCCCTTGTGATCAATGTTAAATTCCCAGCAGACTATTAAAGCCAGAAAACAACTGAATTCTCAAGTTCAAACAATGTGCAGCAGCTTCAAAATGTTTTCCTGTAGCTTAAATAATAATGATTTTATTGCTGAAATACCGCTCCTTTTTATTATATATATATATATATATATATACACACATCCCCATATGACAACCTTATGTGAGAGGATAGGTAGAGTCAGTTTAATTGGAGAAGATATATTATATGGCGAGAAAATGTATCACATTGACTCTTAATAATACATTTCACCTTGATATATAAATTATAAATCAGTCACATCTTGTGTCAATATATGCGCTCATGAATAGTCAGTATGCTCTATATGTAGGCAGTTGAGAAAGGCTTCCAGTCATAAGAAAGGATAATTTCAGTGAGTGGTGAAGATCAGATGAACCTTTTCTGTCTAAAACACAAAATACAAGTATATGTCAATACATACTCTAATTCAGTTCAGATGGTAAATATTGTATGGGAGCAGATACTTTACCTACAATACCGAATCTACCATTTCTATCTACATCAAATAGCAGCAATTTTATCATCTATGTGATAATATGTGTTCATGTGTCTCATATTTAGTCAGTCTGATGGAATGATTACACTTGTCAGGTGCTGCTAACGTCTCCAGTTGATCAATGATGGACTGCCAATCGATGAATAAAGTCAGGGTTTCATTCAATATGTCAAGTTACATCCATTTATGAAATAATTTGTGCAAATGTCTTGAGGTCACTCTTTACCTTTGTCCTTCAGACAAATAATATGCCCATGTAACTTCTCCATCAGTAATAGATCTGAAAGAAGCCCATCAGAAGCTCATCATATCTACAATGTATGTCTACACCATTTTAAATACGTGTCAAGAAAAAAAAGAAACTACAGAGCAGTTACTGTATATTATTAACAAATCACATATTTAGAGTACAAAAAAAACAAAAAAAACTAGGGCTTCTTAGGTTATAAATGAAATTTATGCGACATAATAATACTGACTGTTCTAACAAGAGTGTTGTAAGTTGGTACTATTGGTACTATATGAACATTTTAAAGTTGGAGCCTAAATAACGTGTAAACATTATTTTGTGATTCCAGATATAGATTTTGACTGTTTTACGCATCAGTAGTAGCCAGTCGATTGCCTGCCTGTGCTACATAATTCAGATGATGCCCCCAAACAACACTTTAACAAGCTTAAAAGCTTATCTTGTCTGACTGACATTGCTTTAATGTCAGCAACTTAGTACTTTGTCCATTCTGCATTGATTCCAAGTTTCTCCTTACTTTTTGATGAAATAATGATATTTTGGAAAACAGTTTGCTGAAAGGCCAGCAACACTGTATTGACGGAAACCCATCAGTACGATTAAGACCTTCAGAAACATTAACACGAGAGATAATGCCGGAAATTACTTTTAGGAGCCACAATGGGAAACGTCATGATATTTCTGTTTGGTTTTCTTGTTTTCTCTCTCTCTCTTTTTTTTCTGGCGGGGGGGGGGGGGGGGGGTGGTTACAGTTACTGTATATGAAAAGGCAACACAATTACTTTTCGTGTGAGATGCTGTATTTGCGTTGAACCAGGGAACACAGCCAAAAGCTAAAACGTTAAACGAAAGACTGAAGTACTAATTAAAGAAGTTTGAATCAAGTTAAGAAATCCTCATTTTATTAATTGAATGATCAAATCAAGCAATTATAATTCAGTGTGACCACACAAATGGAGCAACGACAAAACTAAACCGATGAAATTAATTTCTCCAACGTGATGAGGAGTTCAATGTCGCCTTTGACCTCGACACCAACTCACTCCCAATCCAATAGTGTACTGTACATTTGAAAAACTGTGACACAGGAAATTTACACTGTTTTTTGTTGACTCTATTTCACTAATAGCATTTCTGAAGACAAATTTATCATCTAACACGTCCAGTTGAATTGGAACTGGACATAAATCTTTACCAACCAGAAACATAAAATCTTAGCTGTTTCACACACTGCTGGTTGTGTGGTAACCCACATAGCTCGATGACTAGGGTCATCGGTGTTTGAAGTTTGCCTTGACTTCCTGTGGTTGTGTGGGTTTTTGAGAAGTGCATAGCCTCCTGGAGCATTTCACAGAAACACCCACATGGCGGGCACAACCCAAAGTTTTCCATCAAACCATAGTTTGAATCATGACATTGCCTCAGGTAGATTGGCTTCTACCCTCAATACAGCCTGGTGCTGAGGTTCACGGTTAAGTGATGCTGATAGAAGTAGCCTTCCACATAATGTGATAGATAACATTATGTAATAGATAGGGGCTTGGGGGAAACTTCTTTCATAGCTTTGTGGTTCCACTCCGATGCTCATATGCCCACTGTGGGGACTTTCAGCAGAAGACAGGAATCAGCATGAGCACCCACACTGGCGAGAACCTCTTCAGTAACTCTCCTGTTGGATCAGACAACACAGAGCTGGCAGCATTTGCCAGGTAAGGATCACTTCAAACAGGAAAAATTCTGAAGAAGCTCCCATTTTGAAAATGTTTGTACTGGAGAAGGAGAAAATTACAAAGATAATCAGTGTTATTCACGTCACGTTGCAGTGGTCAGAATGTTACGGTGTATAATATATGAAATGAGTTAAATATGGCGAGTGGAATTGTCCCGTGTTTATTTCAAATAGGATGACCCTGATACTGTGGAGCGAACCTGCAAAATTAACATTAAATCCGTTTCAAAATAAATGAAATAAGTAATGATGACACAAACGTTCACTGTATGTAATTGGAGTTGTAATTAGCTTCAAACATATTATCGAAATACCTGGGCGAAGACAGTGACTGTGTGTGTGTGTGTGTGTGTGTATGTGTATGTGTATGTGTATGCATGCATGTGTGTTTTGAAAAGCTCTACTGAGTCACACAAACTTTTTAAGGGGGGAAAATATCCCATTCCTCTGCCCCGCAGCAACCGCTAACAGGGGGAGTCTGGATTCTGAGATAACTCCATCTCTGGCTGCTGGGAGATTCAGTCACATACATATAAACACACACTTTGAACCACACATTTACATCCACTAGTAGTCAAGCACATCTACAAAGACACACGCAACACCTCCTCAGAGGATTCATAAATTGTGGTGAGGCTCCGAGTCCTTAGATGTCTCAGGTGGAGAGTTTTTCATTTTGTTTGTTGCTTTTTTTTATATACAACTGACAGATAAAGCATATCATACTAAATAATATGGGCTGTAATACTCGTGAAGCAGGTAATTGCACTGTCTTAGTTATTATTAAAAAAAAAAAAGGATATGTTTCCATCTTACAAAATGATGCATTTAATTCCCAATCTCCTGGAATAAACAATCCATCAGTGCAAGTAATCGGCATACATTATCATCATTATGCATGATCACTTTCTTTGTAGATCTTTAGGGGAGAAACAAAAAGAGAAAGACTTGTCATTATTGGAAACAGGTGTGCATAGTTCGTTTTTGTTTTTTTTGTCTGGTGGTTGTGTAAAGCGATCTGTGCATCATTGATCAGCTGCAGCCAGCTTTGGGCGCACTGCCTCATTAACTGGAGAAAGGATTCCATTATTTATAGTGAGCTGGGTAATGAGAACATTAATACACTGAATGTATTGCTCCTGAAGAATAAAAAAAAAAAAAATGTTAAGAAAGACATTTTATCGTCACTCTTTTGTACGTGTTTTTCAATATCGACCCCCCAAGAGGGAAAACTGTTTCAACTCCCCCCCTTTGGGGATGGATAAATGTATCATCTGCCTGTTTGCGTGTCTGTCTGTCATCCATCCATATATATCAAATAGACGGTAACAGATGAATATTTAACAACCTATTTCAGCACATATTCCTCACAGGCAATTTCACCTTCTGGACTTTTTAAAATGCTGAGTGTCAACTCTTGTAAGCTTCTAAAGGCATGACCGACACACAAGGCCAGCCCTGTGATCTCTACAAGACATGCTTAATGTCAGAACAATTTGAAATAAGCTTGTATGATAATTAACAACAGATCATTTGAAATGATGGATACATTCATGAATAACTCTGAATTATGCTATAGTTTTGAATGAAGAAGGGAAACGGTATCTATCTATCCATCTATCTATCTATCTAGCTATAACTCGAAGGTGAAGCACAAGGCCAGTTGGTGAAAATTGCTTGTGAAGTTGATTGGTTTGGTGGCAACTTCACTTTGATTTCTAGCAACAAAACAACTTCAACAAATACATGAAAGCAATTGGCGTGGGCTGGCGAGCCCAACCTCGTGTTTCTTGTGGACGACTTAATTTCCATAAAGGCTGGTATATTGTATAGTCATCACTGCAAAATTGTTTTTCTAACTGATCTTGTCCCAGTGTTACTAGATACATTTGCATGAATCATAGCTGATCAGATTTAATGTCATTTCAACTAAAAGTGGTGTCCCGAAAAACACCCTATTTTATTCGATACACTTACAAGGCACTCCATGAAGTTGATTCATAGTTGCGGCATCATGAAGTACAAAATGAATCCAACAATCCTGCAGCTCGCTCATTGTCATTTACCTGCCGAACACCACAGTTCCTCAAGCATAAATATGTATTGTGTACCTATGAGCATGTTGATTGTAAAAAAGTGTTCAAACATTATTATTTCAAAGCAAAACCATACCAACTCGCTAAAAGGTGCACAATATCATGTCATCGACTGGCCACATAACCTCTGCTCGTCTTTGCTTGTCTCGGATAAATTGTTTCACTAGCTAATGCTGCATTTGTTGCCATTATTTGTTTAGTAGAATGTTTAAAGAACAAGTGGTTATCTTTAATCAAATGACATCCTGAATACATAATGGATTCCTTCAAATAGTTTAAATGTCCGACAAGAACCTTTGTCAGAAGTGTCTCAGTCCTGAGCTTTATGTCACTTTGTTACATTTCAGCGATGCTCTTATGACAATGATCATATTGGACAGTAAAAAAAGCCAATATCTGTTTGAGAATTCCACTACTGACTAAATAATTTTGCAATGGTTCTCCACCATCAACTGTTCATCAAAATGTTCAAAAAAGTTATTCTTTTGGTTTTGGCTTTATAACATTGTTTTTTTTTTTTTCTTCCTTTGACCACATTATTCACCAACAAGATAAGAAAATCTATAAGGGAAAGGGGGAACTTCCTTCCTGCAGAAGTTTCTTTATGAGATGTTTGTGATTTATAGACAAACTTATCAAGATTTTTCCTTCACATATAAAGAAAACAAAAAACATTGAGCATTTATGATTTTAAAGCAAGCGCTCACAGCAGCCGATGATAAAACGATGCCGCTCCCGCTTCCTGTCTTAGTATCCAAAGCAACTGCAAACGCATTGTCTTGGTTGCTGATAGTCAAGGCTGTGAGCAGGCGCCACATGCCATGGTCATGGTGATAAGAAAAATAACATGAATGTTCTGTTGCAGATATCAAATATCAGTTTTCTCACAAAGAGATGCTCTGACAGACCTGCTGCCTTGTACCTGATGCCAGAAAAACCGCTGAATGGTTTCCTTTCACACAATTTTCTCTGTACCACCATGTAAAACCCGATGAACCTTTGCTATTTTGGAACTGCTATCATGAAAAATGAACAGCAAAACACCATGCATGCGTGTACGTCTGTTTGCAGGGGCCGTGGTTCGTAAACCTGTAAGCAAGAATGGGAAACGGAGCAAATATGAAAATTTCCAGACTGAAACAAACTAATAGCTGGCTCATGTGGTTGATTCTTACTTGTCATCTTCCTGTGTGAACTGATGTTCTGTTCAGTCGTTTTCTGCAGCGTCTGTTGCTTTTTTTAAAGTGAACATGCAAAGTACAGTTTTAAATATCTGCTTTCGTGGCTGTGAAGTCACACTTTGCAGGAAACTATAGCTCAATCTATAGGTAGCTACAGGGAACTTTTCACCGGGAAAGAAACAAGTTATCTGTTGCTGTTTTGTAAACCTTGCCAGTGGGGAATTTGCCAAATGATAATAATAAATTGTGAATAAATGCATAGAGAAAGGAAGGAAATCACAGTTGACAAGATGGGCTTTAAAAATGAGGGAGATGAACAAGACTATGCCAACACAGGAACAGAAGAAAGAGACATTGGAGTGAAGTAATCACATAACGGCTTAAACAAAACCAGGCAAGCTCCTAAACATTAAGACTGTGACCACTGCAATTTGAAAAAACTGCATATAATCTTTGATGCAAAAAGTAAATCTACAGTTACAGTGTAGTAAAGTAAAGAACAGAAATATCAAAAATACTCAGTGAAAAATAGCATTGGTTTGCGAGTTTGCAGGAGTGGATCTTTCAACATTTGGCAGCATCTAAACAAATTAACTTGGAAATAAAATATAGAAGGGATGCAGAGCAATAATAAAACGTTCGATAAAGTTAACATTCGGTGCCAGAAAGTATTCAGTCTGTCATAATGTTCCAGGAGCAGTACATCACAAATCTGGAGTGGTGCCATCAAACAGTAGGGAAAGTACAGATCGCTGTATATTCACCAATTTTTGTACAACTTGAATGATTTCTAAAAAGCGATTATACTTAACTATCAATATGTCGTGTCATTATCTATAAAAGAAGCAATTTGTAAAAGCTATAAATGTAGACAAAAATGTAGTAAAAGAGAAGAAAATTGCAAAGAAAAGAAAATAAGTTTCAGCTGAAAAGCTGCAAGAAATCAGTGAAGTGGTCATGTCGTCTCAGACATGCTCTGATTACTCTCGGTTGGTTAAATTGCTCTGCCTGTGTGTGTGTGTGTGTGTGAGAGAACAATAGTGTCTGATTAACCCGTCCTCACCTCCCCACTGGCCTCCAGCCTCTGGACTCCTTGCAATCATAGCCCATCTCCTTGTGCAGCCACAATTAATTTGGAATTAAATTGTGAATTACACTAATCCACTTTTTTATTATGCAGTTATGATCAAGTCATTATGTCTCCACCCCGTAGCAATGTGACAATGCATTTGTTAGGCACAGTGATTACATGTATGTAATCTGTCACTGCCTCCCCCCCCCCTATTTAAGGCCCTTTCTGGTAAGTCTTTTTTTTCAAAGTATTAAAAGAATGTTTGTAAAGGTGCATCTTCTTTTGCAGCCACCCTTCCACATTTTTGGGAGGGTACATTAATAAATACAAGCAGCTGATTGCACCAACATGACATCTGGGGGGCAGCTCAGTGATGAAGAAAAAGCACAGAGGAAATTGTTCAGTTGCAAAATGCCTTTGAAGATTTGTCTAGAGAGAGTCAGGTAGCATCCGCACGGGGATCTGTCACTTTAACTATATGGTGTTAATTTTCAGCGTTGTTATATGGGGAAGCAAAAGCTGACAGAATAAATACGTATAAGCTCTATGTCTACAAGCTCGAAACCAGACACGATGAACACATTGGGAATACTTTGGTATAGTGGCTATGGTGCTTCTCTTTACTAAGAAAGAGAGACCGGTTTCCTTAAGGCTACAATTCTATTAAACCTAATGTTTGCAGATGACACTATCTGATAGCTTCTGCACTTCTTCCTGTAACCTTAGTGACAACAAACAGTATTATATAGAGTGTGTGTCTATTTAAAATCCTGACATATGTTATTTAACAATTGTATTATGTTGTGGGTCATTTTGACCTGTACTGTGTAAATCTACTCAAAAAGTTAAAAAAACAAGGTTAAACCAAAAGCAACTTTATTTTAGATTATATAAACATTGAGAGGTGACATACAATACATTTTCAATTTCAGCACTATATTTAGGAACTAGTTAACGTTTTTCCATCTTCAGAAACGCATTTTTTTTTTTTTAAAGCCTGGCATGATGTCACTTGTCATATGAGCTACTTTTCTCACCTGAAAACGACTGTATTTGCGAACTTTACTGTCCATGAACCTCATGCATACAGTTCAGTTACCAGGCCCTTTGCTCACAGCTGTCCACTTGTGTAGTGGCACACATTTTCATAAAAATCCTATCAATGCGACTGTTTTTGGTGCAAAGGAGCAATACCGTTCACTTCAGAAAGCAGTAATTTCTCCCGATAATAGCAACACCATTGCTATATAAAGATCCGCTCGCTTCGGTAACGCGTATCTCACAACTGGTAGAATCGGCAACGCAGGCAACAACGTGAACACTGTATTTCAGGAAGAAATATTTTACTGATAGCTATAACTCCAGCTGAGTTAAAATACAGTTTACCTCATTGTTATTGTGAAACAATGATCGGACCTGTGCGCATCCCGAGCCCGCCGGCTCCTCGTGGCAATGGCTACAGATAATGAATAGGGCAAAAGCAAAAAGCTCTGCCCCTGCAGAAACAAAAAAAAGTTCACACAATCAAACAGTATCCTGTCCAGGCTCGTCATCTCCATTGAGTCGACCCACTATTGTGGTGAGCTCCAGGGCTCAGCCACTGCACCTGGATCAAGTTGACGGGAGACAGATCCCCAAATTCTGCCTTTCGCCTCACAGGTTCTCAATGAGATCATTGTGACTTCGAAGGATGGGCCAACTAGTATAAAACATCTCATTGCAACAAGGTCCCTGTTGGATTTTGAGGTTGGCGTCTCATGAGGTCCACAACATGCCACTCATCAACCTATTGGTAATGGCTCATGAATGAAAAATCAGATACCATAGTGTGAGAAGGAATCTACCTTGAAACAAGCCATGCCCTGCAACTTCACTAAGCATAAATACAAGTCATTAATAGAGGCATGGAATCATGGTTCTTCGGGCGAGGGCAAAATGACCAAAGGGAGAGAGATGATCCTCAAAAACCCTGTCCCCCACGGTTTCTTTTATGCAAGGTTGACCTCCTTACCGAGATAAGGTGACGAGAAAACGATGACAAGGCACAAAAAGCCTGCTAATAGATGAAAGGCCCAGATCCAGCAAACTCCCACCAGTCATGTGCCGTTGCTGTCGCTCATCCAGTCCCTGCTTTCATCATCCTAAAAGTGTCAAGAAAGCAGATGGCTTTACGGGCCATGATTTCATTTGATTTGATTCATATTCAGCCATATTTACCCAATTTTGTGCAGTCGGTGTGTTCAGCATTGCTGATAAGACTGCAACCAAATGGATTACATTCCTATTACCATGCTAAATACTGGGCAAATACTTTGGGCTGTTGACTCAATCTTCCAACGGACAAACACAAAAAGTAGGGAAAGGAGTTTCACAGTCCTACAAAAAAAAGAGCACAAGTTTTCTGATGTGGTGTGTGGAACATGCGGAGTGTGATATTAGATTAAGTGAGGTGATTCCCATCCTCCTGAAGTCAAATACCTGGGCAATCCCTGCAGTTAAAATATTTTATATTAATTACAAGTACAATGTGCTGTGTGGTGACATTCAGTCATTTGAATTAGGTGCTACCTGCACAGCACCAGTTCACTGGAAGCCTTTGTCCAAAGCCCAATTGGATTATCAACTATTTTTTGAAACCCTGATTGAGATTATACAATTCAGACTTTCACCATCCACATTCACTTTAAGATAGATAGGTCAGCTGTACTGACACTTGGGTAACGAAAGTGCTTTTCATTCCCTGCCACATGCGTCAGAATAAAGCAAGTGACCCTGCAGCACTGTTTGACCCAATCAATATCAGTGCCATTCAGCCAACATGACTTCGCGGGGCTGCTGCTGCTGCTTGGCTAACACACTGGAGCTCCGTCTGCTGGGATGGTGACAGTGATTGACTGTGACCACACAGGTGGTAACTATGTTGCTGCTGCTGCTGGTGATGATGATGATGATGATGATGGTGATGGTGACGAAGCTGATAGAGATGAATGTAGTTAATGGGGTGAAGCAATTATCTGAAGTTCAATGTTTGAACACCATCCTACTTGATTTGTGTCCAAGTAACATCTTTGGCGCTGGACAGCTGCATTCAACGGCAATTACGCCAAAGCACAGCCGCTTCCAGCTGTTGTTGATGGAAAAAGTAGTGACTGTTCAGTGAAGTGAAACTATATAGTTGTTACCATATATTGTACTTGTTTAATCACATAACTCAATAACATGTTTTCTTCTCACCTAGTTTAATGTATAGCGCACTGCAACTGCGTGAGCAGTCCCAAAGCGCTTTTACATCATCGATCACATTCACCCATTCATAAACACGCATATCCGTGCCATGTGTACGTGAAAATAGACACAGTCAACAATGTAAAATGGTATTGAAAGCAGAAAATTTTAATTTACAGGTCAGATCAGTTTCATTGCTGTGAAACATCATTAATAGCATATCATTGTATTTTTTTTTTACTGAGACTACAATCATGGACGCAATAGATTTAGGATTAGTTAAATATGCATTACAACTGCATACAGCTAAACTCATGATATGTAAATAGCGAAGGTTTAGAATGTGAAAAGTCCTGCAGCTGGTTTGACACTTTGAGTTGGGCAACAGCTCTGGAAATCAGAAACACACACACACACAGGGGACGTTGAGCTCCTGCCACTAAGCTTGCATGTAGTGTCAGGCTTAACTTTTCCCCAGTCAGGGTAAGCTTGTCTTTGTCCACCGTTTCAACCCGACTGCCAACATAAAGGTCAAACAATTACTGGCACACCTTTCTGTCTCACGTTGCTCTTTTCAGCTTGCTGTGCGTGCATGTGTACAATCTGGCTGAATGTCAGCGTGTAGGTCTCAGATAGCTGGTATAACAACATTTTAAAGTGGCTCTTTTCCGCTTTGTACCCGATCTGCATGTGGCGCAAACACCTTGGTCTCAAAGTAGCTTGATGCAATTCCTTCATTCCAGATGTTTGAAAGGAAGGGCACCATTCATTTTTATGTCATGTTTATGTTGCACAGCAGGCAGGGAACACAAAGTAGGGAGGAAATAACAATAACTTGAGAACCGAATGTTTGCAGAGAATCAAAGACTGGGTTTTGAGGCTCATGAGGTATCCACACTCCCCTCAGTCAGTGAAGACTGACATTTTAATTATGCGTTTTGCACAAATCCTTGGGAAGCTTGAGAGTAAACATTAGCATTAAGACAAACATTATTTTACTGCAACTAATGCAAAGGGCCTTGAATAACTGCTGATGGTTTCTGTCAGACTCGCGGATCCTTGGTAGGAAGAACCACACCACAGTTATTAGTACAAAAATTTAACATTTATGTTGACTTGTGGCAAATGTATTCATTGCGGAAGCAATGTGGGAAGTAAGAGATGCGAGTGATAAAGGAAGGAAAAAGAGTTGTAGTGGTGAATAAAGTTTGTGCGTTCAAGCCGAGACCAATGAGACAAACATGAAAATAGAAACTATGCATATTACTATTGATAATTCAAATCATACAATTAACCTTTTATGAACACTAAAGTACTAATTCCAAATGTTTCTCTTTAAAAAAAATGCTTCTGAATTATTGGCAACATTTTTATCTTAATGAGTTCTTCTCAAATAGACTGCTTGGCTGTAAAACAAAAACACGCAATCTCTAATTGTATTGAACAATTGTGCCATTTCTGAATGAAAAAAGAAAATATGTTATTTTAAATTCAGCCAGAAATTCAGGGTGTCTCATTCAATACAGTGAGAGACTAAGTATGCCATCCCCTTCACAAGAAGGGAGAACAATGCTGACTGGACTGAAGGCTATTTTTAATAAAAGACCAATTTGGTGCCCATATACTGGCTTGCCTGAACTAATGCAAACTCGCTGGTCCTTAATCCTGCTGCTCAGGACTTGAAGCCCTGCTGGTTTTCATTCAGCCAATTTTTTCAGGAGTTGATTTACACCTCGAATTCTGGGCGAATGTAATTACCCTTGATTTTGCCTGAGTAGGAAAGTTGGCATTGTATGACCAGCTCAGAAGTCACGACACGTAATTAACGTTGGATACACCCTGCCGAGTGAGCAACAAATGCCCTATGTTGCATGAGGTAGTCGTCAGCTCCTTTTGTACCCGCGAATTCTTGCTGTACCTCTCTCCTCACACAGTTAATACAAGTCGCAGGAACACCATTAGTGACCTTTGAAAAATATGGACGTGTGAATATGTTGCTGGCCAGGCTTTGCAGCTGGTCGAGCATGGCGTTTACTGGGCATGCTAAATTAGGCAGGGTATCTAAAGAATCACTGCACCCACATTCACACATGCACACTCACAAAGCCTTACACACCATGGCTCTGTGCTCCAGTGTGTAATTGACTGACTGTCTGCTTGGTTGACTATCTGAGGCGAATGTTTGGCTGAGCGACTGGCTTAGCAGCTGACTGGTCCACTAATTGAGTAGCTCTGAGAAGGAGTGACTGCCTGGCTAAATGATTCAGACACAGCTGGATGGAGGTGAGACTGACAGAGAGGCTGCTGGAGTGTTAAAACCAACATTGGTGTATATGTGTGTTTTCTATGGAGTTACCCATCAGCGGTGTTGGTGAAAAAAAATATCCTTTCACGATTCCTGTACTTGAATGATTACCAATCACCATGAAATTAGTTCGGCAGTAAAGAGTTACTGATTATTCATTAAGCTTGTTGCTTGCTTCTTTTGCCATAAATGACAACAGTGTGAACACTTCAGGGCTGTGAGCTCCAGCTTCAGCTTTGTATTAACGGTTCCAATTTCAACAACACATGTTTCCTGAAGGAGGAGGGCCAGATTCATAATGAACTACCTCACTCAGTACTAATTCGGACAATATTGTACATCACTGATCATCATTCCATATTTTTTTACAATGCGTTCAATGCAATACAAGAAGTATACATTTTATAATTTTGACGGGAGGAAGCATCTTCAATACAATACACTTGATTCACCTTGTTTCCGGTTTTAAAGAAAATGAAATTATTCTTTTTGTTAGCTTTCTGGATAGATAGCGTGACACAAACAGCTTGGATTTACATCTATCTCTAGATGCACTCTCTGAAGTCAGAGGCCTCCTCATTTCCTCGAAGCTGTGTTTGCTCTTGTGAGAATGACATCACAGTGAGACTTAATCAAGTCCGAAAGAAATCCAAACTGCATCCATTGGCCAGCTATCAATTGTACGCAGGACTGATTTGTCTGACGCAAGCCTGCTGGTTTGGAAAATTGCAATCAGGATTGCTGCAGGCAACTCCGATTTGGATCGTACCTTCCTCGCAGGGATGCATCAGAAGCCGCAAAACTGTCTGATTTCTATGTGGACATTCCAAGCCTTGTTGGCCATGTCGGTAACCCCGACATTGCGCTCGTGAACTTTCAGTCTGTCAGAATATCCGATCATGCATTTCTTGATGATTTTGAAAATATTAAGAAACTCGGCACACTATCACAACTCAAACAGAAAATAAATCAAATTTTGTAATGTATAGTACAGTATCCTCTGCAAAAAGACAGAATTCCAATTGGTGCTTCAAACAAGCGACGTTTCACTTTCTTTAATTGGGTGTTAAATGAACTGTAAAGTGTTAAAGTGCACAATTATGGTTGCATTGGTATCATGTACTGGTATTACAAATTATTAATAGTGAACATACATAATGATACAAAAAAGTGTGTTGAAATCAGTGATGAGTACACAGTCTCCTTAAATCCACAATAAAAATAAAAAAGGCACATCTGGAAAATTTAGAAACCAATATAAAAGTATGAACTGCATTGAAAATTATTAATAGAACTGAATTAGCATTATCCTCGTGACATTCAATAATCTATTACCTTTGTTCATGTCTCCTAAAATACTTATATTTTATATGGTTGAAAAAGATTACAGGATACTCGGATCATTCGACAGAAATAGATAATCCATGATCTCTTTCCTTTCTGATCAGTTATTAACACTAACCAATGTGAAGTTATTGCAGCAGAGGCTGGCATAGATGTCCCCTCTGAGCTGCCAAGTAAACATTAAATGAGTCCATGTCATCAGAACTTAAATCACACATAAATCCACATTAAGGAAACCAAGCTGCTCAGTAGATCGTGACATCCAGTGAACACTGATGTGGCAGGTGTGTCAATTGGTTTTCAATGACTGGAGAGCTTTTATACTGAATGATATTGTATGATTCAAGAATAAATTAACATTCATCGATCATATTCCTACATTCTGTAGTACATAGCTTACCATTTTCATTGACCACTTTCTTACCTGATCAACATGAAACAAAGGCGTTCATCTCAGATGGGACATTGTCATTATTGTTGTTGGTCTTGTTCTTTGCATCCTTGTGTATCTTTATGCTCATTCAGACACAGCAATTTGTTTTAACTGTGATTGATTTTTAATGTGCTATAGAAATAAAATGGACTTGTAATTGACGCTATATAAATAGCAATGAATTGCACTGAATTATCTGCCGGACAGCTTTACTGTTATTGCCTGGTGCAATGAGTACGTTTCAGGTTTAACAACAACGGCACTCAATTATTCCGCTCATGTAACTGATAATGAGACATATGCTGCGTCTTAAATGGCTTCAGGTTAGTGATAACACTGCATCCATAACAGCATCCACACCAATACAAGGAAATGTTTTGCAGGCAAAAAAGTAGAAAAATAATGATTCTGAAGTAATTTTCAGTCCAAAGTCAGATTGGCCTGATTAATGGGAAGTATAACTGGGTCACTGATTGAATCATGGCCCACGAGAGAGAAAAGGGGGAGGCTTTGTTGGACATGTGTTTTCTGTGATTTCTCATTCAAAAGGTTCAGCCGAAGTCATGCAGCTGCCATTTTATGCATCCTGTGATTGGCTGCTCTTTTATTCCAAATGGTGGGCTCTGACCGCTTTGCCATTTTCCTCTGAACAACAGGCACTGATTGGGGAGGGCGCAGACACCCCAGTCTGGACTGATTTGCAGCAGGTCGCAGATAAAATGCACACTTATATACACATAAAGTACGAGCCATTAGATAAGGCACGCAGCATCGGGTGCGAAAACTTTTTTCAAACTCAAACTTGAAATGACAAAGTGAGTTGCCATATTCAAATCCAGTCGATTAACAGTCTTTAGATATTTGAACATATGCAAATACACACAAAATGCAAGATCAAGGACAAACATACACTTATGCAAAGCTTAGTCTGGGAAGCCTCGGGCAACTTACATATTTTTCTGAAGTGAAAATAAGCAAACAATTTCTGCGGCATGAAGACCCATCGGGTTTTTTTGTAAATGCTGATAGAAAATGATATTCATGTAACAACAAATAAGAACTGGGATGCACAATAATCTGACTTCCTATAAAACGTATAAACTATGTTTGGCATGACATTCACTTTGGTAAGCAGACAACACTTTCTCCTGTTCTCAGCAGTTCACTTCAAGTTCAGAAACGCTGTCTTGTAAGCACATGTTGAAGATCTTCCCACACATTTTCAATGATGTTTCAGTCTGATGACTGCCGAAAAGCTTCAAGTAGTTCTTGGATGATTTTTTTAAGTGTGTACATTCTTTTAAAGGGTTCTTGGCGATCACATTAGCGTCCAGAATTTTAAGATATTTCATCTACAACGGATCTATGAAACGCCTCCAGTGGCCCCGGCAGCCTCTTAGCCCGAAAGTAGAATTATTCTACATGCATGCCAGAGACTTGACAAGTATTCTGCTCATCCAAATCTGCTCTTAGTGCTCATAGTCAAAGAGGTCAATCTAAATTTTAACTGCACCGGCTCGATCATGCAGGGATGTTTGTTGTCGACCTCATCAGGGATGAGCTTACAGGGATGTGCCAACAGCAGCCACTGCTCTTCTGTCCAGTTGGGCTTTCTATTTGTTTTCTTTGTTTTGTGGTATCTATTCCATTTGCTGTTTTCATCATTCTACCAAATCAAATGTCATTTTATAAAAGCTCCACCAATCTCAGGAATTTGCTGACAGCTGTGTCCGCCATTAATATCAAATACATTAAGTGGTAATAATAACCAGCATGGACAGAAAAAACAACAATCAAATCAATATAACAATCAGCATATGAACGAGTTAAGTTCAATCATAGAAGAAATGAAGATACAAGTTTCTGTCACCTCCTTAATTAGAGTTGCTCTTACAAACTTCCTGAAACACTTTTAAGCCACGATTCCTTGCTGGGAATTTTTAGGCTGAGAGGACTCTAAGACGCTTCGTGAATGTGGGTACTGGTGTCTTTGCTGGACACTTTGCGCTTTGTGCTGCTGGATGCTGGTTTTGGCTCAGGAGACTCGTCAAACCCACACAGCAGATTTCTGCAGAGTTCCTTGGTATTTTTCAGATTTTATTCTACCTTTTTTTCTCCCTTTTTTGTCGAGAAAGAGAAAAAAAGATGTTATTCTTCCTTTTACATGTACTACTTCCAATACAGACCCCGTTACCATGATGGTACCTCCACTATGTCTTACACAGGTAGGCTGAGCTTTCACTTGTGGAATTAATCTGATGGCCTCCACGCCATTGTGTACATTTCTTTCAGTAGCGTCGTCTCCTTTGACGTCAGCCTTTCGAGTCCAAGCTGAACTCGGCACCCCACATCATTCCACCTGTTTTCTTTTCATGCATGCTGAATTAAACCTTAGTACATTTATGTCATGTCTTTTTCTTAGCTTCACATAGAGGAAGCACCTGAGCTCCTTGATGACTGACACCCATTGGATATTGGATTTTTATGTAATCAAAACATAATTTCCGATTCATTCAGAGTGTGTGATTGATGAAAGTTACAGGTCAAATTGATTATGTTGTAAAGGACTAAATAATTCTTTTTTAAGTATATTTGGACATTTCAATGAATCTTACTGTACAGGATTGATCCCGTTGCACTCATTTGTAAAAACATTTCAAACTCTGGTGTTCATCAATAAGGGCAGTGCTTCTTCCAGCACTCTATGCCATGAAGGTCTGGTTTTGCCCTGTGCAGTTTTATATGGCAGATTTCTGTATCCACACAGTCTGCATGTGTTTTTCCACGGCTGCTTTTAACTGCCATCTCTCAATGACCTTTAGTGCAGAATAAATTATCAGCTCAAAACACTTTGATATCTATCACCAGTCAGTTACCTTGGAACGCTTGTAGTGGTTTTTGTAGAGTTTTATCACGTTTTGAAAGGAAACTGAATTTTTGGAGCACCGGATTTGACATTTGGCGTCAGCGTCAAAAACAACCAAAGTACAAGTCCGCTTCAGAAAATTAAAGAGCAACAATTAATCAAACGTGGACATTTTACAAGTATTAGGGTTCTGGAACTTTTACAGTTCCCATGAAGACTATTTAATTTTTTTTAAATAAAATGAAATAACATTTGAATAAAGCTTAATTTTTTATGTGTTTTTCTATTTCCATTCCTACTCTTTTCAAAAAGTCCATCAAATGTGGTAGTCGCCCAGTCGGGGAAAGACTTTAGCATAAAATTGTAGAGATGAGTGGCAGATAATCTACCATACAAATCTTTCAGCAGACACCATGCTAACATTCACATCCAGCATTTAGGACAGCACATTTTTTCTTCCTTATTTGCATTTCTTCATTTCGAGGGATGAAACGAGGGAGAGACAGAAATGGGAAATGAATCAAAGGGCTGATTTGGTATGCAAGTGCCACAACATCGCAACAGGGAAAAGCTAAATTGAAATGTCATTTTGCATTCATCACAAAACAGTGACAAGTGTGTGTGTGTGTGTGTGCACGTACAAGGGTGGGGCAAAGAGGTGGCGGAGCATGATGGCAGGAGGTGGGAATGACGTGTGTGTTTGTGTGTGTGGAGGTGTAGGTGTATGTTCGTAGGTGAGACAGACGGGGAGAGTGTTTTCTGCCTCCTGTACAAATGATTTCTGTCAGTAGAATTCTTCATTCTTCAGCGGTGGATTTCTATTACTCTCCCCACGGCCCACAGATGGCTGGAGAACTATCATAAATCCTGTCACGATACCGCATATGTAATCTTTGCCTTATTTCAGTGTAATTTATACTTTTTAAGGAAGGCATTGTCTCCAATTTCCTCATTCAAGGAAGATCCCACAAAAACAATTTCAGCCACTTTCCCCACACCTTTCACCAAAGACTTGATCATGATCTACTTTATTCCAAATGCACTGTGAATTCAACCCTTTAAAAACCCAAGTCATATTTTCTTAATTTTCTGTTATATTGAGAATAGAGTAGGATACATAATGCTTTATTAAATTGTTTACAGCATTCCTAAACACAGAATAGGATAGAATATGAATAGAATATTACAATATATTCACTGTTAAGTGAATGCAAACCCCCCCCCCCCCAAAAAAAAAACAACAATACTATTGTCATGCCACTCTTTAGCCCCATTTGCACAACGTTTTAAAGTGAAAACTTTAAACTTTCATTCTGTTTTGGCCATTCATTTTCAACACAATAACATTGTGAATGTCTGAGAACAAAACTTTTTAAAAACAGCTACCAGAGAGCAATTCTTTCAATATGCTTGTTCTTTCTAGACAAAATTTCAAAATGCAACTTTTGTGAAACACGTACTACTGGCAAATGTGTACCCTCCAGTCACGGTCAATATTTTATTTATTTTCTTTTCTACATGTGTGAGAAGAATAACAACAATAGCAAAGCCATAACTTTTTTTCTTAGCTAGAATTTGATGGAGCTGGAATGAAATCTAGTTGGACTGACAGAAAATAGCCATGGATATCTTCAAATTTGTGGTCTCGTAGTTCATAAATAACCAAATAATTTTAAACGTATCTCAATCATGAGTACATTCACCTGCACATATCACTGTTTTTTTGGGGGGAAAAAACAAATCCTTAAAAAGGTTTTATCAAATGTTAACAGCTTGAACAGTTTAACTGGAAATAATGTTATCCAGATGTAGACAAGCCAAATAAAGGTTTGGGTTCTTGAATGCTTAACATTAAAAAAGAAAAGACAAACCAGGTTCCCTCAAAAGGACTTCAAGCTGTTCAGCATATTAAAAGCATTATAGCTCATCAAGACAATTTCTCGTTCACCCCTTGCTCAGCCGTGGCTGCATGTTAATAGGGCCCAGAGGTCTCACTCTAAAAGCTCATCACAACACTAAAGATACAGACGATCAGCATAAAGGTGCCATGAAGAAAAATCAATCTTGAATCATGCAACTGGAACAAAATTACTTTTTTTGAAAAAAAAATCTTTACACAGCTGTTTTTCAGTTTTTTAACCACTGATGTTTCAATGATGACGTCATTTTCTAAATAGCCTACCTATAGTAGTAACAAGAAAGATCCATAATGGCTCTGAACTGTGCTTGACACCTGTGTCTCGGTCACAAACATTGACAAAGACAATGTATTTTACCCAATACCATGTCTGAAGTTCATGAGACTATATATCCAGTTATGAAGCATGATGACCATTATGATTTCGGTTGGATCATGACTTGTCGGAATTACAGTGTGTTACAATAATAACTGTCACGTTGTAAAAATGAAGTGCAGACCAGAGAAAGGGCTCCAGAGCTTCTCTCTTTTTTTTTTAAAGACAATGTAAAGAAGCTCCAAAGACAAAAGATTAAGGAGCCACTGTTTTCTTCAAAAATGTACTTGAGTGACCATTAAACCAAGTAGAAGACAGAAAGGATAAGAAAGATGGGCTTATAAAAAGAAAAAAAAACTTTCTTTTGGAGGTGTGACTTAGGGAATTCATAGAGTTGCAGAAGCTTGAGGAAATCTCCTTTACATATGTCAACAAACCTTAATGAAACCCCCAATAAAAGTAATGCAAACAAAAATAAATTCTCTTAAATTTTTCGTCTACAATCATGCACACTGCCATGTCAGTAGCTTTCTTGCAGCAGAGTCACACACGAGCTTGTGAGATCAATAAAAAGAAATGTGTGGGGGGGCTACTTTAAAGTACTTCCACATCGGCTGAATGTATCTAAATTATTAATGAACGGATTCAACGCCAAATGTATGTAGACAATTGCAACCGATTTTCTGACAAACTGAAAAAAGCAGTTGCTGCTAATCATGTATTACTTTTATAGACTGACACCACATTTGATCTGACATGGCGGTGGCCGAGCCCAACCAATAACCACCCTGTGGAAAATGACGTGATGCATTCATTTTTTCCTTAAAACAAAGAAGTACTTAAGAGACGAGACGGAGAGAAAATAAATGTGTTTGGGGTTCAGTCATACATTGTATTTAAGAGGTTACATGCTTACATGCTAATGAAAAGTTTTATTTCGTTCATCAGACGTTGTTACTTCAAGCCACTCGTAAAGCCTCCTTGGCATAGCATGGGGTTGTCCTGACAACACAGGTACAGAAAGTTATGCACACCCGTGAGTCACCATGGGATACTCAGAAAAAGCCCACTAATACACTGACGAGGGGACATATTATTTGTAGGTGATTCGACGAGCCAATTACCTTTTGAGGAAAGTGCATAAAGCTCAGAATTGATGTGATCCCAAAGTGGATCGTATGGCCGGTGATTGTGGGAAAGTCTCAGAAAAATACTTAAAAATCTGGAGATTAAGTTTCTTCATTGTATGTTTGAACATATTTCTTTTATTATTATTATATTTGCTTCATTTTTTTTTCTATTTCTTTGTAAAGCACTGTGAATTGACTTGTGTTTGAATGGTGCTCTAGAAATACAGTATATTTGCCTTTCCTTGGGAGAACATGTAAACTTCCCATCCTACACCAGTAGTATTTTAGAGAGTGATAAACATTATATCGCCATGAAGGTCTGTGTATATTTTTGATATTTTAACAGTGCAATGATATTCTATTGTTTTAACTATGGTCAGAGATGACCACGAACAGGAAACAATACCATTCTGGACCAGATGTACACTACAGGGTGTTTCCAAATCAGAAGCCCTGATTTAATGGACATGTACAGTCACTGCTCAAAGCCAGCGATGCAGCAGACAGGCCAGGGGACGAGATGGACTACAGCACTCTGAATTTGTAAATTATTAACTATTTCATCAGTGATGTGTTATTTTCATAGGGCATAGATAATTATTGACAGGAGGCAAGTACAATACTAAAATTAGTCATTACATCACTTTGTCTACTTTCCTGTGTGATCTGATGTAAAGTTTCCCCTAAAAGAGTATATGTACTTTTTGAACCATTCTTAAAGCAGTTAAAAAAAAAAAAGCTTTCTGAAGTGAAGGGAGTATTTAAGCAATGCTGAATCCCAGCTGGTGGCTCAAGCTCCCAATGATTAACGTGGAAAAACCTGGAAATGAAAAAAAACGAAACAAAACAAAAAACATGCATGTATGCTTTTTGTTCATTATCTCAACTTCACCAGTCTCAGGGATCTATCCAACCAAGAATGAATGAAATACTACACAGAGTTTGAGCGATTGGCTCACTGCTTGTTCGTTGGAAGCCTTCGTTCGCTAAAATTCTATTGATAACTTAGTGTTTTTGACACATTATTTGCATTAATGAAGGCATCGTATATTTGAGGTAAAATGCAAATGATTACAGAATGTCTCATGTTTTGCAGATAGTTCTGTACATGCAGACCCACATTACATGCAACCCCATAGATGTTTGTGTTTGGTTTTTTTCTGTCTTGGAAGACAGTGTCATGTCTGATGTGAGGAAGATGGGAACAAATCTGCATGCAGACAAGAATGAAAGAGTGTGCATCCTCCACTCATCAGTGTAAAATTAGATCAGATGAAGTGCCTCGGTTGGCAAGTTCGTTTTATTTTCTGTCCCCTTTGTCATCCTCTGAGCTCGTTTCACTTTCAACATACATACATGACATACAGTATAACAAGCAGCTCTGAAACACAACAGGAGATGGAAATCTATTCTCAATGTCAGCGTGGTATTAATAAGCTTCCTGGCATGACGAATAGAAAGAGGGAACACAATGACATAGATCAAAAAGCTCATTGAAGAAATGAAAAAGGTTTTAAAAAAACAAGAGTGGGAAAGTTTCCATTTGTTCTCTTTCCAGTGCTCCATTTGGTGAAAGTAAGATGATGGTTTTGTTTTTTGTTGTTGTTTTTTTTTGTTTGTTTGGTATTGCTTTTTCTGTACAGTGTTAGAAAAGCTTTAATTTCTCCAGTAGAGATTTGGTTTTCTTCTTCCTTCTCTGACATCGCATGAAGATACCCAAACATGTCCATCTGGTTCAAGAAAAAAGATGTACAAACAGAAGGAGCACAAGGACAACGCAACACAATATTTCACTTCAAGGCTTTACTTATTTTTATATTTTGTTCATACTGCCACCTTATCAAAGGTTTGGAGCTTCAAAGTGAACACAGGTGAGTCGGTCTGCATTGAAATCCACTGTATTTGTTTTGCTGATTGATGAGATACAAAAGACAAGCAGAGCATTCACCTGAGGGAATGATCCAATTTAGAAGCTAAAGCTGTATATGTTAAGGGGTTTTATTTAGCCTTTGGTGGCATTCAAAATATTGTGTGACTGCTTTCACCCAGATAAGGTTGTAAGTATTGACCACTTGAGGGGCTGATTACTTCTTTTTTTCCTCCCCCACACACGTTACATAGACTCCTGCGGCGCTGCATCGATTTCTCCGACAAAAAAAGGCCAGCGCCTCCCTATTGAGTTGTGGGATTAGGGTCACGTGGAAGGGCAGTTATGAGACAGAATTCAACCAATATCAACCACCCTGATCTGGTATAATTGGAATTCCTTGTTTCAAACAAAGATATTGTCAGTGCAAATAAAATAATGTGGGGGAAAAAATCAATAGTTGGTGGTTTAAAACATGGATATGTAAGGACATGTGTGTGTTAAGGCAGTGCCCCGGATATTATAGTTCTCCTGAAAACTCACCCTTGATCATAGTGATATACGATTCTAGTGAGCGATGTGCAAATTCATGATTCACACCAAACGGCAATCTTTACCATCTCAAGCTGAGCTGAGACATTGATACACTAAAACGGATGAAAGTCTTGGGTCAATGGTGCTAATATCTGTTCTTATTAAACATAATTTATGTAAAAAGTTATTAAATCTTTATATACAAGTTGTATTTATTGTTACCAATCATGTACAGGACAATAGCAACAGCTGCAAAAGAATCTCTACGTATATCTCCAAAACTGGGATAATGTCATTTACTTATCAGATAAAGGTATAATGTCAGTAACGCTATTGACACAATAGTTACTATTGTTACTGAGTGATCGTCTCGGCTTTATCTGTCACTTTTATTCATGCTTGGTAAAACGTCTAGAGAGGTAAATCAGCAATGTTATCTCCTTCCTTTGTTTAAACCATCTTCAATTAATTAGGATAGTTATTACAATACCCCTCAGTGATATGCCTTACCATTTAATGTGTACATAACCATATACATTAGTACTTATACCTTATACAGAGGTATGATTCCAAACAGTTGGAAATCACAGTGTTCTTTGTGTGTTACTTGAATATTGAAAGGGCCAATTATCAGGAAATAGTTTCATATTCGCCAAACATGCAAGAATTCATAAAGACCTTGAGCATAACCTAACGCCTCTCGATGCTTTGCTTAGCACTCCTTATCTTATGACTCTGGGTAGACGTTCATGTCAACTGCACTTTACCTGGTGGAAGAAGGCACACAGCGGCACTACTTTATCAGGGCCTTCATTTTAACCACTGCCATGGGGGCCACATTTCATCCAGGCCATCGTTCTGCTTTCTCACTGTCTCACAATGTGAAAGAATGCCACTGTGCCCAAGAAAAAAAAAAAAAAAACGGACTGAAACAATTCCAACAACCTCGTAAATCTGTGGCATTTTAGAAGTGTGAGCCCAATTTACAGGAGACTGAACTATTAAGATAAGATGTGCCTTTATTTATCTCAGTGGAGAAATCCATAGTGTTGTCAGCTTCAGTAGACACGAAGATGCACATAAAGAGAAAAAAGTTACATACTGTATAAAAACGGCAAACATGCACATAAAAAGGAGTGCAAGCACAAAATATAAACAAAAACGGTACATTAAAAACAGTGCAAATGCAAAGTATATACATACATGCAAAGCATATGCATAAATGTCACGTATACTGTGAATAAATATTTCTAAATATGGATATTCCTCAGATTACTGGCTTGCTTCTCGGCAGTTTACCATCCAATCACGAAGCCAATTCACATTCATTGTCGAGTCACTGAGGCAGTGCACACAGCAGGTGTATAAATACTGTTGAATATATCACTGTACTGTAGGTGGTTGTCAAGTGGCGCAAAAGCAGTTTTTTCAAAGCTGTCGCACCACACGGAGTGGCAGTCACCCGACGAAGCCAAACATAACACGCTCCTGAGCCGAGCCACAGGAGCAAATGTGTTATTTAACTGCAGAGGGCATCATCTAAGTGCTGCCAAGTGGAATAAAGAGCAACAGTACATCCCTGCAACCCTTGTATCGACTGAAGACTAAAAACTCTTCTCTGGTGTGATATTAGCGTGTTCTCGCACTCGTTTAGCTCCCGTTTCTCATAATCTGCCACAGCAGCACACACAGTCACAGTCATACACGTGTTTTTTTTCCCTCCACATTTCACACAATGCTCATTTTTGAAACAAACAAATCTATTAATATATGATATCGTCAAATCCGCTTATTTGTAATATTTCCAAAGGAAATCACGCAGTTATGTGAATAGATTTTAAGTCATATAATTTTTCTTCACCATTTTCTTTTTTTATGTTAAATGTTTGGGTTTTCTTTTTTTTATTTTGCATTTCACATATTAACAAATTTAAATAAATGATTTCCTATGTACATTTCAGGATAGTACAACAAATGGAAAATACAAGGTTTACTGTTTTGGTGAAGTGAATTAAAGAGGTGGACAGAAAAATGCTACAAAGAGAAGTAAAATGCTCAAGTGGCCTGACTTGTTCTATTAGCTGCTTACTGTTAAAACCAGCAGGATGTTTTGTTAGAGGAGGGAATTTGAACTCAAATTACTTCGATGACATTTAAAATCCAACTCAATTTGCAAACTGCATTTGACTTATCAACTGAGCGGTCGCGGAATGTTTGTTAATAAATGGAGGCATTTATACCTTTTTTATACCTTACTTTTTTTTTTTTTTTTTTTTTTTTTTTTTTTTTAATGGTCCCCAGTTTGTGACTTGCCAGCATTGTACAAATGTCACTGTAACACTCTAAAAGAGTGAAAATGGTTCAGGAACCAGCAGTGGCTTGACTTATCCCTGCAGTGAGAAGAGAACATCTGGTATAAGATTGGTGCTCGACTCCGACCTCCATTTTTTTAATACTTGTGTACCTCAGGGATCTGTCCTGGGCCCATTACTACTTTCATTGTATTTAAACATTATTATTCAGGCAACCCTTTGACCTGTAGCTGCTCAATCTCACTTTTTTGTATAACTATGTATGTTTTTCTTGCTTCTATAAGTGTGAGGTTATTCATCTCTGTTTGATGAACCACATTTCTTGTATCATGCTTTCATCAATAATTAGCTGGGATTGGTTCGCGCGAGTTCTTCCTTTTTTTTGATTTGTCAGATTATGTCAAAATGACATTGTGCAAAACTATCTTGTAACCTACGATGAGATATAAAATTAAACATTTTTCTGCTGATTATCACTAAAAGTCAGACAAGGACTTGAAAAAGCTAATTACAGAACAGACTTGCATCAGTTCAATGTGACAGATTCAGGCTGAGGTGCTTGACTTTCCCAATATTTTCCCAATAACTCATCGTCTCGCTACAACGGCCTGAACCCGAGTGCAAACCTGGCTGTGAAGAAGAAAAGGATTCTTCTGGAACCAATTGGATTAACTGGAAGACAGGGGATTACATTCACTCGACTATCAAAACACCTTCAAGGACGGCATCGCAAACAGGCACTTTACAAGAGCATGAATAATGTGACTTAATTCCCACAAACAGCTGCCCTCAAACACATGTTGGCATCAGTAGCAGGCAGTAAGTCAGAAGTATACCAACAGATGATTCATAACTTAGCATGACCTTCATATGTTGTCTTTTTAGTTGGAGTTCCATCAGCTTTAAACTGCTCATTGAAAGTGAGAAGGAAATTTGAATCTAACTTGGAAACAAAATGATGCATAGTGCAACATAAAAACAGTGTTTATAAACCTTCTAATTATCAAATATTTTGAAATATATTAACTACTAAAACAGATTTTCATTGAGGCAAGTCAACAAATCCAATAGTTAAATCCAGCACAATGTAGAGAAAACTGTGGAATATCATTGCTGAAAGAGACTGCGCGTTACAAGCTATTTGAACTCTTTCATAACCTTCAACGACTGTATCTGATAATAAAAGCGGCTGAAGGACGAAGCACTGTGGTGATTATCAATTTGCGTCTCCTTGCGATAAATTCAAGCTTAACTTATGAACCTCCAATACCCCCTGCCTTCAACTATGTTATGTGGATATTGTGGGTTCATTATAATTACAAGGTGTTGCTGCAAGATAAGATTTTAACCATGTCAAAGTATCCCTAGTTAGTACGGCTCACTGGAGCAGCTGTTGTTCCGTGCAGGTCAATATTTAACTTATCGTGCTGATGTGAATCTGAATTGATCGAGTGTTTACATTCCAAGTTGTTGTGGGGGGGTTTTTTCTCCCCGCCAAGCACAGCCTGCATGCCACATTTTATTCATTCAGTAGATTAACTTTCCATCAAGCCGCTGTGGTTTGACTAAAGACGTCTCTTCATTTCCTACAAAACTACCATTTATTCAGGTACTGCTGTGTGGAGGTGGACAGCTGTCGCGTCTGATGACCCCGATTGGTAGCAAGCGTGCACATGACTGTTAAATAGCACATGGATGGAACACTAACCAACGGACATTTCTGGTGCTCACTACTGAATGGGCAGACATTTAATCATTTTGCCAACTAGTTGCATGCGTCCTTTTTTTTTTTTTTTTTTAAACCAACAATAGCCCAAAGGCCATAGTCTAAAGTACTACTTATGAAGCTTGTGTATATTGTTGTGTCCAACTCTAATGTTTACATTTTAAGAGGAAAAGGTTTGTGGGCAACGTCTGGTGAACTGCATGCATGAGTTAAACCTATCAGTTATGTTTTGGTCACAGAGTCAAATGAATCAATTGGATTTCCAAATGTGCTACATTTAGAAAAAAAGATGCAATGTGGTCTTTATACATCTTTTTATTTAAAATGTAGAAACAAAAAAGGTATAAAGAATTTAAAAAGTGATATGTTTCAGCTTCATCTTATAGAGGTACATATCAGAGGTGGTACTAAAGCTGATGTTAAGAAAGAGCCACAAACTGAGGTAGAGTTGCAAACAGCGATGCACTGCGAGGCTGTAAAACACTTTGAGGGGTCACATAGCCACTTGTCGAAAGCATCATCCATTTGCTCTCAACACAATCGCTACAACTCCCAGTGGTAATCTGCCGCTGGTCCATATCCGTATGCCTCCCAAAGGGAAATGGACAGACAGATGAAATTACAACAGAGTCCAGAGAGAAGGCCTTGTGCATATCTGTATGCAAATCTAGTGTTGAACATCAATGAACCTTCAATGTTGACATCGACCTAATTTTCCACGGGGGTTAATGCAACATCCATTCAGAATTATTTACAAAAATTCAATGGCAACCATTTGTTTACTCCTTATTGTGCATCCTGTATATCTTGTATTGCAGTCCTGTACATAAAAAGCAGAAGGAATATAACCTCGTAAGACTTCATTCTTGAAGTCACACCACAAAACTGTGACTTTTCTGACTTTCACATATGAAGTTAGCTTTCCAAAACACAGCTGTCATGTGGGAATTTCCTCATGAAAGACTCCTTATAGGACATGTTCGGGGAAGATTGGCAACCAGCCCAGAACCAACAAAGGCGTAGAGCCAGATGTCAAAGAGCAAAGCTTTTCAGATGGAGCCACCCTGACTGAATCGGAACGTGCCGAGCAGAGACGAGCAGCAGCCTGTAAAGTGGAGGAGACAGCCGGCTGAATGGAAGTGACACTTCGCTGACTGAATCAGTCCGCTAAAGTCAACACACAACAGATTGAGGGAACACCACGTGATCGGGTCGTTCGTACCCACACGGAGACATTCAAAGGGTTTTCCCTAAACATATGTGAACATGAGGTTTAGCACCATTCTGGTTTTTCTTTAAATGCTGATGCACAGATGTTTCGGCTGTTATTATTTCACAAAACTCTTGTTTTCCTGGAGGAAGAGCATCTCAATAACCTGGAACTCAGTCAATCCCGAGAGCGACACGAATGCAGTTTGACTATAAGTACAGTGTTAGTCAGTCCATAAGTACACATTGGCTTCTATTTAGCAGAGCTTTTCTGCCACGTCTCCATATTGAGTTTATCTCCTTTGTTCTGTTGCTGCTTCATCACATCATACTTTTAGAAATATGATTGATTGTCCAGAATTATGGGCCTCTTCCTCTGAATGATGTAACGACATCTGAACCAAATGAGTTTGACTGATCCACAGTGCTGAGAGCTTAGTCAGTAATAACCGTAACGCAGCTACATAAGTAATTCAATTTGCTGTGTAAGTTTTCACTCTTTTAGTAACAAGTAAAGTAACTTCTTTGCTTTTAAAGAGCATCAAGAAACTTTAATCATGAGGTTCATGGTAAATAAACTACACTTGCTGTTAATGCACTTAAATCTAACCAGCAAGGGAATGTTTATGAATATTTATACATGGTAATGGTGTTTCAGTTCATCAAACCCGAGAAATGGACAGTGGATTCATTTAACACCCAAAGTCTTTACACATCAGCAACACATCTCCAACAGGGTTCATTTACACCCAAACAACATAACAGCTGAAAGTGTAAACAACACTTGCCAGATCGACATCAGACAGTCATTATGGCCAAGTGTAAAAGAGGAAAGCACATTCATCAAAAACCCGCGTGCATTCAATTCAAACATTGAGTTTTTAAATCCCAATATAGTATACATCAACAAGAATTAGGTCTTATTTAGCACAAAGATATGTTGTGGGTGTTAAATTGCAAATTACTCGTCTGAAGCATGCTGTAAAAATTGTCCATTGTCTTTCATTTTCAATTGCATAACTAACAGATTTTAAACCTATGTAACCTCTTTATCTTATCCAAGTCTTATTTTGACTTGGTGGAGGACTGAAGAGAAGATATCTCACTTCACTGGTGGCCAAAAACTCCAGGACAACAAGTACTTAAATAATTTTAGTTTAGGCAGGATCCTTCAGCTTGCACTTCTCCCTTGAATTTGTCAATATTTAGACAAATGTGAATTGAAGCCATTAAGAATGATTACAGAAATACAGGATCAATAGTTGACTACACTTTGGTATAGAGTGAATTCGTAGCAACCCCAAAATTTACCAACATCGCTCAGCTGCTTATTAATTTTGCTCCACCAAAAGAAAACTGTAAGATTGATCCTATGAAACAATCAAAAAGTGACTAATGTCATGTTATATTTTACAAAATAATTATACAGACTTTCAATTTTCAAAATAAACTTCCAATTCCAATATAAAGGATCAATTCATTGATCGATGATCAATGAATGATTGGGACATCAGATTGTCCCTGTGATTTTGGTTAAATATACAATATTTAATTCAACGGAGAAAATGGACGTGTCCAAATATGTCAAAATTGTTCTCAAAATGTAAATGACACTATTTCACATAACGGTAAACAAAACAAAAAGTGTTGACATTGTGCTGAGACTTCCAGCTTTCACCAAAGGTTGCATCCGCGTTTGCAGGAAATCTGATAATGTTTATCCTCTGCTGTTAGCTTTCAGACGCGTATATAATATATATGGTGTACATATTGTGTTTACTCTACATGCAGTTGCATACTTTCAAGCATAGTGTTGGCTATTCAGTCTGATCCCATCAGTGCTCTACCGGATAGAGATCTGGGGATTTTTTTTTTTTAAGTCTAGTGAAGTCATAATTCTTAGAGAAGCATTTTGTGAGGATTTGAAGTTTGTGACTTTGCTCACAAAGGGATGGATACGGGTAACCACAGTGCCAAAGCAGGCTGTTGGGTTGTGTGCAAGTAAAATATTCTCGGAGCAATTTAAGGTCATCAATTAACCTCACATGTCTGTTTATAGACAGTGGGAAGGAATTGCAGAACCCACAGGGAAACCCACACTGATGGGCAAAACATTAAACACACACATGCATGCACGTACACACACGTACACACACGTACACACACACACACACACACACACACACACACACACACACACACACACACACACACACACACACACACACACACACACACACACACACACACACACACACACACACACACACACACACACACACACACACACACACACACACACACACACACACACACACACACCCTCTTAATCTAAGGGTAATTATCATGCCTCTTGCTCTCTGTCACCTTCTCTGCATAATCCTTCCACCCGCCTCTTCATGTGAATTAATTATTATTGTAATAGCCTACAAATACACGCAAGGGGTACATTCACGCATGAACTTTCTCAGACATCCTTGAGAGGCCAGCATTGATAAATCAGGCAGATTTTCTCCCACATGAAGGACAACTACAGCTCTACAGGCCTTTAGAAAAGTGTCCAGCCTTTCCTTTGTCAATCTCAAAACTAAAATGTTTCCTGTGCACCCACCCCGGGACAAAGATCCACGCTTTATGTTAGAGGCACAGGTGTACCAGTGCCTCTAACGTATAGCCACTTTTGAACAGACACCATGTTCACACATGGGACATTTCTGTAAAATATTTAGTAAGCTAATGCTGTGGAATAGTGCCTAATATATTATTATGCTCACTATGTGTGCTTTACAGAAAATACCAAACTAAACTGGACCAGAACATTATTCTTAGAAAGATGGTTTAATGGTCGCAAGGTTAAAATATATTATGTATGAAATGTATGTCACCAAGATATAAGATAATATTAAAAAATGAAGAAGAGAGAATGGAACAAGGTGGTAGTCACCTGTCGCAGTATATAAAGTTTTACTGACCACACCACTGATCTAAGGTGCTTCTTCCCTTGTGCCACTAGAGAATCAAGAAATCCTCTAGTGGCATCCTGTACATTAATACTGGAGAGGAATGTCTTGGGCCTCCTCTTATAGTCCTTGGCTTGTATTTTTTCCCCCATTTGATTGGTCTTTGCCAAGTTTAATGGGCGTACAGGGTGAAAATGTAGTCATGCGCAAAAACATGGTCCTCCCCCACTGAATTTTGAACCTCAAGTCATAAATAGTATGTCGTCACCGTCCTTTCACACGTTCGTCCATTCATCGGAGGCTGTTCGCAGCCTATACGGATTCGCTTGACATCCATGGCACGGTTTAGTGATCACCGACCACGCTGCAATCAAGTGAAAGCATTATTTGAATCATTTATGAGGTTGAGTTAAATCACGGGTGATTGTGTTACACTTGTGGGAGGAAAGTCAATAAAACAAGGAGGGGAACTACGTATTTGGAGGTCACCGCAAAGACAACTTCGGTCTGCACTTCTGCATTTCCAGGTAAATAATGGATTGCAAATTTCAATGCCTCTGTCCCCAGGCACGTACCGCTGGAAGCAAAAATGGTAATTTACATGTTATTTCGAGAGGATTATCATCTATACATGGAACAACTGCTACGTCATTGGCATGACCTTCAATCACAGAAAGGCCTGCATCGTGAGAGAGTAAGGAGAGAGGGAAAGTAACCATGCGAGTGCCTCCACTGGGAAAATCGGCTGCTGAAACAACAATTAACGTAATGAATGAAAATTATAGGAAGGGGTCTCTGCAGATACAAATAAGAATTTAATCCCGAGATAGAATTATTATGTGTCCAATTAGAACTCTTAAGGTTTAACCCTGGTGACCTTGTATTTATGAGTTCTTCATGTCAGTGCTTTCCTCATGTGTAATGGAAATCGACTTTTTATTTTTAAATAAAAGACAAGTAGTGATGATTACAAATATTTACTTTAAACCGGATGGATTCCGAGGACACATTTCTTTTACGAAACTGACATTTCTATTTGACAAGTTAGCTGTACACCAAAATCTAAAACAAAAAAAGACTCCAAAAGACAATGAGGAGGTTTACAGGAAAATACTTTAATACGACACAGTACTAAGCAGTACCAACAATGTATTTTACAACAAAGGTTGTCATGTTTTTAATGATAACCTAACTGATTTTTAGAGAAATTACACCCAAAGCTTTATTTATATAAATGTTTATAAAAGGACTACGAAAGGCAATCTGATCTTATACGAGTTAAATATCTTTTTCAGTTGTCTCTAAAATTTTGAACAGTATGTATTACTGCGATTAAAGGGAAATTAAAAGTTCAAAGGAATGTTTGACCTCACATTAAATAATTAAAATTACTGCCTAATGCTGAAATAAGCAGTAAAAATGGCTGCAAGTCTTCAGCAGTGTTCCAACTTGATTCATCACATTTGCTCACAAGTTCTCGCACACCGATGATAGAGGTTAACACCAAAGCTCTTCATGAAGCAACTGAGGCTCAGTCACACAACAACTAAGATCAAACCAAACACCTCAGGATGACACAACGACTGTCCGATTATACCAACTGAGGCATGGCTGTATAAGAATACTGTCATAATGGAGTTCACTTATCAAGCATTCACTTATCAAGCACTTTTCCACTGATGTAACAGTTGTATAATAGGACACCCAAAACCCCCCAAAAAGTTTCCATTTTTCTCTTGAAACCTTTATTCTGTAAACGGATCTAAGATCAACCAAAAGCTAAGTAATCATGTATAACACAAGCCTAAATGGTTACAGTGAGACTTCTGTTGATGTCTCACTGCCAATATACTAAGGAACCAGACCAGACAGAAAATAAGACAAATTTCACAAAGGTATACACGGCATATGAAGGGATCTGAGATGTTATGTACACATTTTTCTGTATCACACACGACAATTAAATTCTGGCATGCTGTGTTCAATTCAAAGGACACCTGAGAAATGTGCTCATCTACTTAAGTTTTCAAAGAGATTTACCAACCCGTAGGAAATACCGTCGTCGCCACTCTTTTAGTTGCTAAGGCAGAAATTGTAGCAGCTGGGAGAGCCACAAATACCAGAATGGACAACATTCACAGTTAGATATGGACTGCAGTTACTGTACTTGTGATTGCAGATGAAAAAGTAACTTGTTTCTTGGGAAAGTATGCCTTACGTTAAATTGTCTTGTTCAGTTGGCCTTAATTCGGTTGAGGTGAAGTTATACATCAATTCGTTGGAGGAAAAGGTGATATAATTGGCTTGTTAGACATTAAAAGAAACAGATTTCTGAACTCATAACAAGACGAAGCAGCAACAAGACACCTGAGATTATAATAGTTGTGTTTGTTTTATGCCTTGCACTTGATATTCATGGTGACACATAGTCATGAAAACTGAGCTAATTCAGGACCGATGGAGTTTTTCGTTCAGTAAAGAAGAGTTTAGAGAAATAGTAACTGTTAAGATAACCGTATGAATAATTTTAACACTGACAGTCGGCTCACTGAGTGGGAAATGGAGAGAGAAACAGAGCAACCAGACATCTCATCAACTCATTTGTGGTGACAGTAATGATCCTGTTGACTTCTAAGTGACTGTAAATCTGTTATCAATGTCATCATATTAGTCAATTACAGGAATGCTGCTATAGGAAAATGTGTTACGTGTGCAACATCATCCAAACAATCCGTACACGTTTTCAAGTTAACACAAAAAAAATATCGTGGCATTTTGGGAGGGGTCCCTTCACAAGACAATAGTGCTCAGAACCACTGAAAAATGCGACTTTTTGACAATGTATTTCAGCGACATCCAGACATCCTTTTCAAAATGTCACTATGTAAATGCAAATATTTCTCTGAAACAAAAACTTTGTGTTGCTGTGTAAATGGGGCCTCAGTTTATACACTTTCATTTTTATGATTTATGTTATGACCTGTTGCATTTTCCTGAAAAGTGGCACCAAAAACACTGCAAGGGAAAAAAAACAGTCAATGCCATCATTTACTAGTTTTTAGTGAATTCCTTGAATTAATGTACTGATATAATTTGTTTATATGCCAGCGCTGCCTCTCAGTCAATGTCCTTTGCAGCTCACTGTAAAATGTCAAAGAGGCGTATATTGCTTCATTTTGAAAGAAAAAGCAAATAAATAAAAATAGGGCTTCTTCCTGCACTTGGCTGACTTCATCTCGGAGACTGTTTTATCCACAAACACTATTTTGGTGAGTGAGAGAGTGAGAGAGAGAGCGAGAGAGAGACAGACAGACAGACAGACAGAATACATAAATGATTAATTAATTACTGTTCCCAGTAAGATTTGTTTCTTTTCCCTCCGTGCAACACAATCTTGCAAAGATTATGAAAGTGCCCGCCACACATTAACCATGGATAAATTATTCAGGGTCCAGTTCATGTTGTCTGATTATCCATTTTAGTGAGCTGTACGCTTTCGGAACTAATTTGTATAAAATCCCAAAACTCAGCATATCAGTTTACTGTAATGAATCCACGTTAGCCATTTCTCGGGAATAAGGAGCCAAATTGAGTAACAGGAGTATTTTTCTGCCCCGTGGGGAAGTCGTGTGTCCTCTTAATTGGTTGATTTTTAATATACACAGTGTGTTTGAAATTTTCCTGAAAAAAAACAAAAAACTATGAGAAAAAACATTTAAAATCCGTTTGTTCTGGAATACTTTGAGGATTCAGAGCTGTAGGAGGTTTCAGCGTGCTTTGGGAACACAGCCGTCCGTGCTGTGAGTGAAGCTGCATTTAGAATCGGTGACACTTCAGGGATTTATGGAGCATCTATTATTCAGGTCCAACAACGGTAACAAAGAATGGTAATTCCCTGAAACACAACACGTAAGCCAGAAGACAATAAGATCACGTTGTGGCCAGAGAGTTAGAGCAATTCATAATTTATGGATAATACTCCAGTGATGTTCTAAAGTTGATGTAACATGTAAGAAAAGAAATGCTGTTCGTGTTTTCCCAAAGCTAAATTGTGAAATATAGCCCCCATAATGTCAGTGAAGTGCGTCCTGTATTACTGAAGTCCTGCTGTTCACTTTCACCACACATACTTTTGAACAGCTACATAATGTCTGCAAAATACACAGTGCGCTGCTCTCCTGCTGGTGGCATGGCTATAAACATGAGAACACACTTATTGGCTCCACTTGTTGTTTTTGTTTAGTTTTCATTTTTTTTTATCCGAGATTATATGGCTGCGAAAATAAACTACACGATACAAATGTTTCTATTTTTTGAGATGACACACTGAGGCTGCACAACGCTGTAGCAGTCCACACACCTCCCTCACTTCCGTTAGAACTGCTTCCATCATTGTGGATTTTCTCCAGATCCTATTGCTTTCACACACAATCCAACGTCACGAGTGCTAATTGGTTTTAGTGACTTTGAATTGTAAATGTCCCCGAGTCAATGTGTGTCTCTTTGTGTTAGCGCTCTGATAGTGACCTGCCTGCGTTTTAATGAGACAGGCTCCAGCAACATAATGATAATTATATAGCACCTGCCCCAATTGTTCTCAGCTGAATATGATAGTTACTGTTTGTTTTTGCCTTTACCATCCACGTGGGGCTCATTAGCATCTCTGCGGTAACTCTCTCAATGTTATTTTCTACGATAAACTGATCATTTAAATACAACTTGAAGCTTCTGTGGACACATGGTAATGTTCACTTTATGTAAATTGGATGACTTTTCTTCCCGGAAAAAGGAATTTAACGCAATTGTACTAAGACTTTAAAATAAGACCTTGTTTTCACAACACAGAAAAGCTACGCATTTATGCAGCAACGTTTTGAAAACAATGTCTGTTTACGCGGAAAGGGAAGAAAACAATGTATCTATAATGCCAGGCCTTGAGTTGGTGCGCTTGTTTTTTGTAATGGAACCACACACACACACACACACACACACACACACACACACACACACACACACACACACACACACACACACACACACACACACACACACACACACACACACACACACACACACACACACACACACACACACACACACACACACACACACACACACACACACACACACACACACACACACACACACACACACACACACACACTTCACCGATTGCAGAGTTTTTGATTAAAAAAATTCAAGCTAAATGGTTGACCATGTGAGCTGGACAGCCAGAGACAGCAGCTCTGGAGGTCTATTGCAAGAACGACAAAAGTAACAAGCCCTAACAAATGTAACAAATGCAGTAACTTAATTTATGTTTGTCATGAAAATCAGATAATATATCACTGCCAAAAGTAATGGCGTTAGATAAACACAATCACAACACTGATAACTACATAAAAGGCATCCATTACATTTCACTGAAAAAATAATCAGCATAAATATCAGAACTTTGGTGAAGATATATTCACCAAATATGTCTTTCAAACCCCCACATTGCTGCTGCTGCTGCTACATATACTGCGATTGCAGTGGATGAGGAAATCTACTGTTTTGGTTTGGATATTATCTAAAACTATGGGGCGTTATTAAATGATTAGACCGGTCAGGTTGTCCTCTCAGGTCAATGAAAGCAGCTCTCCTGTTTGCCATACAGGCCCATTTGTCTCAGGACTTGCTTTGAAATGGCCTATGATGACATATTTACGGTCTTAAAAAAAATATACAACTTGGCCCAGCATATAAATTCCTGCTGCTTGCACATAATAGGACAAAGTGAAAAACAGTATTCCGAACATTGTTGAATCAAATGGCTAAATTATTGGCTGAAGATGGATTTTTGTGGCTTTGATTTCAGTTTACAGAGATAAATGCACCTTTCAAATTAACCGAAGGACTTCAGCTTTCAGAGTAGTGAGGACGTATGGAGCCGAAATAAGGAATGGAAGGCTGGATTAGCGACCTGGTAGGGTGGATCACACACCCAGTACACCTGCAGCGCGCGGAGCTTCAAACCTAATAAGGCCTCCACCTTACAGGGAAAGTCTTTTTGATATGTATGATCCACTAAAGCTCTGGCTCAGCTGCAATGATACCAGACTCCAAGTAGATCCTGCTCATAATTCATTCATTATTGTGAGTACTATATCAAAAGTAGCAGTTTTAAGACCTTTAAATATTTTAGTTGTGGTTCATCCTGTGTGAAATCACTGCAGGCCTTCTCACCGATCATTTTGGATTTGCTTTTTTTTCCCCCTTTCTTTTTTTCTTTTTTAATATAGGATGTCAATTTTCCAAACATTAGAGTGCGGACATTTACATATCTGGGTTTAACTAGTTTCTGAGAAAGTGAACCTTTGAAAAAAAGAAAACATGTATTCAGCTAAACGAGACATGTTGGATGGTTTCCTGAGTCATTAATTCTGTTCCACTCCTGCTATATTCCTGAAACATTGCATGGCTCATTTTGTTTGCTCCAATAGAAGTCTTCACCATTTTCAGAACAACCACCAATGTATGCCTTGCTGAATTTCGAACAAAATGCCTCTGTTTTTACAGTGACTTAATCACGGCATTAAAAAGCTGAAACATGCAATATATAAAGTGCCTCTGTAACAATTTATACTAAAATGGGCAGTTACAATTACATCAATTAATATTCAGCAAAGTTTAAAAAAGTGAAAAAGAGTGGTGGCGATACCATTTGGTCTCACTATCTTGGAAATGTGAGTTTTTGTTGGGGTGTTCCTGGTCTGTCGTGGTGTGTGTATACTATTGGGCCAAGGTTCAGAAGTAATGCAATACATTAGGGTTTAAGTAATCAGGGTTCTGGAAAATGAAAACCAGATTTTAACTGGCAGGAATGTAAGAAAATAGCAAACAGCTTTGAGGAAAATGGTGTTTACATAAGAGCGACTTGTGTTCGTTTCCTAAGGTAGTGAAATTACGTGACTTTTGTATGCACATTGGCCGTCATGAAATGTATGAGATACGTCCCAATTAAGTAGCGATTAATTTGTATTTGTTAAGGCTGTAATGAAAAAGACAACATAAAGGATATCTGAATTGGATTGTAGATAAGAGAAAATGGAAATCAACATCCAAAACTCACTAATTGTTTCCAGAAGAAGCTGAATATCAAAATACAACTGTGGTATGACAGACTGGCAAGGACTGGATTCAGAGTTGGGACTTTTGAGCAATTAGTGAGGGCTGTAAAGGTAGAGGCAGCCAGTAGAGCTGATAGGAAGCAGGTTGGCATCGCAGTGTTGAGAGCAGGAGTGGAGAATCCCTCTTGCCAACAGAGAAACAGAGTCTGATAAAAAGAGGGAACCAAAACCATTGGGGCAGTAACAATAGGACCCATAAGGATTCATAATTAAGTCCCACTCATTCTTCATATCAAGCAAAGCCCAGGTGGTCGTAAAACTTTCCATTCCTGGTATGCTCTGATTAGACTTGAAATGTTCCCTGTGTGCATACTGTTCTTTCTTCAATGTCAGAAAAACAAGAAATAAAGTGGAAGGTGGGGTTTCTCGACGTTAAGAGTCTTAAATTTACAATAACTGAATGCATTTGTTACATTGTGTTCTTTGGCTATATTGTAGAATAAGAGAGGGGTCACAATAAATAGAGAATAAAATAATGTATTTCTATGTAAGAAATGGAATTACTGCTCATGAATCCGACTGACAGCAATATTTTTAATTTTGCAAATTCAGAAAATCTGAATTTAACGAAGATTGACTCACTGGTAAGAGTCAAATTTTGTGTGGCACGTCAGTTTAGAATTCACTGCATGAGTTTCACTCTGAGAAATGACACCTTTTCTTTACATGGCTTTTGAATACATTCAAGTTTTTTGGGGGCGGGGCTCAGACTGCTGAAGAAGTTACTTTAGCAATCACTTTGCAGAAGAGATTAATTGAATTCTTCCCTGTATGCAAAAAAAAAAAAAAAAAGACTTTTGCTTTAAAATATCATGTTTCTACATTGTCACATAAATGGAGGGTGAAAAGGCAGCGTTACCAAAACTTTTCTAAACGCTCAACTAAAACGTATTTTTAAATGTGCTCTCACCAACACAGCGCATGTGTAGGAGGGACTATGTATTTGTTGCAGTTGGCCTCCACATAACGGTGGCATAACAGGGGAAAACTGTGCGTTTGTGTGTGTGTGAAACAAGTATTATTGACAAACTGGATTTGGCCGAGGGACAAAGACAAAATTTGCAGGCTTAGGAGTGGAAGTGGTAGCCAAGAGAGAGGGATGATAGGAGATTTGGGGGAAGAGACTGAGTCGAAGTATGCTTTTAAAATATGTTTTAAAGTTAAGGACAACAGACAGACATTATAACATGCAGAGTTAAGGGATACAAAGAACTTCAAGCTTAAAAGAACGTACTGACTATTACGCCTCGTTAAATTTACTTTTTTGTGACTACATGACATATCAAGCTAAAATGAGAACGTCCATACTTCATGAGTTTTAACGTGTTGTAAAATTGATATTGCAACACGCAATATAATAGGAAAAAAGCCAGTTTCACCAAAATGTATCAACAACACACAAAACATATGTGCTTTATCAGAAAACAACAACCCTGCGACAAATGTAATTTCAGATCTTTCTGCAGATTTGCTGAGTAAAGGTAAAAGTTGCATAATTTGCTTGTAATTTGTTTGGAAGCGACACAATTTAAAAACCACAAAGAGAAGACGATGTTTATGTTTTATATTTAAATTGTATGCTATTCTAGGAGGCATCAATAAAAATGTCATGAAGCTAAAATTAAATCCTGGATTTTTAATTTTTTTTTGCCAACCCTCAGGTAAGCTCAATTTGTGGAGGAAAAAAATACATAAGCTATATGAATATTTAGAGTAGCAAACTTATAGTTGTACTTAAGGCAATGTTTTATTTTGTTGTTGTTTTTTTTTTTTTTTTTACTTGAATATATGCAACCCTCAAAAGCAAAGTTAGGTTAAAACAGTGACAGGAAAGGTTCAACAATTCAATATGTGTTTAGAATAAGTTCACGATTTGGAGCAACGAAATATGAAAGACAAAAGCTTAAAGGTGGTGAAGCTTTTTGACTGATGTCGACAAAAATAGGTACAATGTTAAACTAAAGTGCAGAATAAAGTTATGAACTCCATCTCATCTGCTTCTCCCTCCGAACCTGTCGCCCACCACCTCTAAATCCCTTTGCTGTGTGTGTGTGTGTGTGTGTGTGTGTGTGTGCGTGCGTGCGTGTGTGTGTGTGCGTGCGTGTGTGTGTGTGTGTTCTCCCCTTGCTTTTATTTTTTCGGTTGTGTCACCAAGCTCTGACACCAAAGTCTTATTCCTTCACACCCATATACATTTCAGTGTTTGGTGTGTGAATTGTTTGAAGTACAAATACATTTCCAGTGTTCAAAACATCCCGTCTTTTCTTCATGCGATCCAACACGTCTCTCTGTGGCAAACGGGCACACACATGCTGCTGCCACCCGCGCACACACAAACTCTGGGTTGTGTTTGATAAAGAATCCAAATAAGGCAAGAACTACTTCAGGGATCAGTGTAGTTAATACTCAAACAATGCAGCACTGCACTCAAGCGGAGGCTCTTTGGGGGTTTATACTGGGCAGGCTTCCATGTCTATCTTGTGTTTGAAGGTAGGTCCCCATGAGTCTGGCATAGTTTAGGCGATTGGCGTGTTGCTGAATCATTTTTGGGAGAAATCAGACGTCTCCCCATGAAACTGCTAATCCTGACAAAATCCCAAACTCCATCTGTATACATGCATCCCCCACCATGCTCCAATGTTGGCCGCACACATTCAATCTTGAGGAGCTCTTCAGCCATTTAGTGAAACAAACTGCCTTCCGTTGATGCCAGATATCGGAAATTTATACATGTGTAATCAAAATAAACATCCGACTTCAGATTCAAAAAGATTTTTTAAATTTGGAAAGCCCAAGAAAGCATCACATTTCTTCAAACCAAACAAGATCCGAGAGAGCGCAGCACTACTGTTTACATACATATAGAAGTTTCAAGTTTG